>NC_090751.1:71630312-71752812 GCF_036898095.1 Palaemon carinicauda
CTAGGTTTAGATTGGCTACAGTATTTGAAGTTAGATTGGCCTAGTATTTTGAAGGTTGCAGGTAGACAAGATGAAAACAAAAATGAAATATCTATGGATAACATCATATCAGAGTTTCAAGACGTATTTGAAGATAAAATAGGTACAGTAAAGAACGCAAGGGCAATTTTAGTTTTGAAACCTGACAGTTCTCCTAGATTTTTTGCTCCGAGACCAGTACCGTATGCATTGAAAAGTGCAGTTGAAACAGAAATCAAGAGATTAGAAAGTGAAGGTTCTTGGGAAAAGGTTACATATTCAGATTGGGCTACACCATTAGTTCCTATTGTGAAGGAAAGTGGACAGGTTAGGTTATGTGGAGATTACAAAGTAACGTTAAATCCACAACTGCAAGTAGCTCAACATCCCTTACCAAATCCGAAAGACATGTTTGCAACTATGTCAGGATGCAGTGTTTTTTCTAAATTAGATTTAAGACAAGCATTTCAACAGCTTCCCATGGATGAAACTTCACAAGAATTATGTACAGTAAATACATCCTTAGGTTTGTTTAGGCCAAAGAGATTACCTTATGGAGTTGCAAGTAGTCCAGCTATATGGCAACAAACTATGGATAAGATTTTTTCAGGAATGCAAGGAGTAGTCATTTTTATAGATGATATTTTAATTGCGGGTAAAGACATAAGAGAACATAGAGAAAGATTGCGAACAGTTCTGAAGAAGTTGAAGGAACAATATTAGAGTAAATAACGGATTTTGAGCGAAGCGAAAAATCTATTTTTGGGTGAGATAGCCATGGCGTCCTGATGGAAGGATCCTTTTTGGTAGCTTCCTTGGGTAATCACTACTAGGATTTTCCCAGAGAATTAAACCACAGGTTATCACAGAATTCTAACTTCTGGAGCGAGTATCCTAAGGGTTTCCCCTTAAGACATCGTGTATCAACAGGGGACACGCATGTATTAACGTGCCACATAGCTATCTACACCCCATATAGAGTTAACGCTTCAATATGGCGGACAGAGAGCGGCTGGGAGCTGAGCCGCAGCCAATCTAGATGTGGCGATATCGGTACTCACGATGTAAACAGACGGACGCCATTGCTTTTGATGACGTCACGTCCGTCCTCATCCGAAAGTCTGGAGCTCGCTCATCACCATGATACAGCGGCGCAGGGCGGGACCTGATAACAGACAGGGCGGGTCCATCAGGACGCCATGGCTATCTCACCCAAAAATAGATTTTTCGCTTCGCTCAAAATCCGTTTTTTGGGCTCAAGCCATGGCGTCCTGATGGAAGAGTACCAGAGAATTAGTGTATCGTGGTAGACTTTTTCCCCTTTATAAGTGAGTGCTAAAACATTGAGCCGAAAGCATAGTGGTCTATACTAGAGCTACCGTGAGGCAGTTGCCTTCCTGCCCCCCTGGCATGGAAGTCCCCACGGGCTATGCTGAGATCAAAGTGGTCATAGGAAGGCTATTCATATAGGCTGAAGGAACAATGAGATCCAGAAAATAAGTCAGAGCGATTTGGTATTCGCGTCGAAACAAACTTGAAGAAGTGGTGGTTGTACACTTCGTGCATGGAGTTGTCTCATCTTCATAATTGAGTAAGTATTCGCTAAGGAAACTTACTTGCTCTATATAAATAAATGCACGGAGTAAATCCTGGCTTTTTCCTTAACCAAGAATAAAGGGTAATAAAACTATGACAATTAGTATATTTCATAGTAAGAAAGGAGCAAGGGAGACGCACAAGTAATAAAATAGACATTTTATTAGATAATTGCAGGTAAATCAATACATTTCATGCAATAAATAGTAAAAAACATTTACATTGATAAAAATGTACATAGTCATAAAGGCGTGCTCTTGAGTCTGAAAGGGAAGAATCAAGTATTAGTAGGCACTCGTTCTACGGAACGTTAGTCTTTATGTAACACACGTCATGCATGTGGCATGTAGCACTCATGTGGTAATCTACTATGACATTTCACCTGAGGTAAGAACAGTTAAAGAAAGCACAAGGTGGTTTCTGCTTCACTACGTATCACTTGAGGGTCAACATAGGCACCCGACGAGTTAGAGTCCCTAATAACTCACTGTTCTAAGCAGAGTTCAGAGCAGGTTTCATAACACTACCTGCGGCTACCACAAAATGTTTCACTTCCTGCACTTGTTTCGCATAATGTTTAAAGAAAACACGCGAGGATTTCCAGCCTGTATAGTTCTTGAGGCTTTTGAAATCCATACTCTGAAAGAAATTCAGAGACGAAGCGACTTTCCTAGGATCATGACCAGCGGGTGTACTGTCTGGATCCACTCTGCGAATGAAGTAGGTGATTTTAGCTCTCAATTGTTTCAGTGACAGGTCGCTGCCCGATGTTTCTCCTTTGAAGAGTTGGCCTCCACCAAAGTTTGAAGTTCTATGAAGATAGACCTTAAGGCTCTCTACTGGACATAGAGAGGCATCTTCCTTCAAGGAGCATATCCTCCACGGGCCCCATCGTTTGGTAGGTAATTCGTTCTTTGCGAGAAACGTCGGATCAGGGAAGAGGGAGAGGTCTCCTGAATCGTTGAAAACGATATGTCCCTCTTCTCTAGATAGTGCCACTATTTCGCTGACTCGGGCTCCCGAAGCTAGAGCGAAGAGAAATATAACTTTCTGAGTCAGGTCCTTAAGAGGGCATGAATCATTGTCCAAGTTGGAGGCGAAGTGGAGAACTTTGTCTAGAGACCAAGTGATTGGTCTCGGAGGGGGTGCCGGTCGTAAACGGGCACAGGCCTTCGGTAGTTTGTTGAAGATGTCGCTAGACAGATCTATTTGGAAGGCGTATGACAAAGGTCTAGTCAAGGCCGATTTGCAAGTAGAAATCGTGTTGGCTGCCAAGCCTTGTCCATGAAGGTGAATGAAGAAGGACATGCAAAAATCTATGGTGATTTTCGAGGGGTTCTTTGCCTTGACGAAGGAGACCCATTTCCTCCAAGACGATTCGTATTGCCTTCTCGTGGATTCGGTCTTGTATTCCTCGAGGAAGTCTAGACTCTCCTTCGAAATCCCAAACCTTTTCTTAGCGGCTAGGGTGAGAAAATCATGAGATGAAGGTCCTTGATTTTCGATGATGAAGCGAAGACAGTCGACTTCTGTATTTGCTGGGAGAGAACTGGGTCCGGGAGGGGGATCAGCGTTGGCTGCATCTCCAGGATCAAGGGGTACCAGTTGCTGCGGGGCCACTTGGGAGCCACTAGAGCTGCTGTCCCTTTGAAGGTTCTCAATTTGGAGAGGACTTTCAGCAGAAGATTGGTGGGAGGGAACAGGTAAATCTTGGCCCATCTGTTCCAATCCAAGGTCATGGCGTCCATGCTTCCGCTTTGGGGTCCTCGTACGGGGCTACATATCGAGGAAGTTGATGGTTGTCGCTCGTTGCGAAGAGGTCGATCTGGAGTTCTGGGACTCGGTGAGAGATGAAGGAGAATGATCTTGCGTCTAGAGACCATTCCGACTCTATCGGGTTTGTCCGAGATAGAGCGTCCGCTGTCACATTGCGGAATCCTTGTAAGTGAACTGCAGACAGGTGCCATTTCTTCCTTTCTGCCAGACGGAAGATTGTCAGGAGCACCTGATTTATCTTGGGCGATCTTGAGCCCTGGCGATTGAGACAACGCACTACCACAGAGCTGTCCAGGGTCAGGCGAATGTCTATCGACGGGGGCGGGGAGAGTTTCTTCAGCGTCAGAAGAACCGCCATGGCCTCCAAGATGTTGATGTGAAACGTCTTGAATAGGGGAGACCAAGTGCCTTGAGCCTGTTTTTGGTGGGAGTGACCTCCCCAACCCTCCAACGAAGCGTCCGTATAGATGTTGAGAGATGGAGGTGGGTGTTGGAGAGGAAGGGACCTTTTTAGGGCCCTCGCTTCTGACCACGGCTTTAGAAGAAGTCGAAGTCTGCTTGGGAGCCGTCTCTTGAGGTCTCTTCGAGCGATGGATGCGGAACGTCTCCAGACTCCCGCTGCATCCTTTAGCTGTGCACGAAGCACTGGGTTTGTGATCGAGGCGAACTGTAGAGAGCCTAGAACTTGTTCCTGCTGGCGTCTTGAGATCCGTTTGGATTTTAACAGTCGCTTGACAGACCCTGCTATTTCCTTCCTTTTCTTTGCTGGAATGGAAAGGCGGTGTGACTGAAGATTCCAGTGGATGCCTAACCATTGGAACTTCTGAGCTGGAGATAGGCGAGACTTTTTCGCGTTTATCTGGAATCCCAGGTGTTCGAGAAACTGGGTAACTTTTCTGCAGGATTCTATACAATCCTCGGGCGAGGGCGCCCACACTAGCCAGTCGTCGTGGTAGGCCATCACCTGGACGTTTCGGATGCGGAGCTGTTGTACTACTGCGTCCGCTAGCTTTGTGAATATCCGAGGGGCCACGTTGAGTCCGAAGGGCATGGCCCGGAAGGCATAGCTTTTCCGTTGGAGTCGGAATCCTAGGTAGGAGGAAGCGTGATGGTTCATTGGTATGTGCCAGTATGCGTCCGCCAGGTCTATCGAGACCGTGAAAGACCCTCGAGGCAGGAGGGTTCTGATCTGTTGAAGAGTCAGCATCTTGAACTTGTTGTTCGATATGAATACGTTGAGGGGGGATAAGTCCAGAATGACTCTGAGTCTGTCTGAGTCTTTCTTGGGGACACAAAACAGTCTCCCTTGGAACCTTGTGGACTTCACCCTTCTTATCACCTTCTTGTTCAAGAGGTCTAGCACATATTCTTCCAGGAGGGGGGTTGAACGTTGGAAGAATTGCTGGAAGGTTGGGGGTGGTTGCGCCCAGCTCCAGCCCAGACCCTTCTTGATGATGCTGTGTGCCCAGGAGTCGAAGGTCCAGCGATCCTGGAAGTGGCGGAGTCTTCCTCCCACCGGAAGCACTTCATTGCTTCTGGGGTCCCGAGGACTTGCTGCCTCGGCCGCTAGCTCCCTGTCCTCCTCTGCCTCTGGAGGGCCGGCGAGAGGAATCTCTGCCGGAACCCCTGCCTGAGCTTCTACCCTTGGGACGAAAGGTAGTGGAGTGCTGCTCGAAGGCGGGGTTGAAGGCCGGTGATGAGGACAAAACCAGCTGTGGGACCAACTGAAAGGTCTGTGGCGGCTGAGCGGCCACTTGGGGAGTAGCGGGTGCCGGAAACTGACGTCTGTGCTGACGTTGCTGGGGTCTATGCTTCGACTGCTTCCTCTTAGGCTGAGGACCGTCATCCTGAGAGGGCTTTCTCTTCCTAGACATGCCCCATTTGTTGAGAAGGTTCCTGTTCTCAGATGCGGCCTTGTCTGTGATCTCTTTCACTAGATCAGACGGGAAGAGGTACTTGCCCCAGATGTTGGAGGAAATCAGTTTCCGGGGTTCGTGTCTGACAGTGGCACTGGAGAACACGAATTCTCTGCAGGCTCTACGAGCTCGCATGAAGTGGTACAGATCCTTGACTAAGGTTGCCATATGAGATTTGGCAAGGACCATGTAATGGTCAGGGACTCTGGTGTCACCAGCCATTACGTCCATCTGGACCTGGAGAGTGAGAGATGCTGCCAGCCTCTCCTTCGTTTCCTGTTCCCTACGAAGGAGGTGATCGTTTAGCTTGGGGAGGTCCTCATTAAACTGACGTCCAGCAACGTCAGGATCTAGCTTGCCCACCACGAAGGTGTGTTGCACATCCTTCCAGTGTTTGGTGTCGGGCGGGGTGACTGCGGAGAAAGGTCTGCATTTCTCCAATGCAGGGCAGGATTTCCCTTCTTCTACAGCCTTAAGGCAGGCAGCGAAGGCCTTTTCCGTGAAGGGTATCACCACTTCATCGGGCGCAACGTAGGTGGGGTACTTCTTGCTCAGAGCTGGAAGTCCAGAGCAGGTAAAGCCTCTGCTCTTAAGCGCTTTGGCAAGCATAGCCTGGGCCTTCGAGAGATCGAACACTATTTTCTCCTTCGGTTCGGTCTCTTCCTTTGAGGATGGTTCTGAACGTAGACGGACGTAACAGTCCAGATACGCCTCAAAGCGGGGGAAGAACTCCACTTCTTCCAGGGGTATGGAACCGATCTTATCGCTGACGAAGATCTTGTCGTCAGCGATGACCATATGCTCGGCGAATCGCCACGGATTGTCGCTCGAGCATGCGGGGAGGTCCTTGATGGAGATTTTGCGAGATTCCTTGGAACCTCCCATCGACCGAATGATCTGGTGAGTTTCTTGGAGCTTCTGCTCCATCACAGATTCAATGAGCTGAATCATATCCTGTACCGTAGGTAGAGGAGTCGTGGTGGAGGACGTAGACGGGAGAGACACTTCAGTCGGTGTAGGAGTAGAAGGGGGGATGGAGGGAGGGGCATCCTCCTTATCGGACTCGGTATACACTACCCGGTCCTCTTCTTCATCATCCTCCCCTTCACCCTGGGCCATAAGGGTTTTCTCGGTGTCCTCCGAGATCTCTGACATGCGTTCATCATGTTCTGAATCCAGGTGACAATCATTCATGGACTGAGCCATGACAACATCAGGTTCCGTTGCAATCTGGACTACGGGGATCTGTTCGACTGGGACCACTGAGTCTGGTGAGGCCTTTGAGAACAGCAAAGACCTCATTTCTTCTGTGGCTAGGTATGGTCCAGTGGCGTTCTTTTGAAAGCCACGTACCCACTTCCGTAGGTTGTCCCGAGCAGTGTCCCGAATCTCCGCTGAGGGAGAATCATAGAATGCTTTCTGTAAGCATTCTTGGCAGACCGAACAGGTGGTGGGGCCCCAATACTTGAGATCCCCTCTCTTGTGAGCACAAGGGGCGTGTGTCCTACACGCCGTGTGTCCATAGAAGTGTGGCCGACGGACCGCGCAGAAGTCGTGGTCACACGTGACGTACTCCTCCTGTAAAAGAAAGAGACGATGAGTATTGTAGAGTCATAACATGGCTCGTATATAAAGTTAATTATTAACAAGTTAATATTAACATAAATTAATTGTGATGCACAGAAGGGTGGGTGAAAGGAGACAGACGCATGCCTCGTGTAACCCGCCCGGCTGGTTGCCGTAGCATCGGACAGTCCCAGGTGGCCGTAGGCCTCCATGGAAGGTGTCTTGATAATGGGAATTCCATCTAGAATAACCATATTATAGACTAGGCTTGAAATCTTATCAAGAAAGTCTGGGGATCATGAGATCCTAGAAAGGTTCCGGCGACCAGACGTGCCAATTACACGTAGCGTGCTGGAAAGATGAAACACGCAAGAAGACAGAGTGAAAACTGAACAAAGTGTACTATTCCGTACCAGTTTGTCTGCGTTAACAAGCCGTCTAGGTGCGGTTTTTAGGAGCTATCGCTAGTAAAGATAGCTGAGAGAAGGGGTGCAAGGCATCTTGCCGCCTCCGGACGGGTCCGGCATACCCCCGGCACGCCGGAAGCCGCTCGAGCAGAGTTTCTGGCATTCAAGAATGATCATTCTATGGTCAAAAGAAGCCAGGGTGGCGTCAGCCGGTAGCGGCGGCCGCCGGCAAGGAGCGGCGGTTCCGGCAGCCGGAAGCAGTCGGAGGGTGACAGGGGTAAGGATAAAGGAGCATAGCCGGGGCCGGGGGCCGGCTGCTAGTTCCGGCACTCCGGGAGGGGTCGGCAGTGTGCCGAGGCTATGAGGGAATGTAGAGGCCACGGCGGTAAGCCAGCGGCCGGCGGCGATCCCCCGGCACTCGGGGGAAGGCGGCAAGGATAAGGAAGTCACCCGTAGCGGCGGTAATGCCGGGGTAGAGGCGGCAAGGGACAAGCACCAAAGATGGAGGTGGGATGGCAAGGCTGTATTAGCCTAGTCAAGACACCTCTGGAAAAGGTACCACCATGATAGAGGTGAATCTATCATCCTAAGCAGGGGCCGCAAAGGCCGGGGGCTAAGGCAGTCCAAGAGAGGACAGGGTGTACCCAAAGAAGGGGTGGAGACTCTTCATGTCGACCAAATGATAACTGACTCCATAGCACTATGGAGGGTCTATGTATCAGAGCGGACAACACTGGGAGCACCACGGGGTCCAACACTCCAGCCTAGGGTGGAGTGTAGGACAGGGGACATATGAAGCCTAGCCTACTGGTAGGTTAGGATAGGCAAGAGATAGGTTGGGGGGGGGGGGAAAGGGTCTTCTTATAAGAAAGGATGGGTTATGCACCAGAGCGGCCACCTAGGAAGGGAGATGCTCACCCTAACCTATAGTAGGTGGACCAACTGAAAAACGGTGCACTCGTATATTTCAGCAAGGTACATAAACCAGCCCTCCCAACCTAACCTGGATTAGGGTTGTTAGACCCTAATCAAGGAAGGGAGAAGACGTATCGCAAGGAAAAGGTCAAGGACCGATTCAGCTTAAAGGAGGTGATCCTACCTTTAAGGCCCGCAACACTAAGGGAGGGGTCATTCCCTTAGGTGGGGAGGCGATACAGTACTCTGAGGAGTCTTGTCCTATCACATGTAATAGGGTACAAGATTACCAGAGGGAAGCCCTAGGGCTAGGGATGAAGAGGGCATATAGGGGTCCTATCATAAGGTTAGGTTAGCAAGGCACTCAAGATAACCTACCCCCTATATGGTCCCTGAAGGCGAAAAACACTTGCATCACTGTCAATGGTATTGTAAAATAATGCCAAAATCTTCATAACTAACACTAGGATCACTGAAATATCATGCATTAACGCTGGTATAGGCTCACTGGCCTAGGGGCTAATCAAAGCCTACTGGTATGGGGTCAGCGAAGACCCTAACTAATGCGTCAAAAACACGATAAAAGTTCCTAGCTATGAAGACTAAATAACTAATAGCGCTGATTAGTAATTTATATACCGGTAAGGCTGTTGCGGCTAACTAAAAAAGGCATGCAAGCAACAGCAGCGTCATAAAATGGCGCTGACCGGTCTGGCAAAGCTCTGCCACAATTATGCAAATATCTCGAAAAGTAAGATTTACTTTACGGTCAGAGCTTATTTAAACAATACTTAAACCTTTGTACTCAACTTTCCAGAAGAAGGTGAAGCTGAAAGTTGAGACATGGCGAGGATGCAAGCAGTTAAAGTCGCACAAAGGGAAAAATACGTCCAATCGAGCGAGCTACTAGCAAAAGGAATGAGGACAGACGTGACGTCATCAAAAGCAATGGCGTCCGTCTGTTTACATCGCGAGTACCGATATCGCCACATCTAGATTGGCTGCGGCTCAGCTCCCAGCCGCTCTCTGTCCGCCATATTGAAGCGTTAACTCTATATGGGGTGTAGATAGCTATGTGGCACGTTAATACATTCGTGTCCCCTGTTGATACACGATGTCTTAAGGGGAAACCCTTAGGATACTCGCTCCAGAAGTTAGAATTCTGTAACCTGTGGTTTAATTCTCTGGGAAAATCCTAGTAGTGATTACCCAAGGAAGCTACCAAAAAGGATCCTTCCATCAGGACGCCATGGCTTGAGCCCAAAAAAGAACAAATGTATTTTAGAAGTTGATTCAGTGGAATACTTAGGTTTTGTAATAAATGGCAAGGGTATTCACAAAACTAAAGAGAATATTAAAGCTGTACAATCAACAGAAGTGCCAGAAAATGTTAAGGAATTACAATCATTTCTAGGTTTAGTAACATTTTATGGGAATTTCATTCAGAATTTGTCTACAATTGCACATCCATTGTATAATCTGTTGAATAAGGGTGTAGAATGGAAGTGGACAAAAGAGTGTCAGGAATCTTTTAAAAGAATCAAGCAGGAAATAACATCACCTACATTCTTAGTACAATATCAAATGGATTTACCAGTTAAATTAGTTTGTGATGCATCAAGCATAGGTTTAGGTGCAGTATTATCTCATGTAATGCCAGATGGAACAGAAAAACCAATTGCATTCACTTCTAGAGTATTGAACAAGGCAGAAAGGAATTACTCTCAAATAGAAAAGGAAGGTTTAGCATTAGTTTATGGAGTTAAAAAATTCCATATGTATCTTTATGGAAGGAAAACATTCACACTTGTTACAGATCATAAACCTTTATTAGCAATATTGGGTCCAAAAGCAAGTTTACCTACGTTGGTAGCTGCAAGACTACAACGTTGGGCAGTTACGTTAGCAGCGTACCACTATGATATAGAATACCGTCCAACATCAAATATGGGTAATGCAGATGCTTTATCCAGATTACCCGTAGACAAAGCTCCAGAAGAGTATGATGACGGTGTTCTGTTAATTTCAGTATATAATGTACCAATAACTGCAAAAGATGTAGCACACAGTACCAAGCAAGACCCAGTACTTAGTAAGGTTTTGGAGAGGTTAATGACAGGTAGGGACTTATGTGGAAAGGAGGAAAATTGTAAACTGTATAAGGATATATGGTATGAACTGAGTGTGACATAAGGAATAGTGATGAGAGGTTCCAGGGTAGTTATTCCAAATTCACTAAGAAATAAGGTTTTGTCTGAAATACATGCTGATCACCAAGGTATTGTAAGATCAAAGTCAATTGCGAGAACTTTTGTATGGTGGCCAGGTGTAGATAAAGATGTGGAATGTTATATAAAGAATTGTATGAATTATGTTATGCAACAAAACAATCCTCAATTTGCTAGAATGCACCCGTGGGAGTTACCCAGGTATCCATGGCAAAGAGTGCATATAGATTTTGCAGGTCCTTTTTTGAATTGTTTGTTTTTGATAGTAGTAGATGCTTACAGTAAGTGGCCAGAAATTATCCCAATGAAGACAACAACGTCTTACGCCACAATAAAAGAGTTAATGCAAATTTTTTCAATGCATGGTATTCCAGAAGGAATTGTTACAGATAATGGTCCACAGTTTACCTCACAAGAGTTTAAAGAATTTTGTAATGTCAATGGTATAAAGCATACATTTTCAGCTACATATCATCCATCTACTAATGGAGAGGCTGAAAGATTTGTCCAAACGTTTAAACACAATATGAAGTGTAGAAAAGCAAATTCAGGTAATATATTTTTGCATGTGTCAAAATTTTTATTGTCTTATAGAACAACGCCGCACAGCACAACAGGCGTGGCACCCTCAAATTTGTTAATGGGAAGGAGGATAAGGTGTAAGTTAGATTTGTTGTATCCAAGTTTGCAAAGTGATTTAGAAGATAAAGGGTATAAACAAGTAGCAAAGCTTCCTAATGTAAGACATTTTTTACCTTTGTCTGATGTCATGGTAAGATCGTACAACACTCCAGAGAAGTGGGTACCAGGAGAGATTGTAAGAGAGATAGGAAATTTACATTATGATGTTCGTGTTGGTGATAATGTTGTAAAACGTCATGTTAATCAATTACAGCCGTTAAACAGAAAGACAGTAGAGCATGTGAATGTTAGAGATGAGAAACTTAAAGAAGTAGTTAGATCAAATGAGTCAAGTATTAACCAAGATGGTCCAACATCCAATGTAGATTCAGAACCAATTCATGTACCAGTACAAGATAAGGTTAAAGTGCTTCCTGATAGGATTAACAGAGGAAAGCCCCCTGAGAGATTAGATTTATGAATATTTTTACAATGTCAAGTTAAGGGGGAGGAGACTGTTATGTATTATTGTAACAATGTACTATATTATTTCAAGTGTTTCAGGTATTGCACAACATTGCATCATATTGCATGAATAAGACATGTTATGCTTTATACATAAGAGTAATGATTTGTTTTGGTATTAGGATTCAAACATTTGTTGATTACCTCAGATAGGATGTGATTCTTTATGATTTGTACTGGAGTAGGATTCAAGTCTTTTCAGAGCGATGCTCTTTTGTTTAGCAATGTTTTGGTTTATGAGATTGTGTAGGACGCTCCATATGCACTTGGGAGTCAGCTGTCACAGAGTAAAGTTCATAATGTAGTCTTTTATACATTAAACATATTTTTATAATAGCAACGTATTATTATCCATCAAGCCAAAATCGACATCAGATGGGATCAGCTGAGAAATAATTACTAACAATTGATCATCTATGTTCCAGGTAATTATTATGGTTAATAGAACTTCCTACTAAAGTACAAAATCCCACAGCTCCTCCCTCGCACTAAAACGAACATGAAAATTCCTGTCTGGTTTTTCCTCTGTGATATTGTCTGTCTTGTGAACTTGTCATGTCCTGTTGCCTTGAGGTTTTGTATATAAGGAGAGTGTTCCACAACAATATAACTCAGTCGTTTCCAATCTGCCTTTGATTTCACAACTCCTCTCTTGGCCCGTCACATTGGTGACCCCGGAAGTCGACTCGCTCCCACCGCCTTCCACCCCCACCCCCTCACCCCTTCATCGTTGGTACTATGGCGGACTCTACGGCAGTTGGTGCTGCGGCCGCTCCATTCAAACTTTCATCGTTTGCCAGCGGAGAGGCGTTTGCTTGGTTTCAGCGCGCAGAAGTCCAGTTTCGTATCAGGGGCGTGACTCGCTCAACCACCAAAGCGGATTATGTTCTCGCGGCGATACCCGAGGACACCTTCCCAGAAATATCCGACTGGCTTTGTGAACAAGGAGACACCCCAATAGCGTATGACTACCTTAAATCATACCTTCTGCAGCAGTACTCGCCGTCGCCAGCCGCCCGTATAGCAAAGCTTTTTCAGCTCTCGCAACAACCGTTGGGGGACCAAAGGGCTTCGCTTGCCCTCAGGGAAATGACCAGTATCGCTCGCCTTCAACCTGCCACAGACGGCTCTCCTCGTGAGGTGAACCTACTCCGTGCCCTTTGGATACGCCGTTTACCTGAACCTGTGCACGCTGCCATACCCGATGTCGATAGTTTACCCATAAAGGACTTGATGACCAAAGCCGACGCCCTTATGGACAGCCACTTCAAGACCTCCATCAACGCCTCCACCCCTGACGACGAGGATGTCTATTCAACGTCAACCGAAGCTGACATGAATGCCGTAGGACATACATGCCTACCCCGTGACGTGCCGAAGCGGCGACAAAGCCGCCCACCACCCACCAATCGCTCGCGCCCCAACAAACGACTTCTACAGCCACTTACTACCTCCCATCCACCGCAGTTTTGCTACTGCCACTTCAGATTCGGGGCAACCGCGAAGAAATGTGCCAAAGATTGTCAGTGGCCAAAAAACGTGTAAGTAGGCCATCGCTTGTGGCGGTGGCCTCCCATGTTTCTAATCTTTTCTTTTTACAGGATGCAGGAACGGGCGTGCGATTTTTGGTAGACACGGGTGCTTGTCGTTCTCTTTTGCCAAGGAAGCTCTTCAAGGCACAACGTAGTCTGTCTACATCTGCCGACGTCCGCTTGGTAGCTGCCAACGGATCTGCGATACCCACCTACGGTTACGAGAGCCTCACATTATCGTTCGGAAACGATAATTCAATTGGAAGTTTCTCGTTGCTGACGTCACAATGCCAATCCTCGGTGCAGATTTCCTCTCTCATTTCCACCTTCTGGTCGATGTAGCCCACCGACTATTGGTCAACGCAGACTCGTACTTGTCGACACCTCTTCAACCTGCCCCCTCTAACCTCGCTCTCCACATCAGCGCACCCACGGATGCCTACGCCCACCTCCTCACGTCGTACCCGGAAGTTTTCCTTCCAGAACTTCGCCAAACGCCCACGGTTCCTGCCAAGCACGGTATTTATCACCATATCAAGACGATGGGACCCCCAGTCTTCGCAAAATTCAGACGTCTGGCACCGGAACGATTGGCAGCCGCCAAACAGACGTTCGCCGAAATGCAGAAAATGGGCCTTTGCCAAAAGGCCTCCAGCCCATGGTCGTCACCCTTACACATCGTTCTGAAGAAGACGGCTCCCTCCGTCCGTGCGGGGATTACAGGCGCCTGAACATGCAAACAGAACCGGATCACTACCCCCTCCCAAACATTGCCGATGTAACCTCCTTCCTGCACAAAGCAAAGGTTTTCTCTACGCTCGACCTCCTGAAGGGGTATTATCAGGTGCCTATGAACCCAGAAGACATCCCCAAGACCGCCATCACCACTCAGTTTGGCACATACACCTTCAATTACTCCTGTTTTGGCCTTCGTAATGCTGGGGCAACGTTTCAACGTCTCATGGATGGCATCTTAGGGGACCTCCCTTTCTGTGTATGTTATGTGGACGACATACTTGTGTTCTCCTCCTCAAAAGAGGAACACCTCCGTCACCTGCGCATCGTGCTCGACCGCCTGCAACAAAACGGCCTTGTAGTCCGGTACAACAAGTGTACATTTGGCGCCAACGAAGTGTCGTTCTTAGGGCACTGTATTACTCCTGAAGGAGTCCATCCCCTCCCTGAGAAGGTAGCAGCCATTCAGAATTTCCCCACGCCCTCGACCGTCAAAGCTCTGCAGGAATTCTTAGGCATGATCAACTATTAATACCGCTTTCTGCCAACCATTGCCGCCACTCTTGCTCCCCTCTACGCCTCCCTCAAGGGCAAGCCAAAGGACTTGAAGTGGGGTCCCCTTCAAGAAGCGGCCTTCTGCAATGCAAAGAAGGCCCTATCAACTGCTGCGGCTCTTACTTTTCCTATCCCACACGCCCCTCTCCTTCTCTCCACCGATGCCAGCGACGTCGCTATTGGTGCAGTACTCGAGCAAGTGGTCAAAGGCCCATTGGCCTTTTTCAGCAGAAAACTGTCCAAGGCAGAATCGGGTTATTCTACCTTCAATCGAGAATTGCTGGCAGTGCACTTGGCTGTCCGTCACTTTCGCCATTTCTTAGAAGGTACGCCCTTCGTCATTCGCACAGACCACATGCCTCTGGTGCACGCCTTCACTCGACAGTCTGATGCCTGGTCCGCCCGTCAACGCCGACATCTCTCCGCCGTGGCTGAATACAATTACACCCTCCAATACGTCCCTGGGAAAATGAATCCCGTTGCCGATGCCCTGTCAAGAAACACGTTGGCTGCCGTTCAACTGGGATTGGATTACAACGCCCTGGCTGAAGCCCAACGACAGGATCCAGAGTATCAAGCTTGTAGGACATCCTGCACGTCCCTCCGTTGGGAGGATTTTCCCCTCGAAAACTCCAACACCACCCTCCTCTGTGACGTCAGTACAGGTAGACCGCGACCTTGGATTCCTGCTCCCATGCGCCGACAGGTGTTTGATTTCATCCACGGCCTTTCACATCCCTCGTGCCGTTCTACTGCACAGCTGCTGAAGGCAAAGTTCATTTGGCACGGCATTTCTAAGGATGCTAAGGATTGGGTCCGTGCCTGTACTTCTTGCCAAACTTCCAAAGTACATCGACACACGGATTCAGGAGTGGGCACCTTTCCTCAACCTCAGCGTCGTTTCGCACACATTCACGTCGACGTTGTAGGCCCCCTACCCACATCACAAGGACATCGTTACCTGTTTACCGTCATCGACCGCTCCACTCGTTGGCCTGAAGCCATTCCCATGGAAACTGCAACGTCCGCTTCATGTACATCTGCCTTACTCTCTGGATGGATTTCAAGATTCGGTATCCCAGAGCATATTACTTCTGACAGGGGAACCACTTTCACCTCTCAATTATGGACGTCATTAGCGAATCTCCTGGGCATCACCCTACATCAGACAACGGCCTACAACCCCGCTGCCAATGGAATGGTTGAACGTTTTCATCGCACCCTCAAAGCAGCTTTGATGTCCCGCTGCAAGGATTGCAACTGGTTTACTCAGCTTCCCTGGGTCCTCCTTGGACTAAGAACCACTCCTAAAGACGCCCTCGACGTCTCGGCAGCCGAAATGGTGTATGGCGACCCGTTGGTCGTCCCTGCCGAGTTTTTTCCTTCTACAACCTCCTCCGACGATCTCCAGCGCATACGTCACGTCGTGGGAAAATTTACTCCGTGCCGCCAGACTTACAAGCCCCCAGCGAAGCATCACATACCAACGGACTTGCACTCTGCAACGCACGTCTTCCTACGCAACGACACCAGCAAGCCACCGTTAACGCCCCCTTACACGGGACCTTTCCTTGTGATCCGACGCAGTCCAAAAGCATTCCTCCTAAACATTCGGGGCAAAGAAGACTGGGTCTCCATTGATCGTCTAAAACCTGCTTATCTTCTGCCAGATGACCCGCCTACAGTTCGCCTCTCTAGATCAGGGCGCCCTATTTAACATGTACAGTATGTCATTTTTAGGGGGGGAGCCATGTACCAACCGTGTTTCACCCAATTGTACATAATTCCTTTTGTATATATTATGCTTGTATCTTCGCTCCTCCCTCGCACTGAAACGAACATGAAAATTCCTGTCTGGTTTTTCCTCTGTGATATTGTCTGTCTTGTGAACTTGTCATGTCCTGTTGCCTTGAGGTTTTGTATATAAGGAGAGTGTTCCACAACAATATAACCTGCCTTTGATTTCACAACTCCTCTCTCGGCCCGTCACAGCAGTCACCAAGGGTGATCTGAAGTATTGGGACCCTCAGGTATGTAACATTTGTACAAACTTGATTACTGAGGCGTTTGACACCCCTAAGTCGGTGGAGTCAAGGGATGCAGCAAGGGAAAAGCTGCGTAAGTGGGTCCGGGGTTTTCAGAAGAATACCACAGGACCTTACCTTCCAAGCGAGAAGATGCGGGCCTATCTTTTCTCCAGGGCATCTTCGGATGCAGTCATTCCCCAGCAACAGTCAGAGATCCCCTGCGTCCAGATTCCGATAGAGTCGGATGTTTCGGACGCATTGAAGGACATCCAACTTGACGACAGGATGTCAGAAGTGTCAGAGGACACAGAAAAGGACCTTCTCGCAGAAGGCCATGAGGAGGAGTCGAATGTGGCTCCTGAGACCGAGGAGGAAGAGGTCGACGAGGTGTCGGTCTTGTCGGTTCCTGCCCCAGAACCAGTTCCCTCGACATCGTCTGCTCTTCCTGCTGAACTTGGAAGAACTCTGTCTTCGATCATGGAAATGATCCAGCAAATGCAGAAGAAGAGTGACGAAAAGGAAGCTGCGATGAAGCTGGAGATGCGTAGACTCGCAGCATCACGCAGGCCTCAGAAGAAACTTAGCGTAAAGGGCCTTCTTTTATGTTCAGGTGTGAACCCATGGCGGTATGCAGAACACATGCCGATGACGACCGGGAAGAGTGTTATCTCAGAAAAGCTGGTGGAATTCTGGCCCAACTTTGAGTCGTACCCGGACTGCTATGTCCGTTTGAAGAAGGAACCAGACTCAAAGGAGGAAACGGAGCCAAAAGAGGTCCTAGTGTTTGACAACTCTAAAGCACAGGCTTTACTGGCTAGTTCAATGAAAGAGAGGGGCTTCAGTAACTCAAAAATGCCAGCATTGAGTAAGAAGCACCCCTCCTTTGTGGCTTCTCCATCTAGAGCCTTTCCTTTTATGGAGAAAGGGTACAAGGCAGCCTTAAAGGCTATTGAGGCAGGGAAACCATGTCCTTCACTAGACGAGTGTAGGCCGTTATCCCTGACTTTGCCTATGGACCAAAAAGACTGGAAGGACGTCCATCTTACCTTCTCAGTCGGGAAGTTGGAAGCAGACATTGCCGGACGTTAGTTCGGTGAAGACCTTCCAAAGTTGTCTGATTTTATCTTGCGCAGGGAGCAGGAGACACAAGAAAGACTTGCTGCATCTATGTCCCTCCAGACTACCTTGGAGACGATGGCAAGTGATTCTCAGAACCCGGACATGTTTATGGTAGTGGCCAAAACCAACCTGGCCACTGTAAACAAAGACATGTATAGGTTCATTAAGGCCAGAAGGGCTTGTAGGGAGTTCGTGTTCGCCTCGGCTGCGGTGAGACATGAACCGAGGAATCTAATCTCATCCAGTATCTGGGGAAAGGACCTCTTCCCGAGCGAAGTGGTCAATGAAGTAGTGGATAAGGCTGCCACGGAGAACAGGAACCTTCTCCAAAAGTGGGGCTTATCACTCAAGAGGAAGTCTTCCCCGGATGAGGGTCCCCAACCTAAGAGGAAGACGAAGAAGCCTAGGCTACCCTCTCGCCCGGCCAAACAATACAGACAACAGCAACAACAACAACAACTTCCTACGACCGCGGTGCCCCAGATGGTGGCACAACCTCCAACCACTTACCAGTTGGTACCCCAGCCAGTGCGTCGCCAGCCTTTACACCGGCTTTCGAAAGGCAGTCAACTACCTTTCGACCAAAGGCTACAGGATCAGCTAGAGGTGCCTTTAGACGCCCCTCAAGAGGAAGGGGACACAGAGCAGGATGCGGTCAAGGAGGCAATTCCTCCGGTCCACAGCATAAGTGAGATGCTCCCGGTAGGAGGGAGACTATACTCATTTCGGGATCGTTGGACCTTCGTTCCCTGGGCCCACAGCCTGATCAAAAACGGACTTGGTTGGAGCTGGAACATCACTCCACCATCATTCCCTCAATTCCTCCAATACTCCACCCCCGTCCTGGAAGAATATGTGAGGGAACTCTTGGAGAAAAGAGTCATACGGAGAGTAAAGTCCATCAAGTTCCAAGGAAGGCTGTTTTGTGTTCCCAAGATGGACTCAGATAAACTCAGAGTCATTCTGGACTTGTCACCACTCAACAAGTTCATAGTAAACTCCAAGGTCAGGATGTTAACACTTCAACACATGAGGACCCTGTTGCCCAAATGGGCATACACTGTCTCGATAGACATGGCGGATGCCTACTGGCATGTCCCAGTCAATCGTCAATTCTCCTCCTACCTAGGTTTCAAGCTACAAGGAAGGCGTTACGCCTTCAAAGCCATGCCCTTCAGACTAAACATAGCCCCAAGGATATTCACAAACCTTGCAAATGCATCTGTTCATCAATTATGCCTAAAAGGTGTCCAAGTAGTGGCCTACCTGGACGATTGGCTGGTGTGGGCAGCATCCAAGATGGAATGCATGTAAGCTTCCAAGAAAGTGATCCAGCTCCTGGAACATCTGGGATTCAAGATCAACACCAAAAAGTCTCGACTATCTCCAGCTCAAAAGTTTCAATTGTTGGGAATCCACTGGAACTTACAGTCATACCTACTTTCCATTCCACTGAAGAAAAGGAAAGAGATAGCAGGATCTGTCAAGAGACTTCTGGAATCCGATCGGATATCAAGACGCCAACAGGAGAGAGTGCTGGGCTCTCTACTGTTTGCTTCAGTGACAGATCCAGCGCTACAAGCACAGCTAAAGGATGCAACAGGAGTCTGGAGAAAATACGTACCAAACACTCAAAGAGATCTGAAAAGACCATTTCCAACTTGACTGCGATCGCTTCTCAAGCCATGGTCGAAAGCTAAGCACCTGAAGAAATCAATACCTCTTCAACCACCTCCACCCTCAGTCATCATCCATACAGACGCTTCAAAGGAAGGACGGGGAGGTCACTCTAACCAACGGAAAGTCCAAGGAGCTTGGTCCAATCTATTCAAGACCTTCCATATCAACATTCTGGAAGCCATGGCAGTCTTTCTTTCGCTGAAGAAATTATCTCCTCGCCACTCGACCCACATAAGACTGGTCGTAGACAGTGAGGTGATAGTGAGATGCCTGAATCATCAAGGTTCGAGATCACCTCAAATCAATCAAGTGATGTTGGCCATCTTCCGCTTGGTGGAAACAAAGAGATGGCACTTATCAGCAGTTCACCTAAAAGGATTCCGCAACGTGACGGCGGATGCTCTATCCAGGTTCACACCGATAGGCTCAGAATAGTCCCTAGACGCAGGATCGTTCTCCTTCATCTTACGTCAAGTCCCAGAACTGCAGATCAACCTCTTTGCGACGAGCGACAACAAGAAGCTACCTCGTTATGTGGCCCCATACGAGGACCCTCTAGTGGAAGCAGTGGACGCAATGTCCCTCGATTGGAACAGATGGCCCAGGATTTACCTGTTTAGCTGAGATCATTCAGGGAACAGCTGCGATAATGGCTCACAAGTGGCCAAACAGCGTCTGGTTCCCTTTAGCGTTAGAACTGCAACTGACGTTGGCCCCATTGCCGGATCCAGTTCTGTCTCAACGGGTGCAGAAGTCGACTGTCTTCGTTTCATCACAGAAAACCCGAAACCTTCATCTCATGATTTTCTCTCCTTAGCGGTGAAGAAGAGATTTGGGATCTCGAGAGACAGCATAAACTTCTTAGAGGAATATAAATCTAAATCTATCAGAAGACAATATGAGTCGTCGTGGAAGAAATGGGTTGCCTTTGTCAAGGCAAAAAAACCAAAAGAAATCTCAACAGATTTCTGTTTATCGTTCTTTATCCACCTTCATGAACAAGGTTTAGCAGCCAACACGATAACCACGTGTAGATCTGCCTTGACGAGACCCTTATTGTACGCCTTCCAGGTCGAGTTCTCCAATGAAATCTTCAACAAGATTCCTAAGGCCTGTGCTAGACTCAGGCAGGCAGCACCTTCGAAACCCATTTCGTGGTCTCTGGAAAAGGTTCTTCCCTTCGCATCTACGCTGAACAACGAAGATTGCTCTCTGAAAGATTTAACCAAAAAAGTTATATTTCTATTTGCACTAGCCTCGGGTGCCAGAGTTAGCGAAATAGTGGCCCTCTTGAGAGATGAGGGTCATATTCAGTTCCTAGAAGGAGGAGAACTGAATCTTTTTCCTGACCCAATGTTTTTCGCCAAAAATAAGCTACCTACCAAAAGGTGGGGTCCCTGGAGAATCTGCCCTCTGAAGGAAGATGTCTCTCTATGTCCAGTAGAGTGCCTAAAGGTCTATCTTCATAGAACTTCGGACTTTAGGGGAAGCTAGCTTTTTAGGGGAGAAACCTCAGGTTCAAATTTATCTCTGAAAGAACTAAGGGCGAAGATCACCTACTTCATTCGCAGAGCGGATCCGGACAGTACACCCGCAGGTAACGATCCAAGAAAAATTGCCTCTTCCCTGAATTTTTTCCATAATATGGACTTCGAACGTCTTCGCTCGTACACTGGCTGGAAGTCATCCAGAGTATTTTTTAGACACTACGCGAAGCAAGTAGAGGAACTGAAGAGGTTTGTGGTGGCAGCAGGTAGTGTTCTAAAACCTGTTGCTTAGTTTTGCAAGGAACAGTGAAAACTAATTGGGACAATTAAGGGTGTGCGTGTGGTCCCTTGATGGTACAACATACTAATTGAAAGGTCACCAAGATGCCCTTACGGACTGTTCCAAATACAAAAGGTGAAGCAAGCATAATGCATAACACGTGTGCCGTGCGTTTCTACGCAAGTGTGAATGGACAGTAATAACAGAAATTAATGAAAATTTATTAACATTTTCAGTGGCATTAATACGTTTCCTTTTCAGATGAAACAAATATTTCTTGTAATACTGTAATCTTTATGCTTTAATTTATTTCATTCACATTTTATGTTATTCTATAAAATGCAGATTGAACTTTACATTTTATTGTTTGTCAATAAACAAGCTCTAAATGAACTTTGCATCTTATTTGCCCCAAGTCCAATTTAATAAAGATATGTTGAGCATTTCCTTATAACCTTTGGATATTGCAAAATAATAAAAGAAAATCTATAAGATTGTTCCTTCATGTAGACAAACACTCCTTGACTTTGGCCTTTACGTACGACAGGCCAGTATACTCTGAATGTGATGCTGACTGATACAAATATTGGTTCCTGAATGGATACAAACCTTTTGTCGGTACATACGTCAAACTCTGTATACCAGGGGAGGTGTCAGTATTGCATACGCACATTGGTGAGTTTTCAATATAAGCTTTGTTTTACAAGGTATAGGTTGAGACCAATATACCGGTTCGTTTGCTAAGATATCCATATGTAATATGTATTCCTCGAGACGTTTTCAGAATCTAGCATGACTCTTCCCTGTAGGGGGCAGGAAGCACTAACATGGTTCATGATTAGAAGTAATGATGTATAACGGTAACATCATAGGTCTCTAGGTCTAAATTGACCAAGGGATTCTGTCTTGAGGACAAGGCACAAAATAAAAAATCCAGAGATACATTAATGCTCTGGTATACTTCCATCAGGACGACATGGCCTGAGCCAAAAAACAGATTTTGAGCGAAGCGAAAAATCTATTTTTGGGTGAGATAGCCATGTCGTCCTGATGGACCCGTCGTTCCTTTTCTATGAAAAGGGCTAAGAGGACCCCTCCCAATCGTACTGTATCGCTACAAGGAATAACATGGTGCCGATGATAACGTCATATACAAACTCAAAACAATGAGGAGAGGTACCTTAATAACGGCCCCCTTCGTTTTCTTGCCACTTTTCCCTCTTGAAGCGTTAATGCTATTCGGGGTGAAGATAGCTATGTGGCGTGTCAAGAATACGTCCTCTGATATTTTGCGATATCCCTATAAGGATTAGTAAGGGATATTCGTTCCAGGAGTTAGAATTCTGGGTACCTTAAGGTAAAATTCTCTAGTAATATCACTGTAGTCAAATATACCCTAGGAAGCTACTAATAAGGAACTTCCATCAGGACGACATGGCTATCTAACCCAAAAATAGAATTTTCGCTTCGCTCAAAATCCGTTTAGTCTGACCCTCCGAAGTAACTCATCAAAAGCCATCTTAATAAAGACTGGCATGTTTTAGAGGTATTTGTGATTTTTGGTATTGATATCGTTGTTTTGAGTGCATATGTCACCGCTAGAATATGTCCTTAATATTTAGGTGTTAATCTTAATTCATGAAATATTTCTTCGCTTAGTCATAAGCGGATTTCAAGTGTGGCGTGTATATATATATGTATATATATATATATATATATATATATATATATATATATATATATATATATATATATATATATATATATATATATATATGTATATATATAAATATATATATATATGTATATATATATATATATATATATATATATATATATATATATATATATATATATATATATATATATATATATATATATATATATATATATATATATATATATATATATATATATATATATATATATATATATATATGTGTGTTTGTGTGTGTGTGTGTGTGTGTGGTGTCCGGACAATTCGGTCCCGGACAATTCGGCCCTGGACAATTCGGTCCCGGACAATTCGGCCCTGGACAATTCGGTCCCGGACAATTCGGTACCAGGACAATTCGGTACCAAATAATTCTTATGATATGGAAAAACAGTATTTTTCAAATTTTTATCGTTTCTAAAATTCCTATCAGTTCTAAGCATTACTTTCAAAAAGAAATTTTTTGCTTTTGTTAGTATAGATATCAAAAAAGTCCTATTGATTTATCTTTGTTTGTGCGATAAAGAGAAAAAAAAATACACTTTTTTTCTTTATTAGATAAAAAATGAAACAGTAAAAACCATACATATCTTATGTTAAAAGTATGTATATAAAAATAAAATAGTAAAAACTATACATTTCTTGTCGTTAAAAGTATATAAAAAATTTAAACTTTAATATCATGAGCGATTGCTTTAAGGAACTGCATTCTTTCTGCTTGATTATATTTCTCCATCGTCTCATATTTCGACTAATATGAGCTACTTTCGTTATATCAGTAAGTGCACATTCATTTAAATTTCCTAGTTCTTCTGTTAGAATTGAACGAGGAAATGTTTGACTTGTGATCAGCATTTTCTTTATGTTATTGGTACAGGTAGTTTTCCTTTTCAACTAATTTCCTTTATCCTTTTTCCGACTGTATGCTGTTGCAAGACTCCATTGTGTGAATGATGGGGTGAAACTAGACTAAAAAGTCTGGAATAAAGAAACTAATAAAGTCGTTTTCTTTATATATATTTTTTTTAAAGCAAGGAAATAACCAAAGTAATCGTTTAGTAATAAAATAGTTAGGTTTATTGTTTATGTTATTTGCGAACAACTAGTGAATAACCAAACTAAGTAGTTAGGTACTGAGGTGATATTAAATATAAATAGTTTATAATATGTAAAATAAAAATATCATATTTTCCTGATTTTAAAAAATGACAAGCCTGGTACCGAATTGTCCTGGTACCGAATTGTCCTAGTACCGAATTGTCCTAGTACCGAATTGTCCGGGACCGAACTGTCCAGGACCGAATTGTCCGGGACCGAATTGTCCAGGACCGAATTGTCCTAGCACCACCAAAAACTGAAGATATAGTCTCTATATGGATAAAACTATAAAAGCCTTTAATTGTATTTATTTATATGAAAAGGAAACAATGCCTTACTTACCTTATTTACCATTTCATGAATGATGTTTAGATGTCATACAACCTTTGAAAGAAAAATAAAATAAAAACAGATATAAGGGTAATTATGAACAGCTCTGGAAATGACAATGAGGTGTTATACCGTATTACATATTCAGGATGCATTTTCTTTTATGAAGGCCAAACATCTAAAGGCATATCGTTAAGGACCAAGCATTATTAGAAGGGTGTTGCTAGGGGATTCTTTACTAATACTTTCAGTGTTAATTGATTATTCTTGGGTCATAGAATTGGTTGGTTAAAGGCCGAAACTGTAATTCATATTAATTACTTTACTCAAAGAAATATTGTGGGATTCTTTTTAGAAAGCTGTACCAAAGGTCATAATATGAATCGAAGACAGTCAGGTTTCCAGGAATCCTGTATTATCTTTATTTCTTAAATCCGACTTATCTGCGATTGTGAAGAAACTTCCTGTAGAACTACATCAGAATATGCAGGTCCCACTGGGTAGCAGCAGAGGATGTGGTTCATGGTCTAGGACGATTCACCACAAGGGAAATTAGCATTGGTGACATATTTCCACTTCTGAAGTCTATCTCCTGTTTTCCCGACCTTGGATCTTGCTCTATTTATGGTGGTCCACTCCTTTCTGTTAAGAGACGTCCCACAGGGTAAGTATTCGCCAGGTTTAGGTAGTGCTTCATTGGTTAAATTACAGTCATTATTCCTCCATTTCATCAATCTATAGGCAACATGGTTTAGATGTTCAGGACCCTCCACAGCCATGAAACATTTTCTTGATTTTAGTTGCCGTCTTGTTGCCTGATGTCCATGTAGTGGATCCCTTTCATTTTTGGTAATAGTATCTCTTCGATTTTGAGGTCGTGCAATACTGGCCAGTCTATAAAGAGATAGTAGGGGTGTTGCCTTTAATGTGCCAGTGATTATTCGACAGGCTATGTTAAGCCTTAGATTCACTTCTTTGTATGGCACGATCTTTCCCACACTAGTGAACAATATTCTGCAGTAGAATATAAAATTGCTGGCGCTGTTAGCTTAAGGGTTTTCGGATCCTGTTCCCCACCTGGTGATGGTTAATTTGCTTAAAGGTTGTTCCTTGTTGATAATGTTTTCTTTAGTTTGTTTGTGTGTTCTTTAAAGCTAAGAGTTTTATCAAGAGTAACACCTGGAAATACTGGATATTGGTGGGTATCTAACTCTATTTTCCCATATGATCTTTAGTTTCCGGTTAGTTTGGTGATTAAGGTAGAATGGACACACCTACGTTTTTCTGGGGTTTGTATTGAGGTGCCATGTTTATAATATACTGAGAGAGATGATAAAGGTCTTGATAGTCTCTCCTCTATTTCTTTAAAGGATCGTAACTCTATGGCAAGGCATAGGTCATCTGCATATATGAATCTTCGTATATCCTGAAACTTTGTTTGGCCATTTGTATAATTGTTAAACGAATTGGGACCCAGTACCTGGTCCTGTGACAAACCGTTCTTTTGGTCATCCACCTGCTTTTCTTGCTGTTCATTTCTATGAAGAACGATGTTTGTTGATAGTATCGTATGCAGCTGTAAGGTCTACAAAGGCTGCCCCAGTGATTTGTTTCCTCTCAAATCCATCCTCTACATACTGAGTTGAGGTCAGAACCTGATTGCAGCATGATCAGCCTGGACGGAATCCTGCTTAGTCAGTGGTAATTTTCCTTCAACCTTTGGAGATATTCGTGCTATTATCATGCGTTCGCATTCATGTGATTTATATGTGATGTATAACAGTGATATTGGTGTGACTTTTGGGAAAAAAGGGACTTTACCTGGTTTTGGCTCTTCTACATATCTTTAATGTTTGATAGGTTGTTACACATTTATTAAATAGTGCAAGGTGCCATTTTTTGTCTTCCCACCAAAGTGTAGGATCATCTCCACTGTAATACCTTCTTATTCGGCTGCATTCTCAGTTTTAAGAAATTTCATTACCATATTCAGTTCTTACATGGTGAATAATAGGTAATCCTGGTTACTCTCAAACATAGCTCATTCCATGTCCATCATCATTTTCTTTAAGTATCCCCTTTATTTGTTATTTGGCCTTCCATTGAGTAGGAGTTGGTGAGTTACTTCATTGGGGTGACTACAACTATTCTTGGCTGGCTTTGATCTTCAGAGTTGAATTTTTCATGGTGGCTCAACCTCTTCTTGTTGTTATAAGTCAAATTGATGCTGGTTATGATTTCTTACTAGCGTTAACATCTTTCATTGCTAAATGAGTTAAGTAAAGTTTCTCTAAGTTCAATTGTTTGTTGGTAAATGAAATTTTATTATAAGCCTCTACGTATCTTCAGTATAGTTCTTTGCATTGATCATTGATGCCAACGATATAGGTATTCCTGCAGCCTCTAGGGATGTTGTTATTTTCACACTAATGATAGAAAAATCTCACACAGTTAAGGCTCTGCTTCTGTATTACTTGAGAAATCTTCCAATTTGGCTTTGTGGTACTTTAATCTGGGGATTTTGTGATTTGTCTCTTCCTAGAAAGACAAATCATAAAATCCCCAGGCTTTATATCGATTGTCATTGGCTGGCGATGATATTTGGGAATTAGATTAGATATAGTCTTTGCAAAGTTTAGTTGGTGCTTGAAGGAGACAAAAGCCAGGTCTGGGTTGTATATTTTCAGATATAAAAGGTCGATATGTAGGAAAACAGCTTCTGACGTTGAAACAGATGAATTTTTGAACTTCTTTATCTTCTTCAAGATATTCTATCGTTGTGTGTAGTCACTAATTTTCAGAGTCACAAAGTGTGTAGCTGAAAAATGACTCCAATTACCAGCAGTGTAATAGTCTAGTCTGCCTACTCCTGCTCGTCACCTGTCCTTTATATATGAGGGACCACTAATCTCGAATGTTCCTGATGGACGAGAGGTGCCCAGGACAAGCATTACACAACATGACACCAGGCCACGTACCCACTCTAGAATCATCTTGTATAACTCACGCCCATCAGAGGGCTGGCGCTGAAGCAGTATCTAGACCTCTCGTCTCAGAACACAACAATATTCCAGTCATAAATTACATTAGCATATATAAAAAAATAAATTGTTTTATCTTATATCGTATATGAAAAAATAAGCCCTTTTCCCAAGTTTGATCATACAATATACATATATCTACTATACATATAATACCCTTGTCTGCAAACTCAAACAGTTGGGAGTCAGTGGATTTTTTTCTTAACATCATAATTTAATTTTTAAGTAATAGATCTCAAATAGTTGTCAATGATAGGCACCATAGCGAGTATAGGAATGTGATATCTGGTGTTCTTGGCCCATTACTTTTCATATTATATGCACATGACAAAGGGTTTGACCAAGAAAACATGCTCGTTGCATATGCAGATTATGCTGCTCTCTTTGCATAAATTCCATCTCCTGAATGTATTGTATATCTGGGGTTGCTGAATCCCTTAATAGAGATAAAGCTGAAATTAGCGCATGGTGCAAGCTATGGGGTATAAAGTTGAACCCTAACAAAAGTCGAAGTAAGATTGTAAGTAGGTCGATGACAGTTGCTCCACAATATCTGGATCTCGGCGTTGATAATGCTTCTTTTTATAACTCTGTATGACTCTTTGAAAGTTTCAGATGTAATTCTTGATGGCAAATTTACTTTTGAGAAACATATTAGGTCTGTCTCTTCTTCAATTGCACAAAATATTGGCTTATTGAAAAATCTTTCAAGATTTTTGTTGATCAATCTTTTCTGAAGGGGTGTTTTAATTCTTTCCTTCTACCTTGTTTCGAGTATTGTTCTGTCTGGTCTTCAGCTGTTGATTTTCATCTTAATTTGTTGGACAGAAATATACGGTCTATTATATTTCTTATTCCTAATCTGTATTTTAATCTCTGGCACTGTAGTCTAGTATCGTTAATGCACGTTGTATAAGATTTTTCATAATTCTCACCATCCTTAGCACTCAGGTCTTCCTGAACAGTACCATCCTGTTCATAATATTAGGTATGTAGTTAATTCTAATAGGCAAGCCAATATAACACAGTATTCTAGAAGTTTTATTCCAGCTGTGACCAAGTTGTAGAATGATCTTTCCGATTAAGTAATTGGATCGGTAGAACTTCAAAAGTACAAACTTGCGATGAATGTTTTCTGTTTGAACAGGCTGACATAAGTTTCTTCTTATAGTTTATTTTTGAAAGATCTATTTCAATGTTGTTACTATGCTTAAAATATGTTATTTTAACTGTTCATGAGTTCTGTTGTAGTTTATTTATTTTCTTGGGCTCCTTTTCCAAGTAAGGTTGTAGCTTTTCTAATGATAATAATAATAATAATAATAATAATAATAATAATAATAATAATAATAATAATAATAATAATAATAATAATAATAATAATAATAATAATAAAGACCAAAGTGACACCGAACATGCTAGAATTCTGTATAATAAAGATAAATTTTGATAATCTAATGAATACCAATCCAATGTAGTATAGATTAGATAATCTGTTTGCAAATAGGATATCAATTTATATATTGAAGTCACGAGGTAATATTATAAAGAAACTGAATTATGTGTGACACAGTGAACATGAAAAGGTTTAAGGGATAACAACGTCAAAAGCTTGGCAGCTTCGATGTCTTTTTGCTTATTGACGGTTTTCAATGAATATTCATCACATGTAGCAGCGATTGTTCGTATGTGTATATATATATATATATACATACACACACACACACACACACACACACATATATATATATATATATATATATATATATATATATATATATATATATATATGATTCTAAGATAATCTTTTCTTTCTTTACTTATTATTCCAGTCTGAAAATTGATAAATGCCTGCAGTGCTAGTTCCGATTAAGTTCTGTAAATAACTCTGCCAAAGAAGTTTAAAAGAAATGAATATTGAAAGGAAACGAACAGGACTAGCCTTCATTTTTCAGATTCGATCTCTCCTCTCCTTAGGCATCTTAACACCTTGCTAGGGCGCTGATCAAAACTATATTTGATAATTAATTGTTTTATAACAATCAGATTTCAATAAAATATTGTCTGTTTCCCAGATATTAGTTATCTGTTATAAAGAAAACTGTACTTAGAATGTGTTCATATATCGGTCGTAATTTCTTATAATCTTATTTAAAAAACTATTCTACTTCTTACGAGATTCTTCTTAAGGCAATATCTGTTAATCTATAAAAGATATTAAGTGTTTTAGGCATTCCAAATTATTCAAGGACGAGAATATTTTGATAATAGAGAATTTTCTCTTTTTTATATGCACCACTTGCTAATTTCTGCTAATCTTCATTTCGGGTGTTATGCTAATAATTTGAATTTGACATAATCTTACACAATTTTTTTCTTTTTTTTAATATCTGAAAATTTATGCCGTACTGTCCAATAAGGCAAATATACATAGACTAAAAAGGGAAGCTAATAAAAAGATACAACTCTGAATGACCTAGAATACGGCATCAACCCACACAAACGCAGACTGAATGACATATTCATTCATATATATAATGGTGAAAGTCATGACAGCTAAAATCTTACTAGCATGAAATGTAGAATTGTTTAAGTATTTAGGAACTATGATCTCTAATACAGGGTCTTTCGAACTAGAGTTTAGTGAAAGATAGAAAAATGCAAATCAGACAATGGTCAGGTTAAGTAAAATTTAGAAATCAAATCGCCTGAAATTGAATATAAAAATCAGGCTATATATCAGTTTAGTGAGATCAGCTTTACTGTATGGAAATGAGTCATGGTATGACAATGCAGCCATCTCCAACAAATTTTATAGATTTTGAGAACAAAGCCCTCAGAAATATATGGGAATTAAAGGGCAGGACAGGATTAGAAATGAAACTATAAGGGAGATCACTCGAAAGCCATATGTGGATGAGATCATGGTAAAGGGTAGATGGAGATGGTTTGGGCCTACTCTTTTCACTCCCCAAGAGAGATTAGCTAACTAAACGTTCAACTCGGCTCCACAAGGCGCTAGAAGAGTTGGAGGGCCCAGGCCTACATGATTGAAGACTATGAAGCATGAAGTAGGAGAGGACGAATTAAAGGGCTCAAGATAAAAACGACTGTCGAAATCTAACCAAGGCCCTTTGCGTAATAGGCGTAGGAGGGGATGATATCTATATACATATATATATATATATATATATATATATATATATATATATATATATATATATATATATATATATATATATATATATATATGAATGTATGTGTGTGCTTAAAGACCTCATTAATACTTGTATTTTCTGGCTTTACCATATGCCTTATTCTACCAATAATCCAGATGCATATAAGCAAAATCTGGAAGGGATTACCTTGGGACAAAATTAGAGCCAATCACATCGCGAGCTCAACGGAGGCAAGTATTGCCAACCCGTGATCTGTGCGAGTGGTCTGCTACCTTGTAAGAAAGAGGCGAGAGGAATGCAACTCCAGTTTTTTAAATAGACAACGACCTTACATTCAAGTACTTGCGAGCAAGAATGTAACAATTATCAAAACAAACCAAAACATGAGTTAGCAAGTTTACACAGGTTTCTCTATTATCAGAGTGAGGAAGAGCGAGCGATAAAACCAAAAAAAAAAACACCATTACAGTGTATGGGTGCGTATGAAACACTTGCTGTACATGGTTCCCTCCCAAAAATGAAATACATGTGAAATAGGGCAACCTGTTCTTGAGAGGACCCCTGTTCTTATGTAGGGCACTGTAGGCGGGTCATCTTGCAGGAGATATGCAGGTTTTAGGCAATCAATGGAGACCCAGTCTTCTTTGCCATGAATGTTAATTAAAAAAGCCTTCAGTGTGCGATGGATCACGAGGAAAGTCCCTGTGTAAGGGGCCGTTAGTGGTGGCTTGCTAGTGTCGCTACGCAGAAAAATGTGTGATGCTAAGTGCAGATCTGTCGGTATATGTTGCTTCACTAGGAGGTTTGAAAGTCTGGCTGAATAGAGTAAATTTTACCATAACGTGACGTAGGCACTGGAGATTGTCAAAGGAAGTTGCAGACGGCAAAAGTTCGGCAGGTACGATCAACGGGTCGCCATACATCTTTTACGATGCAGAGATATTCAAGGCGTCTTTAGGATTGGTCCTTAGTCACAGGAGAACCCAGGGAAGCTGAGTAAACCAGTTGGAGTCATTGCAGTGATACATCAAAGCTGCTTTAAGGGTGCGATGAAAACGTTGTCTGATGTAGGATGATGCCCAAGAGATTTGCTAATGATGTCTACTATTGAGAGGTGAAAGTGGTACCCCTGTCAGAAGTAATATGCTCTGGGATATCAAATTTCGCTATCGACCCTGAGAGTAAGGCGGATGTACATGAGGTGGATGCTACAGTTTCTATGGGAATGGCTTCAGGCCAACGAGGGGAGCGGTCACTGACAGTAAACAGGTTACGATGTCCTTGTGATGTCAGTAGGGGCTTACTATGTTGATGTGAATTTGGGCAAAATGATGCTGAGCTTGCAGAAAGAGGCCCATTCCTGAATCCATGTGTCGATGTACTTTTGAAGTTTGGCATGAAGTACAGGCACAGACCTAATCCCTAACATCCTTAGTTTTGCGATGCTAAATGAACATCGTCTTCAGTAGCTGAGTAGTATATCGGCACGAGGCATGTGAAAGGCCATGAATGAAATGAAATTCCTTTCGTCGCAGGCGAGAAGGTATACATGGTCATGGTCTACCAGTACTGAGTCGTCAACGGCAACGCCTTCCCAATGGAGGGATATGCAGGATGTCCTACATGTTTGGTACTCTGGATCTTTTCATTGGGCTTTTGCCAAGGCATTGTAATCCAATCCCCGATGAATGACAACCAACGTGTTTCTTGACAGGGCATCGGCAATAGGATTAATTTTCCTAGGGATGTGTTGAAAGGTGCAGTTGTATTCAGCCACATTGGAGAGATGTTAGCGTTGTCGGGCCAACCAAGCATCAAACTGTTGAGTGAACGCATGCACCAGAGGCACTTGGTTTGTGCGAACCATTAAGGGTGTACCTTTTAAGAAGTGGCAAAAGTAATAGACAGCCAAATGCACTGCCAGCAATCCGTGGTTAAAGGTAGAGTAGGTTGATTCTGCCTTGGACAGTTTTCTACTGAAGAAGGCCAGTTGGTAGGAAGAGCCCTTGACTGCCTGCCTGAGTTCTGCACCAATAGCAATGTCACTAGCATCAGTGGAAAGAAGGAGAGGGGCATGTGGCACGGGGAAACGAGAGCAACAGTAGTTGATAGGGCCTTCTTTGTGTTGCTGAAGGCCACTTTTTGAAATGACCCCAGTGCTTTGATGGTCGAGGGCGTGGAGAAGTTCTGAATGGTTGATACCATCTCAGGGAGGGGGTGGAGGCCTTCAGGAGTGATGTGGTGCCCTATGAATAATACTTCGTTAGCACCAAAGGACACGTGTCGTACCGTATTACCAGGCCATTCTATTGTAGGGTGTCGAGAAGATTGATAGGTGATGGAGGTGTTCCTCTTTGGAGGAAGAGAACAAAAGTATGTCATCCATGTAACATACACAGAAGGAGAGTTACCTTAAGATGCCATCCATGATGCATTAAATAGTAACCCCAGCATTAAGAAGGCCAAAAAAGGGGTAACTGTGAGTGTATGTACCAAAGGGGTTGGTGATGGCAATCTTAGATATGCCTTCTGGGTTCATGGGCACCTGATAATACCCATTCAAGAGGGCGAGCGTGAAGAAAACTTTCGCTTTGTGTAAATAGAAGGCATCGTCGGTGATGTTTGGGAGGTGGTAGTGAACCAGTTTTGTCTGTATATTCAGATGCCTGTAATCCCCGCAAAGGTGCAGGGAGATATCTTTCTTCAGAACGATATGTAAGGGAGACGGCCATAGGCTTAAGGCCTTTTGGTAAAGGCAAACTTTTGTTTAATAGCTGTCAAATGATCCGTTGCCAATGCCTAAATCTGGCAAACATTTGGGCCGCGTCCTCTTGATATGGTGATAAATACCGTGCATGGTGAGAACCTTGGTCATTTGGGGAAGTTCTGAACAGAAGACTTCCGTGTACGACGTGAGGAGGTGGATATGAGCATCTCTGGTTGTGCTGATGTCGAAATCATGGTCGGAGGGAGTGGGTTAAATAGGTGTTGATGAGAACGGGTCTGCGGTGACTAAATTTCTGTGAGCAACATCAACCAGGAGGTGGAAATGGGAAAGGAAATCCGCACTGAGGATTGGCAATGTGACGTCGGCAATGAGAAACTTCCAATGATATTGGGTGATCCGAAAAGATCATGTGAGGGTCTTGTTCCCGTGGGTGGGGATCGCAGATCCGTTGGCAGCTACCAAGTGGACGTCAGCAGGCTTAGAATGACTGCATCGTGTCCTGGAGAGTGGCCTTGATAGAAGACAACAACAAGCACCAGTGTCTCACCAAAAACTGCATGCACCTACCTATATCATATAAAAAGAAAATATTAGTGATAGGGGAGGCCACCGACATAAGTGATGGCCTACTAACAAGTTTCTTGGTCACTGATAACCGTTTGCACATTTCTTTGCAGCAGTTCCGAATCGAGAGTAGTAGTAGCATAACTGTGGCCGGTGGGCATCAGTAAGTGGTTGTAGAGGTCGTTTGTTGTGACATGAGAGAGTGGTGTTATATGATTGTGGTGGGCTGCTGTGTCCTACTTTATTCGTATCAGCTTCGGTCGATGTTGAACAGTTGTCCTCTTCGTCAGGTGTGGAGGCATTGATGGATGTCTTGAAGGTGGTGAACTGGCTGCTCATACAGGCGTTGACTTTGGTCATTGGGTCCTTTATGGGCAAAATATCGACATAAAGGTTGGTAGAGCATACAGGGTTATGTAGGCGTACCCTAAGGGCACGAAGTAGGTTCACCTCCTGAGGAGAGCCATCTGTGGCAGATTGTAGGCAAGCGATACTGGTCATTTCCTTGAGGGCGAACGAAGCCTTTAGGCCCCCCAATGGCTATCTAGAGAGCTGAAAATGCTTGGTTATATAGGTGGCTGGTGATAATGAATACTGCTCCAGGAGGTATATTTTGAGGGCTTAGTACGCTATTGGGGTGCCCCTGTTATGGGTAGATACAATACTATTAGAGGAATATGTAATCAAAATAAAAACTTATATCTATTCCCAAAGTGTGAGCAGCGAGACGAGATTCGATTACCATAATCTTTGGTCAAAGCTGTTATTACTTCACTGTCGTCAGCATTTTGGAAACAAACCGAGCCTCGACAAAGAGCGCCTGCAGCAATAAGGAAACTGTCTTGTTTTGACAAAGATGTCATCACTTTAATCAGTGGAGTCAGCATTTTTGAGGAATCATGTATAAGGGATATCTATGTTTATGAAAAAATATCATTACAGGTGGACATGCGCTGTGCTTTTGTTATGACTTGACACGAGGTCCAGATTGCATCAGATATTTGTTCTAGAGGCTTTCATGGCGTGATCGAAGTGGGCATTTTTGAGGAAGCTAATCGAGATGCAGAATTGTCAAAAAAGCACCTTATATGAGAATGACTACTCTCCAATGTAATTAGCTATGTTCATTCATGGGTACATAAACTTCAAGAAGAGATTGTCCAGAAGAGATAGAACAAGACATAAGAAAAGAGAGAAGACCAGAGTCTGATAGAGTCAGTTTCCAACCTTCCCTTCGAACGACAAATGCCTACCTCCAAAATCCTGTTATAGCTGAGAAGAGACAAATTGAAACTGCCAGACCTCCCTGCTTGTGACGAGAAGTAGCTAACACTGCCCGCAGCCTGGCCTTAGTTCAATACTATCATCGAATTCTTGGAGAAGACTTCTGATATTCCATCTTGAGGGCACCCTTTCTGTAACGTCTTCGAATCCAGACATTGCACCAGTTTCACCTGAACATCAGCCGGCCTTCGGCTACGTTCTCAAGCCTGAAGCCTCCGTACACGTATCTCTCAGCAGCTGCAGAAAACTATTCTTTGAGTATTTCTGCCTTACTGACTGTTCCTCTTTTCTATTAATGTTTTGATTGATTTGATTGGTCAGTTAAGGTAACCTAATTAGTAAAATTTATTTTCTTTGTAAGTTTGTGAATAAACGTGTTGTGTTTTTTGCGAGTTTTCTTTTTATATTCATTTCCCATGTTTTATTTGGTTGTTGTCGTAAGATTTTAATTTAAATATTAAAAGAACCTGTAACAATATTAGGATCGTAACAGTCCCCTTGGTTTCAAATTCAATCTGAGATTTCCGGGCAAGTGTCCTCGGGTATCGCCGGAAGAACATAGTCTGCTTTGCTGCTTGAGCCTGAAAAAAGGCGAATGCTTCTGTACTGGCAAAAGGCGGTAGTTTTATCAATGTGGTGTTGACAGAAGCATCTGGGTCGGAGGGTGGCATTGGAAAACTGTGAAGGGGAAGGCAGGAGGGAGTTGATCTTCCGGCGGTCACTAATTGTGCGAGTGGGCTGCTAGGTTATAACAGAGAGGCAAGAGGAATGCAACTATACTTTGAACAGACAATGAGCTTAAATATAAGTACTTGCGAGCAAGAACGTCACAAAAATTTAAACAAACCAAAACATGAGCTAGCAAGCTTACAAAGATTGGTCTATTACTAGAGTGGGCAAAAGCGAGCGATGAAACAAAAAACAATACCTTTCCAGTGTACGAGCGTTATGAAACAACGTGCGGTATAGACCTTATAAATCCCACACTCTAGACTTTGCTTATATGAATCTCGAATACCCTAACTTATCGAAATTGACTTTTAGGTTATCTAGTTCCTCGTCCATCGAGAACAAATTCTATAAAATCTAGTGTTTATTTAGCCTCATCATTATTCACTTTTTTATATCTTTTTGCGTGGCTCGAAAAATATATATATATGAAAAAATATATTTTTTCTATATATGTTATAACTAGGGGTACTACCCTTTTTTATCAAATAATACATCCAAAATATATTTTCCTTCTTTTTCTTCTTCCAACGTGAATTTGATTAGATTGTTTATTTGATTTAAATTGTTCTAAATACTTTCATCACCCCTCTTTCTCGCCTATATAGATTACGCATATTATTATTGCTAAGCCCTCTATGTTAATTTTACCTACTTCCCCCGTTTCTATTCTTTCTATTAATAAATAAAATAAAATCCCAGATTAACGCTATGCTCCAAGCTATAGTTATATATACCCTCCTCTAATTTCTTCTTTTGTGATCTCCACTGTTAAGGAGGGAAATATAGTACAGTTAAATATAGTTCAGTTTAGCAAAGGAGGATATTTGCTCTAGAATTTGGATGTTTGTGTATTGAATGGGCCTGCTTCGTGCCCGCCTCTATTAGGCTGTACTTATATAGAAAGGTAATTTGCATACTAATATAGATGACACTGTAAATCCCTTATATAACTTACAAGTGAATTGGAAAATTAAGTTTCAGCTCTTAATAAATATTTTAATTTGTATTGCACGCAAAAGGGAAAACTTATTTTGCCATGGATGGAATTTAGTGCTGCATGTGTACCTATCGAGTGTTCATATCTAAGTATAATGTCATTGACACCTCTCTTCTGTGTTAGTACAAAACATATACGGGAAACACTATTCTACGTGATATGTATGAGTATTTATGTCCTTCTATCAATCTTATCAGCCCTACAGTAAATCAGAGTTGATATCTTGAGTCAACTTTCTCCATCTATTTCTATTCCATATATTGTCTTCCACAGGGCCCACCTCTCCCATATCCTTCTTCCTAACATCCATATATCTGATCCGCTGAAGCACTAAACTCTTCTTCCTCATAACTTATGTTTTTAGCTCTCTTGATTGGTTCTACCTCCTCCCATCTTTTTTAATGGACTTATTATCTCAGGCGAGCATCCATACCCTTCCCTTTTATATTTCATAAACCACACATTCTCCCTCCTTTCGAGTAATGATATTCTAGCAATCCATCTCACCATCCTCATCTCCAGTCATTTAAACAATCCCTCCCCTTTCCTCAAAAGTTCTCAATTTTTTGTCCCATATAATAGTATGGTCCTGATAACTGACTATCAAATAAATCTTAATTTGGAACCTCAGCATTAATTTCTTATATGAAACAACTCAAGTTACTTCTCAGAATCCCTACTATGTCATTATTGTTCTTTTTTTAGCACAGTACCATATTCCATATGAATGAATACTTCCCCATGGCCCTGTCTATTATTAATCATTAGCTCTGTCTTTCCAATGTTCACCTTCAATCCTTTCCTTTCTAGTTCTTCTTTTCATGCTAAAAATATTTCTTACAGTTCTTTTGTATCTGCTAAAATTACTAAATCCTCAACAAGCATCCCTTCACATAATGTTTCGTTATTTCTTAATTCTGATGTCAAACGTATAACGGCAAGGAACCAAAATGAACTCGGAGTAGATCCCTGATGGAAGCCAACCTCAACAGCGAATGCCTCAGTGTCTACAAAAGCCTTTGTAAGGTTTCTAAAACTATCAAGAAAGACAATTTATGGAGCTTACAAAACTGCCTTTGTTTTAATGAAATGTCATGGAAACTATCAGAATTAAAAGACTCACTATGAACCCAGAGGCCAATTTTTTTTTAGAAGTGAGATAATCTGGTAGCCATTAAAGAGAGAAGATTATCAATTTGGTCATCTCATAATTTTAGTTAAAGGAAAAACATTATATATATATATATATATATATATATATATATATATATATATATATATATATATATATATATACATATATATATATATATATATATATATATATATATATGTATATATATATATGTATATATATATATATATATATATATATATATATATATATATATATATATATATATATATATATATATATATATATATAATCAATGTAATAAGTTCATGAAGTCTGTACTTTGAGAGAGGCAGTAAATTTATAAGTTATTATGTTGAAATATTTAATTTTCCTACTCCCAATGTCAGGCTATACCTAATGTTCCCAAATTGGAAAATGTGTGCCACGGTCCATTTCAGCCACTGCCTAAAATTCTAAATACAGTTACAAAAGGCCATTTGATCCAAATTCCCTGTTATAGACATTAGAGCATACAAAACCCCGAGAACACCGGTTTCTTTATTCCATAATAAATATTAAATCCCCAATCTGATGCAAACTTTGGTAGTATATTATTTTACTTGTCCAAAATATATGATTAGGAAATAAGTATACATAAACTGTACGGATAAAGTTTTACGTAATTGTTTTGACACTGTTAAAGTATGAAATTAATGTGATTTGAGATTGAACACCCTCAACTACTTTTGAGTTGATGTGCAATTGCTTGTGAGCACTCTTTACCGAAGCAAGAGGTGTACTTAAGTTAAATTAAATCTTTTTGATAAATGCTATAATATCGCGTGCGTAAAAGCACCAGAGAAAGTTCGCTTATCGGGCAATAGATCATAACGACAGCTTTTAATTAAAGTTGACCGTAGCTAAGTAACATTCTGTTCTGGTGCAAAGGAATATCACAGTCACGAACAACAAAGTCAGCTGATTAAGTGTTTACGTGAGAAACCTGTAGGATTAATAAGTACAAATCATACCTAATTACGGAAAGACAGTAATTACTCAACGATTATCACCAGTGGACGCTGTTTTCAAAATAAAGTTCTCGTGTGAAAAGAAAACTGTCAGATATGGACTCCCTCCCCACAAAATATTGGACAAATTCTTTATGTACAAACTTTTAAATAAGTTAGAAATTTTCGTTTAAATTCATGTGTGATTATGAAGGAGGGGAGTGGAGAATGAGTAAAGTTCTCAATGAAACGCGGCTTTAACCCTATTTCTTGGATGACTTTATTTAAGATATGAAAGCGTGATAAAATCGAGAGGGGGAGCCATTTAAAACTATGTGAGGCCTTTAGGATGGTTAAAAGTAAACTTTACGTCCTTCTCAGTCATTGAAGGTAAAGGGGAAAACCCTTCTTTATGATCTAGCTAAGGAAGCCACAAAACAAGCAAAGACACACTCGCTTGTCTGTTTTGCACGCCTGAGGTTCAAATGCTAAATTAGGTGTTTGGTGGTAGTAACAGAAGAGGAAAGACAAGATGCCACTTAAGCATGAGCGATATAGGCAGTAGTATTAATGATACAAAATATTCCGTTTTCAATAAAAGGTAGAAATAAAAAGCACACTATTGAGAGTAATGGAAGAGTAAGCAAAGCAAAGGGCAAACATATAAGTAATGAAATAAAAATAAAAATTTCCAAGATAACGTTGCTTGTTATACTATATTAAATACAATGGAGCTTTTCGTAACACGATCAGCTGATTTCCTAAACGAAAATTAACATTTATATGTATTCACATGCATAGTCCACCACACATCCTCATTTACAAGTTTAACAGACAACATCAAATGACATGGACGTATTTTGCCTTTATCATTCTTAGCAATTAATTTTCAGTTAACAGTTACCAGCAAAAGCGATACTGATAAACTTGATTTAATAGCTTTCAAAACCTGTTTATATATATATATATATATATATATATATATATATATATATATATATATATATATATATATATATACGTATATATATATATATATATATATATATATATATATATATATACGTATATATATATATATATATATATATATATATATATATATATATATATATATATATATATATATATATATATATATATATGTATATATATATATATATATATATATATATATATATATATATATATATATATATATATATATATATATATATATATATATTTATACGTATATATATATATATATATATATATATATATATATATATATATATATATATATATATATATATATATATATATATATATATGTATGTATATATATACACACATTATATAAGCAGCTGTCTTTAGATTGCTTCTTCAGCTTAATCAGGCCTATTTCATATCCCTTTCGAGAGAGGAACGAAGATCTTTGAGTTCGACTGCAAGAGAGAAACCCATCCATAAGTATTTACCATTCGACGATCCCCGTGCATCGTGGAGAGGCAGCTTTTTATACAAGAAAAGGGACACATTTATATCCTGAGAGATAATCTCGGATCATTGCCCTGTTTCGGATACGTTCACGAAGTTCTATATTTAGTATTTAGCCGTACACATTATATAATCTCCGTGTACAGTGGTAACAGTAACTATAATAATCGACGCTTACTAGAAATATCTATATCTCCTATCATGATTTTCAGAAAAAAAAGAGCTTTTTTTTTTTTTTCACAGAGCAGTCATCCAATTTATATATGATTCATAAATACTTTGACATCTTAACAGCCGGCAAAACTCCGGATATAATATAATTACTTTCCTGTTCGGACGTTCAGAAGAGAAAAGTACTCTCAAATTGCTATGACTAAATCTGTCAACCAGGAAGTGCCTCACAGTCAAGGGTACCAAACAGCCACTGCTTAAACTGCGCTGTATTATATATTATTCTGTCAAGGTGTCTGTTTATCTATTTATCTATCTATCTAACTGAATAGTGATTAATAGATATGTGGATCTACTTCAGATGTAAGCCTACTGAATCTTATCCGGTTTGGGTTTATTCCCCTTGACATATTACTGGAAGGCCATTGGAGAACGGCTTTGACAAATTCAGCATTTCCTGGTTACTACTTTGTAGACTCTCCCACTAGGTTTATAAAGCTCCATTTATTTCCTTCTTTATGTTTAGAAAGGGATGTATACTGTATACTGTATACTGTATATGACAAGTTAATATTATCATGTCTCTAGTGGAGTCTTTATACCTACTTCTTTTCACCGCTGCGTGAAGGTATATAGAATTTTTCTTTCACAACGACTAGAAAACCAAATATCCATTATCTGATTTCCAGTACCAGTGGATCCTTCTCAATGAAACCTCCCCAAAAATGTGGTATGTTTGAAAATCACAAAACAATATGGTAGTTTCTATTATGCCAGGATGCAATTTCTTTTTTTACAACTAAAGATTCACATTGCTTTGCAGTACAGAGTGGAGACCTTATAAATATCGGCTGTGATGAAACTCAGGGCTTGCAGCTACAAATGTAATACCAGCATTAGATTCATAGCCAACAGCCATGATTTCTATAGCATTGTCATGCAATGGCACTTGTGATTATAAAGATATGCCATCACCTCTTCCGTTATGTTTATATTTTTCATAGAGAAAACAAATATATCAGACATGAACAAAAATAGGAGATTGTGGAGTATAGATGGCATTATAAGATTATAATGTCCTATCAATAACTGAGTAGCATTTGACCCTTTCCTGGTTGGCTAAAGAAAGAACTAGTTTCGGAATTTAAAAAAAAAAAAAAAAAAAAAAAAAAAAAAAAAAAAAAAAATAATAATAATGGATGTGGGTTATTTACTTTACTTTTCTGAATTGCTAAAGGTCTTAGAATTGAAGTACAATTTAGCTATCAGTATTTGTTTGTTTTAACCATCAAATCACTTTGAGAAATAAACCAAATAGCTTTGGGCTATATATATCAGTTCCCATCCGGAATCAGTCTTGGTGTTCAGGACATATACGAGTATTTTCATATTCTGGGTTAGATGAGTTTACCAGCAGTGATGAACATTATTTTCTATAGTTATTCTAGATTGTTCTTTCATCACAGGTAGTATTCTTATACAACAAGGCCTGTTTTCGAGAGTAAATAGCATTTTGTTCTGTGACTTTAAGGTCATTCCGTAGTTACATAACTGGTGTTCTGAAATGGACAAGCAACCATGAAAATTAACCGGTTCATTGCGGGTATTGACGACTGGCTGCATTCAAATGTCTGAAAGATACATGATAACTTCCAGGTCTAAAACACAATTTATCGAAATATTCCAATTGGTTTTGAAAGCAAAATTTCAAGTTACGTATTCTTGTAAAAGGGAAATAATAATTACATAATAACGACCATCTTTAAACCAATTTAGAACTACAATATTTGTGTTCCAAAAGAACAAAATTATGAAAAGAGTCTTATGGCCACAATATAAGATTCAAGGAGCTCAGTAGACGTATAATTCATAAAAAAAAAAAAAAAACTTGACTTCTAATTCATTGTTAAATTGGATTTACATACATGAAGCTTTGAGAAAGAACTTTACCATATTCTCTCTAATAAAAACAAACTGTTTTCGTAAGAAATATTAATCCCCAGACTTTATATGCGCTGTAAAATACTCATAATATTATGAGGTTCATGTAATTCAAGATATGAAAATTGACCTTTGTCATAGTTAATCTAAAATTCCATGTGCAAATATTGCACTCGGATAGAAAAAGAAAATCTAATTTCTTTTTTGAAATTTGATTTTTTACAGAGAATGTTATTGTAAATTACTCATAACAAGAAAAGTTCTCTTAAAAGATAACAAAATAAAATAGACCTGTACTGATTAAAGGGTTACCGATCATTTTATGTTAAACGTTTTAACGAAGGTAATTCTTTAACGCGGTAAAGATATGGGTTACTGTTTTGCAATATAATAAAGAATTAGGTAAGGATTTCTTGTTACTATTAACATTACTGTCGTTATTATTAATACTAGAACTGTCATTACTCTTATCAGTATTACGATCATCGTCGTGATTAGTTTTACAACTAATATACAAAGCTGTTACTCCCTAACTGGAAGGGGTATCACTTTTTGAATTTATTTTCTCCCTCCGCCTCACTTCTTCTCTGCCTTGCACTTTTCATCAGTTCCTTTAAGTCTTCACTCTTGGCTATCCAACTTCCTTCATTTTCCCTGCTCTAAACTTTACATGCTATCTAAAAAGAAATGTTATGAGTCTTTTTAATCGTTTCTATGCAATCTCTAATATATTTCCTACTACTACTACTACTACTACTACTACTACTGCTAATAATAATAATAATAATGATAATAATAATAATAATAATAATAATAATAATAATAATAATACTGTTATCATCAACTCTGTAAGAAAGATTTGTAAGACCATAAACCTTGCCAAGAACAGTGGTATGAAATAAAGTGAATCTAAAAATTATTATTAGGATAAAAAGCACAAAAAGCTAACAATAGATCCTTGTAAAGCCCCAAGCAACTTTTAACATAGTGACCTTAGAACCCTTCCTAACCCTTACATTATCGAATCAATCTCTCTCTCTCTCTCTCTCTCTCTCTCTCTCTCTCTCTCTCTCTCTCTCTCTCTCTCTCTCTCTCTCTCTCTCTCTCATCAAACGCCTCATATCGCAGAGAAAAGCTAATGCCGCTTATCAGAATCATAAATGAATAACGAATTTTTACGTTCTTATTCACCACCAGAAAATAATCACTTCCAGAGATACGGCCCACGGCAGGATTTACCTACCAGGAGTCCAAGTTACCTGATAAGCCTTGCGCAGGTGAAAAAAATATAAATCACATACGTGATCCTTCAGTTTTTTTCTAGATATTTTATAATGTTAGTATTGAGAGATTATGATTTCAGATATAAATGTATGTATTGTTATCGAAATGCTTGATGAGAGTCAAACGAAAAAGATGGATTGCTTGTGTTCCAAAAAAAGACGGCCAATCGTAAGATGAGCAGGGAACGAAAGGTAAAATTTATCGATTTTAAAAGTTAGTTAAAAAGAAAGTTTTTTTCTTAGTATACGCACAAAACAACTGTCGTTCATTGTGTATTCAATAATTCTATGATATTAATTGTCGGATAATTGGTCGTAATTTCGATCAAAGCGAGTCTACAGAAGTTTAGTCATCATATTACTGTATTAGTAGAAATTTTAGAATTGGGAATGTGATACAATTTGGCATGCTATTTTTCCTACCTAGAATATCTCTTCACGAAATATAAGAAAACATTTCGAACGAGACATTTCTCAATAGCTGCACCTCCTTTCCTTTACACGGCCATAACTCCGTTTGCAATAGCAATAATTTCTCAGGGATTAATTTCAAACTTGTTATATCAGTCCAAGATTAGGTTGAGAAACTAAAAGAGTTTATGAAATTGCATCATCCACAGCAATGATAAACATTAAGTCTCTTGTGTATCATTATTTGACCCTTCTTTTATCCTCATTACAATGAAACGACGTAGTAAAAAGTAAGTTCACTTCATGAACTGCGTTGCTAAAAGATATATCATGAAATTCTTCACTTTACCAAACATTTATTGCGAACATTGAAATAACTAACACAGGCTAAAAAAACTTGAAAAAGAAAAGAATAGGAGAATGAAAAAAAAAAAACTGGGTATAACTAAAATAGTTGTCATAGAATCGCCTTGTGAAAAAGAGTGAAAGCAGTTGTCAGAGAACCGAAAATTGACAGTTCTTCGGGATTTTGACGCTATTATACCGTGTATATTTTTTTCTATAGATTAGTCTGTATAGGAATGCATTGCACACTTCGTTTCACATAAGTATTTGCATTCGTATGTTTTTTTTTTTAGGAATGTTCATACTGAGGATCTTGCCATGAGTATTCTGTTTTTCCCTTGCACATTTAAAGTTGTAGATGCACACAGATTTCGTTGATTTGTGTGCTTTATGGTGTTACGCGATTTTAATCTTAATGAAAATATATTTCATTTCCCATCGAAAATGATTAATTCTGCAGTAAATACGGCAGATTTCCCAGCCAGAAGTTTCATTACCCTGAGTGTCATGAATATATCGTCGTCTCCTCTTAACCAAAACTAGAAATGAAGTAAAACGAGAATCAAATCAAGATTTCTCCTGTCTCATTAGAAATTTGATTGTCGCATAAATACTTGAGTAATCTCATATCAATCGATCTATCATTTCTAGTAAGATAAAAGCTGGAAGATATTCTCAGACTGTGGTATCTAATTCCATATCTAACATATTTACTAGCAGTCAAATGCGTCGTTTTTGGTGTATTTGCCATATGCAAGTGATCTTTATGAATGCATTTTGGAAATACGAATCAAGGTCAGGAGCTAAAACAATGTAAAAAAGAATAATACATTACAGTATTCCAACTTGTATCCCTCATTGTTTGAAACATTGTGTGAATAGTAGATTAGAGATGTCCTCCTTTGCTTTGATGATTAATTTTTCAAACTAGACTTTAGTCATTTACTTATCACTTTATAGTGGTTTTTCATCGCGGTTTCCAGTTGGTCAAAATGCTTCACCAAGTTTTCTTATCCCTTTCTTTAGCGCAAGACGATTATGTTCCGAGATAAAAGTTTCTCCTAACCCTTTAATATCTCAATTCCAGCATTTAGGTCACTTGTGAAATTATCTGTGTTCTTTAATAAATTTTAGATATGCTTGGTTTCACATGGACTGATTCTATACTCGCTTGGAGTTGAGTATATCAATGGTGAAAGAGATTAATTACTTTGCATTTTTCTCCACATTTTATCCTAGTCAAAGTTTGAATATTTTTCTCGTAAAAAAACATTTGTGAAATATAAATTTTATTTTCACAAGTGACTGGCGTTGCTATCTTGCCCTCGTTAACCGACAGTAAATCTATTTGAATTTACGAATATTGTTTATAATGCAACTTATATTATCTTCCAGTCGGTTTATTTTACAGCTCTATTTTCTTCCGTAGATGTTTCATACATCATAGAGCTTCACGTTCCAAACGAACCCCAAGTGTCATTCTGTAAGGTCTTTGCAACGTACCTCTAGTAAGTGTTAATCTCTATGTATCTATTTGTAGGTAGTAGGTTGGCCAGGACATCAGCCATCCGTTGAGATACTACCGCTAGAGAGTTATGGGTTCCTTTGACTGTCCAGATAATACTACATAGGATCTCTGGTTACGGCTATTTTTTCCTTTGACTAAACATACACCGAAGAGTCTGGCTGATTCTTTACAAACTAGTTTACCCGAACTATCAAAATGGCGTAGAAGTCTTTAGATAGATACACACAAACGCACATGCGCACACACACAGATTCAACCCTTCCCACCTCCACCATTCCTAATTACAGCCCGCTGGTTCGGCAATTTGTGGGAGAATATGGTTTTCGAGTGTACCTTTCGAGGTACCCGCTCTCACCAGGGTAAGGCTATTCCCTCTCCCCCTGAGCGTGACAGAAAATATATGTATATATATATCTTTATAAATATAGATATACATATACTGTATATGAACCTTACAACCTACAACGCCAGGACCCTGTCTAGGGAAGATCTTGTTGTGTTACCAGAAGAGCTGAAATAAATAAAAAGGATATAATAGGATTTAGTGAAATGAGAAGAACTGGGGAATCTTATATAGAGTTATAAGAGGGCCATATATTTTCCTTCAGAGGATATGCTCAAATAAAAATCTTGCAGGTGACATAGAAGAATGTTTACGTACTAGTGATAGAACTGCAGGATTCGAGATCATTTATACATATGCACCAACAACATCCCATGCAGAGGAAGAAAATGAAACTTTTATGAAGATTTGGAGATATCTATGAAAAAACATTGGCACAAGGAATGACAGAGGAAACCTGCTTGTAGAATTTTCTGAAAGAAACAATCTGAAAATCATGAACTCCTTCTTTTATGAAGAGGAACACAGAAAATGGACATGGAGTGGTACCAAAATGGAGAAACGAAAAATGAAATATATTTTATTCTCAGTGGAAAAGTTAATTTAGTTAAAGATGTAACAGTGATGAATAAGTTAAATTAAGCTAGCATAGAATGGAGAGAGGCAAATTTTTCTTAAATTAAGAAAAGAGAGAGAGAGAGAGAGAGAGAGAGAGAGAGAGAGAGAGAGAGAGAGAGAGAGAGAGAGAGAGAGAGAGAGAGAGAGAGAGAGAGAGAGAGAGAGAGAATAAATTTAAGACAGAAAATTTACACTCCTATTATAAAAGAAAAGTCTGATGAGTTTAGTTTGAAAATAGAAAAAATGTACTCCCAGCTACATAACGAAATGGATGCAGGTAAAGAAGAAATGAACAGTAATTTAACTAAAAGGAAAACTATCAGAAAAGACCATAATCATAATAAAGAAAAATATTGGAAATGAGGGTAAAACACAGGAGAGATAAAATAGAATAAGGAGAACTCTCCAAAACAATAAACAAACTAAAAAGCCTAAACATTCCTGAACACAATCAGACTAAAATATAGGAAACGCTAAAGAAAGGAAGAAGCATCAAATTGATGAAAAGAAAACTTGGAACAGGACGCCAACAGATGTTTGCTTTAAAGGATGAACATGGAAGTATTATCAACAGTAGAGATGGCGTGATAAATATTTCAGAGGATTTCTACACAATGCTATATGATAGTTATATAAGAGATAACTTTTCCAATACAAATAATGAAAAACCTGTGCATGCACCAAACGTAACAACAAAAGTGAAGAAAGCATTAAAAGGCATGACAAGAGACAAAGCAATGAGAGAAGATGGCCTAATATTTAATTCAATAACTTCGCAAAATAGTTGTTTTGTAATCTTCATTCGACTTGATTTAATAATAGATGGAGGAGATTTCTTAGAAGTAGAACCGGCTGAACTTTAAACAAAATGTTTTCAAGAATGCTCTGTACCTACAGCTTGGAAGAACTTCATCATTATATTAATTCACAAAAAGGGAGACACACAAGACCCGAAAAATTACGGCCCAATAAGTTTAATCTCCGTAATATATAAATAGATACTGAGATCAATTTAGGCCGATTAAAAAGACACCTAGACTTTAATCAACCGAAAGAGCAGGGAAGCTTCAGAAGAGGGTATTAAACTGACCATATCCATGTAATTAACCTGCTAATGAAAAAGTTAACATAGTATTACAAACCACTATGTATGGCATTTATAGACTGTAAAATCTTTTGATTCTGTCAAAAGCGCAGCAGTAATGAGGACCCTTCAACGACAAGGTAGTCAAATTTTATGATAGAGGGTTTCCAATTCAGCGATAAGGAAATCTCTCTCTCTCTCTCTCTCTCTCTCTCTCTCTCTCTCTCTCTCTCTCTCTCTCTCTCTCTCTCTCTCTCTCTCTCTCTATATATATATATATATACAAATATATGTATATATATATATATATATATATATATATATATATATATATATATATATATATATATGTATATATATATATATATATATATATATATATATATATATATATATATACAAATATATGTATATATATACATGTGTATATATATATATATATATATATATATATATATATATATATATATATATATATATATATATATATATATATATTATAAGGTCACTGTTTACGAAAAAGTATCGAAGAAATGAGGTATTAATTTAGATTAGTTATTTTCAGATTAGTTCGGAACAATAGAAATAATACATAACATATTATAGTTACTTGTTAAAGAATTTAGGAAAATGCAGTTTTTAAGAGCTGAGACATCTGATGACTTTATTCACTAATGGATTGATGACCTGTCAGACAGTGTTTGATTGATCGTAGACAATATTTTCATGCTTACTCTATGATTTATTATGCATCTAATAATTGAATAAAACCTTTCACATATAAGCTTATGAAAATTCAAATCTCTACCAAATCCCATGCTTTGTTGACACTTGGTGCCATTGCTACTCCAACACACTCTCAAGCCAGTAATTGAAAAGTTGGAAAGATTTCATCACTAACAATGTAGACAAACATGGGCCATTGCCTTTTCATCGTCATAAGTAAGGTGATTATGCATTAAATTCGGGAATTTACTCCAACTCACTCTCAAGCCATTAATTGAAAAGTTGGAAAGATTTCATCACTAACAATGTAGACAAACATGGGCCATTGCCTTTTCATCGTCATAAGTAAGGTGATTATGCATTAAATTCGGGAATTTTTTAGAATCTCTTGAGCTAATTGCGTAATCTAATTCACTGTAAAGAAAAAGCTAGATAGACGATATGGGCATTACACTTTTCCTCAGTATCAGGATGACTTAATATCACTTATTTAAACTCATATTAAACACGCAAAATCTGCTCAGTTTTTTCTGTTATGGTTGATGAAACAAAAGACTTGTAAATGAAAAAAAAAAAGAAAAAAAAAAAAAAACAGTTGGCACTTTAGTAAAAGAATGATGAAGGATCATGTCATCGATACGTATCAAGAAAAAGGTTGATGCGGCCAGTTTAGCTGATTTTATATAAAAGGAGATTGAAGAATATGATTTTGATTTAGTCAAATCATGGGGACATTGATATGATAAGGAAAGTGTTATGAGTAGATGCTTTACTGGCGTTCAGGTACAAATGCGAGGTAAAATTCACTAAGCACTGCACATACATTATCATGATCACGAACTTAATTTAGTACTGGATGACTGAGTAAACTGTAAAGAATATCAGTGGCCTCTCTTCATTCTTTTTAGTTATTAACACACTGTGCCCACTTATAATTAGCAATACTACAAAGTACCAACTTTTCATAGAGGCACAGAAAGCAAAAGACCTGCAAGTTTTGACATTAGAAAGACTTGATATAACAAGTTGGTGTTGTTATTATCGGTCAGTTGCAAAGGTTAAACTTCGTTATGGAAGTTTGTTAGCAGTCCTTCACAAAATTGAAGAGAGCTCTGATTAACAGGCTGCAGCTGAAGCAAGTGGACTCAAAAGCTGTTACTGTTTTTCAAATTTGTAGCGAATCTTCATGTATGCAGAGCAAGTCTTGAAAGTTACCAACAGCTTGTCAGACCAGCTGGAGCAAGGAAGTTTTTGCTATGTGAAGCTTGCCCTTTCATACAGTCGACTATTAAAGAAGTACAGGTATTGAGAACAGATGAAAGTTTCTATAATATCTTTGACAATATTAAGATTTTTTCCGCCGTATATTAGATTACTACAAACTTGAAAGCCCAAATCAATTAGACAGACCTAGGAGGATCCAGAAGATCTCATCTAAGTTAAAAGACTTTTTAACTGATTCAACTAAAGCAGTGGTTCTTAACCTTTTTCATCCCATGACCCCCTGGGACTAATCAGAGTATTATTATGACCCCCTATAATAGATTTGGAAATAATGAACCTTGTCAAAGGGTCAAGTAAAAAAAATTACAGGAAGACCATGGTTTACTCCTATACAATTTTATTGGAAACACCACAGAACAAAAACCTTGAAAAATTCCACTTTCCTAGCCTTTACAAATGCCATAAAATTATAAATTCCAAAGAACTATTCAACATCATACAAAATGGTTTACTCCTATACAATTTTATTGGAAACACCACAGAACAAAAACCTTGAAAAATTCCACTTTCCTAGCCTCTACAAACACCATAAAATTATAAATTCCAAACAACTATTCAACATCATACAAAATGGTTTACTCCTATACAATTTTATTGGAAACACCACAGAACAAAAACCTTGAAAAATTCCACTTACATGGCCTCTACAAATGCCATAAAATTATCATTTCCAAAGAACTATTCAACATCATACAAAATGGTTTACTCTTATACAATTTTATTGGAAACACCACAGAACAAAAACCTTGAAAAATTCCACTTACATAGCCTCTACAAATGCCATAAAATTATCAATTCCAAAGAACTATTCAACACCATACAAAACCTAGCACCTACTTCTCATTCACTCAGTGTGATGGTTGAAATTGTTTTGCAGCCATAAGTCTATCAAAGCGAGGACCAGTGTTCGATAGGCAACACCTCATGTCAGCATCGATGACAAGCCTATTGCGTGCCTTCGTTTTCAGTGCAACCATTGCTGAGAATCCAACCTCGCACCGGTAGGTTGACGGGGACTGAATCAACATGGTTAATGCACGCATCGAGAGAATAGGACAGTAGTTCTTCACTTTTGCCCAAAATGTTGGAAGCTCTTGTTCGGCAAAATCGACTTTAAGCTGAGAATCCTCACGAATTTGATAAAATTCTACCTTAGCAGCAACATCAGTATCACTGATGGCACTATCTTTTACTGAAAAGGGTCTATAGATCCAAGCATCAGTACAGCGGTCGTTTAGTCCTGGAAAGTAACTTTCGATGGCGTCATTTACTGCCAAAAGATGAGTGGAGATTTCCTCACGGAAACTACATTCAGCATCTGGCATGGAACCCAAGAGAGTCATCATCTCCATGAAGAAAGTCATGTCAACTCTTTTCTGGTAAAGTTGAATCTTAGACTTGAACGCTGCCACTTTGTCCCGAGCTGTGTGCATCATTGTAACGTTTCCTTGGATTGAAGTATTCAGAGAATTTACTTCCGAGAAGAAATCGGCCAAGTAGGCAACCTTTGTTACAAAACAATCATCCTGCATCTTTTCATGAAGAAGATTCTCCTTTGCCGTATGACCACGTTCCAACAGCATTGTTATTTCTTCGCGAAGTTGTAGCACGCGATTTAAAACTTTGCCGCGTGAGAGCCAACGTACCTCTGTATGAAATAGTAGAACAGAAAATTCAGCACCCATTTCTTCACATAGCAATTTAAAAATCCTTGAAGTTGTTTCACTTCCTCGTATATGGTTCACAATCTTTACAACGTCAGTAAGCCCTTCTTGAAGTCCAGGTGGGAGAGTCTTCATTGCCAAAGCATACCGATGAAGCATACAGTGAGTGAAAGAGACATGTGGAGCGGCATTCTTCACGAAGGCTTTGAAGCCCGATTTGTAGCCGGCCATAGAAGGAGCTCCATCTGTACACACTCCAACAAGTGCGTCCCAACCTAGTTCGTGCTAAAGGAGAAAGGCTTCAAGGATTTTGAAAATATCTTTTCCACGAGTGGTTGTGGCCAGTGGTTCAGAGAACAGGTACTCCTCTTTCATAACTTCCACGTTAAGGTAACGAACATAAACAATAAGTTGGGAACATGAAGCAACATCCGTTGACTCGTCCAGTTACAATGAATAGACTGGGCTACTCCTTACAGCAGCCACTACTTGCAGCATAATATCGTCACTCATGTTCGAGATCCGACTCCTGACTGTATCATTCGAAAGGGAAATAGCCCTTATCTTGTTTGCCTGCTGTTCTCCAAGAATTACCTTCGTTGCTTCCAGAATGCAAGGCTTAATCAAGTCTTCACCAATATTATGAGGTTTCTTGGTCTTAGCAATTTTTAGAGCAATTCTGTATGAAACCTCCAACGCTACTTTATTCTGACAAGCAAAGTGACAGGTCGAATCGATGCGACTGGCCTTCAGGGCAGCTTCTTTTTGCTTGAAATAGTCCAAGTTTTTGTCCCCCAAATGGCTGTGATAGGACTCAAAATGGATCTTCAGCTTGCTTGGCTTCATATCACGTGACTTGGAGGAGTATCCGATTGAGCTATAATGGGAATCTAACGCTATTTTGGTAACACTGGCTATGGTTAATGTGCAGCAGACCACCCAACTTGTGACCAGTGTTGTACTCATCAAACTGGTAAATGCCCTACTGGCTATTTCAAATACGTGTATAATGTATATGAAAAATAAATTATTCTCCAGAACCCTTTGTGACCCCTTAAGAAATCCCAAACGACCCCCCAGGGGGTCACGACCCCCAGGTTAAGAAACACTGAACTAAAGGAATGGGTGAGGCTAATACAAGTCTTGCTCCTGAGGTACCATTCAAAAAAAACAAAATATTTTGACATACCGGACACTCATAATATGCCACTGAGAGTAGTGATGACTGCACTAACTTGCCTTCTAATGACGTTTCAAATGATAAGACACTTTCTACCATAGTAGTTTTATAAGGATATTCACATAGATGAAATCCTCTTAGCCTACCGGGTAGTACAGTGGTAATGTGTTTGTCTAGCATTTGCATGATAGCAGATCAATCCCAGCTTGGGAGCGTGAGTTTAAGCTGTTTGCTGGGAAGCCTACTGCTGTGTTTGGGCACCACAGTGGGATGTTGGGCTTGCCCGGCTGACGTTCTGGTGACATCTATTCTGATGAAATTAGAACTGAAAGTAGGCAACCTTCAAATACCCAAATTTCTGTAGAAAAGGGCCACTTTCTAACTAGGAATAAAAATCCTATTTTTTTTTTTTTCAAATGTAAGATAAACTCAAACCATTAGCATGTGCCTACTCAGAATTTCATGGAACGATTAAAATTCTCATCTCTCTTCTAGTATGTACTGCCAGCAATGGACTACCGTTTACAGTACTTAGGTTAGTGAAAACGTATCTTCCAACTACCATGAAAAATGAGTGCTTGAATGACTTGCTTCTCATGGCCTAAAAAAATGGGGCTTGTTAAAAATCTTAACTATAACATACTGGTTAATAATTTGACAAAATTAAGACCAAGGAGTTATCAATAATGCAGTAGATAATATTTGAAATGCATGCAGCATGTGTTTATTTTGAAATTTATTTAGAGGAATCTTGTTATAAATATTTACCATTTTATCTCTACACATTTTCCCAAGCTTATTATCTTCCTGTTCACCTCAACTTATCTTGTTTTCCGGAATAACTCTTGTGTAGTTAGTGAGCTGTATTTAATTCAACATGTTAAATTGCAGATATTTTAGGACCAATACTATAGTTTATAGTTTGATTTCCTTAGAAATTTCCACTACCTTTTCAACTGTAGTTATTATCTCAAAATTTGATGTACAGCATTTTTAACGAATAAAGATTCTTCAAATTTCCTTTACAATTGGCTTCAAATTGATCCTATTTTGTTAGTTTTGCTTGACCCCTCTTTCAGGGGAGGTCCCCTCAAACTATCCTTTGCTCCACCCCCAGGACAAATGAAATGACGCCCCTGATGAGGATAAATGTGACATCTGGATATTACTTAATCTTTGTGCTGCTTCTGTTACTATTGTGCATGAACTGCTATTCTATGACTTACGTTATTGGTAATGAAAGTCAAGCTTATGAGTATCAAAAAGATTACTTGGTTGACAGAAATTACCTTTCACGAATAGCAAACTCTCACTCATCATATGGATCATAAAGAAGATGGGTACCCAAAGGAAATGTACTAGGCTCAATCTTAATTTGCATCTATAATATAGGTCTAAGAAAAGAAAAAATACTACTAAGACACGAAGGGAAGTTTAAACTATTTGTACACTAATTGTACATAATTCCACTTCTCCATAAATGACATTAATGATAACGTTGAAACTTTAAACTACATTCCTACTAGTGTTAGGAAATGGATGTCAGTAGGGAAGAAAAACTACTTTAGAAACTTAGCTGACCTCCAAACAAATACTAATAAAATCCTGGTCCCAATATCTATAGTCAGTCAAATTTTCTAAGGCCATTGTGGTGGAGCCAGGTAGAAAATACAGTTGTCAGTTCTATGGGCAGCATTTAAAGTTCAAATGCTTCCCGTACAGATAACACTTCTAGGAAAGATTTGCTTAAGACCTTGAGAGTTGCAGGAAAAGACTTGCTTCTTAAATGCACCCTCTTCTTTATTTTCTATTTTCATTCCCAATTCTATTTACTCCTTATTTACATATATTTTATTATTAGTTTTTGTATTAATGGATAAAGTGAATATTGCAGCATAAGATACTGGAATCATTTGTAGCATCTTTTCATATCCTTATCTTTTGAAGGAGAAATATAGTTGTCTATTTATCTATTTCTTTATTTTTTCATCAATAAATAAATATCAACATTCTTTAAAGCCTATGCCCACACAGAACTTTAATATATCATTTACTTTATAAAGTATGGAGACCATTGATTACTTAATCCATGTTTACAATAACACACGTTGTCGTCGTCTTCAGAGGAGCTTGTATCTGTTCAGCACATACTGACACTATAATTTTGATTCAACCAGATTTCGTCTTAGTATATAATTAGACGTTCTTTATTTTTTACATCTATTTTTTGTAAAAAAAGATTTACAATAAAGACAAAACATCACCTTCTCTATCAAAAACTGTCGACTGATTACTTTTGCTTAGCAAAAGCCTATTTTTTTATCAGCTTTCGAACAGATCCTCTACTTTCTATTAAAAGCAATATTATCTTTCATTGCTACCAGAACTTTATCGAGAGTAGGAATTTCCTTCTGATTGTAGAAACCAAGAATTATTCTTTGCAGGACATTTTCATCAAAATCTTCGTCAGTCACTGGCCTCACTTTCTGTCTTTTCTTTTTTTTGAAACACTGTTGTTTTTCTAAAAGGAAATATTTTTTAAAATTATAGACTATTTACTTGGCCTTGGGTGATGAGTGAAGACATTTTTGGGAGTCACTTAGGCTGTCCATTGTTATCACAGTAGGTGATCAAGGGTGGTAGGCCTTTCATGATACTGACCACATTTTAATCCTGATATGAACCGTGGAATCTTTACACTCAGATCTGGCAATGTCGGTCAAATAATGCCACATCTATATTTTAGATAATGAAACTTAGGTTTTATTTAATAATAGATGAAATAAAGTATATTCAAAATATCTGTCGAAAGCTAAACACTACATTTCAAGAAATGATACATATTTCAATAGACGCCTTGACGCTATTATGATTATCATAACATTAAATTGGCCACATATGATATCTGTACCGGCCACACTATAGTGGCCTTAGAAAGTTTGGTAAACTATACTAGAGTTCGTGACTTAGGTGTATCACTTAACTGTGATTTGTCTCTCAGTCCACATATCACCTTAGAAACATTGCTGTAGTAAAGAGGTATCTGGATGAATATTCTGTAAAGAAACTTGTATTTAACTTAGGTATAACTAGGATTATTGACTACTGTAACTTGATCCATCGCAATCTACCTAAATCTCATCTTGGGAAATCACAAAATATAAGAAACATAAGAGCAAGATTGATAAAAGGTGTTCCAGCCAGAGAAAATATTACACCTATGCTAATAGAATTATACTAACTGTCTATTAAAGCCAGAATAGAGTTCAAGATTTGTGCAATGACTCATTACGTTATTAGAATCGGATGTCCAAAATGTCTAAGAGAATTGCTACACATTGTGCAGCCAACGTATAGTGTTGGTATGAGGATGGTTACAAATGGTTTCAAGTTACCGGAGCAAAGATGTAAGTTAGACACAAGAGTTCCTTGTACACTTCACTCCAAAGAAATGTACCCTTTCACACACTTACTTTGAAGAGAGTAACCAAACAGATAGTGTAGGGAGAGACGGCAAAGTTGGCGGGCAGAGCTAAACACAATTATTGGCTGTGCAGTATGGGTATGGCTGGGTGGACTACCTCAAAGTGATGTGTACCCAGAATTCCTGTGTCCAACTAGAGCTTTACAATATACGGCCCGAAGACTATATAACAAACTTTCACTTGATGTACGAAAGACTGAAGTTATTATGGCTTTCAAAAAGAGCTTAAGACTCTCTTGTTATCTAAGTGCTTCAATACTATGGATTTGACAATTAATATGGAATATGATGCGTTACAGTCTAAATACCTAAGAATATATATAAAAAACAGATTTTGTAGGTCCAGTAGTGCACACGGTTTCCATGAGTGATAATAGCATAACAGGCCTTAAAGAAATGCAAGTAAAGTATTGCTTATGAGCTAGTAAATAGGTAGACAAGTTATCGGATTAGACGTGTAATGTTTTTTATGCTTTCATCATAACAGTTTTACAGTCTTGTTAAAGTACTATTTAGTTATTAGATGTAATGTCTAGCATTTTTTCCAGATACCCATAGAAGCTTTAAGAAGAAGATTTAAGCTAACCATGGTGTTTACTAAAACATTTTAACTCATGATGTGGATGAATAATCATAATTCGTTTATTTTCTTTTGAATTAGATGTCTGGATAAGGAAAGTGCCGTCCTTTCACATTTACCACGGAATTCTGCCCATTAAAAAAAATCTAAAACTCCTCAGCTCTTGTCCCATACTGTGAATATATATTAAGCCAGATCTAGTTTCATGTATGGGAGAATTTCTGCTTTAGAATAATGAATATGAAAGTTCATGAGCACCAAAAGTAAGGGGGATGCCTGTTCCTTAGCCAATAGTTTTTTTGAAAAAGTTACCACTGCAAGAAAAAATGTTTTTGGCTACACGAGAGCTGACTAGCTTTATGGTTTTACGAAACTGAACAGGAAAAAGGGGACATGATAAAGCTTTAAATTTCTTCTTAGGAGTGTGCAGGCGAGAGACTCTCGTGAATGCAACTAACTTCATTTCAACAGACAGTGAGCTTTTATAACAACAGTTTCAGTGAAAGAGGGTCACAAAAACTCAAACAAATCGATACAAGAAGATACAGGCATAAACAGGTTATTAGTGTGAGGGGAAAGTGATAACGAAAATATATACAGTATATATATAAAAACAGAAATACCGTTACATTGTACGAGGGTGTATGCTACACGTGCGGTACATGGGTCCCCCACTAAAAAAGACAGTCATGTGAAATAGGGTGCCCTGCTTTTGAAAGGCGTACTGTAGGCGGGTCATCTTGCAGGAGATATGAAGGTTTTATGCAATCAATGGAGACTCAGTCTTCTTTGCCACACATGCTGAGGAGGAATGCTTTCGGAGTACGACGGATCATGAGGAAAGGACCCTTGTAACGGGGCATTAATGGTGGCTTGCTAGTGTAGTTGCATTAGAAAACATACGTTGCCGAATGCAGATCTGTCGGTATGTGTTGCTTAGCTGGGGGCTTGAAAGTATGATGGCATGGCGTAAATATTCCTGCAAAGTGACGTAGGAGCTAGAGATTGTCGGAGGAGGTTGGCGATGGAAAAAATTTGGCAGGGAAGACTAATGGGTCGCCATACACCATTCAGCTGCCAAGACATCCAGAGCATCTTTAGGAGAGGTTCTTGGTCCCAGGAAGACACAAGGTGGCTGGGTAAATCAGTTTGAGTTCTTGCAGCAGGATATCAAAGCTGCTTTGAGGGTACAGTGAAAACGTTCAACCATACCGTTGGTTGTATGAGGTTGTCTGATGAAGGGTGATACCCAGAAGATTCGCTAATGATTTCCACAATTGAGAGGTGAAAGTGGCACCCCAGTCGGAAGTAATATGCTCAGGGATACCAAATCTTGCTATACATCGTGAGAGTAAGGCAGAAGTACACGAGGCAGACGTTGCAGTTTCCATGAGAATGGCTTCAGGCCAACGAGTGGAGCGGTCAATGACGGTAAATAGGTAATGATGTCCTTGTGATGTGGGTAGGGGACCTACATCATTGGTGTAAATGTAAGAAAATTGCTGCTGAGGTTGAGGAAAGGTGGACACTCTTGAATCCATGTGTCGATGTACTTTTGAGGTTTGGCATGAAATAGAGGTGTGTACTCAATCCTTAGCATCCTTAGTAATGCCATGCCAAATGAACTTTGACTTCAACAGCTGTGCAGTAGAACTGCGCGAGGGATGTGAAAGGCTGTGAATGAAATCAAACACTAGTTGGCACATGGGATAAGGTATCCGCGGTCTAGGTCCACTAATATTGACGCCACGTTGGAATTGTTGAGAGGAATGTCCTACATGCTTGATACTCTGGATCTTTTGTTGGGCTTCTGCCAAGGCATTGTAATCCAATCCTAAGTGACTGGTGGCTAATGTGTTTCCTGACAAGGTATCGGCAACATGATACATGCTGAAGGGTAGAATTGTATTCAGCCATGGCAGAGAGATGTCGGTGTTGACGGGTGGACCAGAGCTGGACTGTCGAGTGAAGGCATGCACCGGAGGCATGTGGTGCGTGCGAATGACGAAGGGCGCACCTTCCAAGTAGTGGCAAAAGTGACAAACAGCAAAGTGCACTGCCAGCATTTCACGGTCGAAGATAGAGTGGCTGTATTACACCTTGGACAGTTTTCTTCTAAAAAAGGTCATTGGGGTGGGTGAGCCGTTGTCCACCTGCTTGAGGACTGCCCCAAAAGCAACGTCGCTGGCATTGGAGGTAGAGAAGGTGAGGTGCACGTGGCACAGAAAAAATGAGAGCAACAATGGTTGATAGGGCATTTTTTTGCATTGCAGAAGGAGGTTTCTTGAAAGGGTTTCCACTTCAGGTCTTTTGGCTTGCCCTTGAGGAAGGCGTGTAGTAGCATAACTGCAGGCAATGGATGTCAGTAAGTGGCTGGAGAGGTCGAGGGTTTGTGTGTAACGAGGGGTGGTATATGTGGGTGGTGGGCGTTTTTGTCATAGAGAGGGCGTCTGTCTCCTACTGCATTCATGTCAGCTTTGGTTGATGTTTAATAGTTGTCCACTTCTTCAGAAGTGGAGGCATTGATGGAGATGGTGAAGTGGCTGTCCATCGACTTTGGTTATCAGATTCTTCATGGGCAAACTATCGACATTGGGAATGGCAGCATGTACAGTTTAGGTAGCAATGTACCCAAAGGGCCAAAGTAGACTCACTTGATGAGGAGAGCCGTCAGCAGCAGGTTGCAGGCGAATAATACTTGCCATTTCCCTAAAATTAACGAGGTTTTTAGTTCCTAAACTGTTGTTGAGAGAGCTGAAAAAGATTTGCTAAGTGGGCAGCTGGTGATGTCAAGTACTGGTCTAGGAGGTATGATTTGAGGTCTTTGTACTTTATGGGGGTATCCCCTTGTTTGCACAGCCAATTGAAGACTTCTAGGAAAGTTTCCTTGGGGAGTGCAGCGAGAACATAATCTGCTTTGGTGTTTGACTGAATTGCCCACTTTATGCGAAAATGGACTTCAGCACGCTGAAACCAGGAAAACGCTTCTAAGCTGGCTAAAGACGGTAGTTTCAGGTGCATGGCATTGATAGCAGAGTCAGTGTCTGAGGGGGAAGGTGAGAGGGAGCTGAGAGACTCTCGTGATTGCAACTAAATTTACATCAACAGAAAGTGAGCATTTATAACATCAGTTTCAGTGAAAGAAAAAATTAAAACAGATTGATGCAAGGAGATACAGTGATAACAGGTTATCAGTACAATGGAAGAGCGATAACGGCAATTTAAAGAAAAGAAACAAAAATATCGTTACAGTGTACAAGCCTGTGTGCTACATGTGTGGTACAGGAGAAGCAGCAGATCGTAAATCAGTGTGACCTTAACAAAGAATGATTTCATTTCACGTCTAAAAAGAAGTTTAATGTTGTTCATTAAGATATTAAAGTCAAAATATCTTTTTATGAGAACTGCATGTTTTATGTGAGAGGATGGTGAATGTCCTTTGAAATTTGATGGGGATTATACAGGTATCTTTATTCATTTGTTGAAAATCAAAGAACGTATCTTTGAGAGGCCATAGTAATAGAGGATAGCAGGGTTGATTATTTCAAAGAATTCCCAAAAAATCTTTTCTTTCACCTCTTATTGATTTTTCTAACTTGTAGAACTGCGATGATCTCATTTAGGCGTCTTTTATCAATTTCATAATCTTTTATAATGAGGGAATCTAATTGATGATGATATCTATATTCAAATGTACCATTTCCTCATCTTTATCAGATTTGGTAGTGAAGACATCAACTGGCAATTACTATTGCTATACGATTTTCATATACTCCCTCCCCATGAATGTCTAAAATGTTTTTGTTCCATAGGTGTCAGGAAATTCTCGGCGGTCTTCCAAATTCCCTTTCGAAACAGTGCTACTTAACTTTCTTGATCAATTGACTAGAAAAATAAATGTCTTGCCACCTTCATCCACAGGCTTCGTTCATATTTCCAAGGTCAGTGGATCCTTTCATTGACTTCTTAATTGGGAACTAGGTTCTGCTGGTGTCAAAAAAAGTTAGCAGGACCATCATTCTTACTCATAAAGACTCAACGGTAAAGTAGAGGATTATATCCCGAGGCACATTATTATTATTATTATTATTATTATTATTATTATTATTATTATTATTATTATTATTAGCTAAGCTACAGCGCTAGTTGGAAAAGCAAGAAGCTTTAAGCCCACAAGATTCCACAGGGTAAAAAAATCAAATGAAGAAAGGAAAAACTAACTACAAGAGAAACAATGAACAACCAAAATAAAACATTCTAAGAACAGCATCAACATTAAAATAGATTTTCATATATAAACCATAAAAAATAAAAACAAAACAAAAGGGAGAGAAATAAGATAGAATAGTGCGCCTGGGTGCACCGTCAAGCAAGAGAACTGAAGACAATGGAATACTGGTACAGAGTATATGGCAATATTCAAGATTAGAGAACAATGGTTTGAATTTGGATGTCCCTCTCTTATAAGAGCTGCCTACCATAGCTAAAGAATCTCTTCTACCCTTACCAAGAGGAAAGTAGCCATTGAACAATTATAGTGCAATAGATAACCCCTTGAATGAAGAAGAATTGTTTGGTAATCTCAGTGTTGTCAGGCGTATAAGGACAAAAGAGATTGTGGAAAGAATCAGCCCGACTATTCAGTGTGTACAGCCAAAATAAAAATAAGCAGTAACCAGAGAGAGGGATCCAATGTAGTACTGTCTGGCCAGTCTAGGAACCCAATATTTATTACTCTCTAGCAGTAGTACCTCAATGGGTGGCTGATGCCTTGGCCAACCTACCACAGCTAAGTAAGGTCTGGAAGTGTTTGTCCTTGGATGAAATTAAAGCTAATCACAGCACTAGCTTACTCAGCAGAGGCAAGTATTACCAATCTTTAATAGTGACACATGTGGATGGCATGCAAAGCACATCCATGTACCACTCACCAGAACAAAGGAGCAATGAGATAATGTTTAATTGCAAGTGAAGGGAGTCACGGAGGAACAAAGACCATTTGAGGGATGTGATATAAATTGACCTGGCAGGTGGTACACGGAGTACAAGGGTAAGTGATGATGTCATGGGTTGGTAATACTTGCCTCCACTAAGTGATCTCGCAATGTGATTGGCTCTAATTTCGTCCTGAGACAAACATTTCCAAATTTCACTAAAATGCAACCTCTCCCCGGTACTATCTCCTTTGAAAAATAAATAAAGTAGCCTGTTAACAAACGTTCCTTTGGAGGAAACAGTCGAGAGTGATCTTGCATGTCTTTCAAGAAACTATTGAAGTTGGCTGTCCTGAACATGGCCCTTGTTTTCAATGGGGAATTAAATAAAAAGGTTGATGGGATAGCTATGGGTTACCAACGTTTGCCAATATTTCCATGTGATCCCTGGAGGAGACCATACTGGAAAATTGTCTCTTATTATGAACACCATGCTAAAGAGAGGAATACTGTAGGTGGGTCATATGACATGAGATTTGCAGGTTTTAGACGATCAATGCAGAAAGCCTTCGATATATGATGGATCACGAGGAAAGGGACTGTGTAGGGGTTAGTTAGCGGTGGCTTGCTAGTGTTGTTGTACAGGAAAACATGCGTTGCTGAATATAGATTTGTCGGTATGTGTTGCTTAGCTGGGGGCTTATAAGTCTGGCGGGATGAAGTAAATTTTCCTACAATGTGATGTAGGTGCTGGAGATTGTCGGAGAAGGTTGTAGATGGAATAAAATCAGCAGGCAGTACCAATGGGTCGCCATACACCCTTTCAGCTTCCGAGACATACAGGGTATTATTAGGAGTGGTCCTTGTAGATTATAATAATATTGTCTTACATATATGCACTCTTTACTTTTCATAAGTTTAGTATGTTACAAATGCATGTGCATGAGTCGTGCTGTCAGCACTCCGTGTATGTGCATGATCAGTCATCTTGCTTCTTGTCATGAGCTGTTCACCTTGCAGAGCACCACTGTACATAACCCCTTTGCTGTGTGAAATAACCACAACCTACAATTCAGGATTTTATTTATTCATACCTGCAATCATCTAACTTCATCTACAAAACCTCATCATATATCACTATGGCGCAGTGACAAAACCATTCAGCTTTAAGGGAACAGGGGGATCCAGCCTTTGCATCGGGGCTCCATTTCCCGTCGACCACATGTGGATTTTAGTGTTTGTGCTTTGCTTGTGAACCATTGATACAATGCCAATGTATTGTGGTATTGGTGATTTTATTTTAGTAGGTAGAATTTCTCTTGTGTGTCGTGCCCTTCTTCACGCCCCATCTAAGAACCTTTTTACCCCTACCATCTCCAGAATTCAAGTTCCAGGCACTCTTCCTCATCACCGGAAACACACGGCCCGCTGACCGGCTCATTAAGTGACAGTGGTCAGTTGTCTCACTTCATGCCCCACCTATGAGCCCTCCTACACTTGCTCGTGTTGCCATTTGCCACTGGTGATTTACAGTAATTTAAAAATAATAATGGTACAAAGTCCCTTATCTTTTTGTCTTTTCTTTTAAATTGTGGGCGATAGCTTAATAGGATTTATAATGTTTACTACCTCACATCAAGACGAATCTTGGGATATGTAACATGACCAGGCCAATGACGACCGCCAGCTACCTTCACACCCAGCTTCACCAAGAGAATGTCGAACTCCACTAGGTTTTTCAATGCTGGAAACCCCGCCTTTGCTCTCACCACACCTGACTATGCTGCCTTCAACAGCTACAGGTGGGGATTTAAGGCTCCTCATCAAATACCTGGAGGTATATCGACAGGTTTAGTTTGGCTACACATTGGACAGAGGAGGCTCAATGTCATCACGAGGAGGAATTACGCAGCCAAGAGGACTATATAAGAAGAGAAGAGGAAGCCCAGCATTTCACTGCTTTGTTTCAGCTACTCATGGTCAACCCTGCCCACCAGCTAGCAACACCACCGGACTCGGAACAATATTCAACCTAATCCTCAGTACCTTTGTCCGTTCAGCCAGCACCTCACAAAAAGCTATCGCCCAGACCACATCGCCCTTACGTCTCGACACCACATATCAAGTATTTAGGGAATGGCGTAGAGGCTGGGATGACTAAAGTGTAATGGTGGACCTAGGCACTTTACCTACCAGGAAGCAGTCAATGAAACTCCGCATGCGCCTCAGCCTGGAGACCCAAAGGTCACTCGAACACACTGTCAACGTGCCACCAGACACAGATCGGAGCGTGGAGGAAATCTTGAAGGTTCTCTAGGAACACACCAAGATCTTATGAAATTAAGCTTTATGTCCCAGGGACCTGCTTTCCTGCAAACAGAGGGAAGGGGAAAGCTTCAGCAATTTCTACGTCAGACTGAAGTAGGTAGCTAAAGAAATTGATGTCCCTCCTGGCCAGTCTGCTACTTATGAAGAAACTCACCTAAAGATGATCATCATTATGGGAGTCAGGGACGAGGAGCTCACACAAAAACTTATTGCCCTGGACTCTTCAATGAATGTCACTCCTATGAGGCCACAAGGACAGCCACGACTGCCATACGTGCCCCACCTAAAATGTGTGCTGTCTATACCTACAAAATCTAAAGGACATGGGAGTAAAGCTACTACTTCTCATCTAAACCAAAACAGGTACACTTTGTCCGGCTGCCGAGTGCGTATGCAGAAACTGTTCTGGCAAGGGACACTGGCGTAAGACCTCAAAGTATCCTGCAAACAAGGCCACATGCAGACACTATGGCCATGTGGGACACTACGACAGATGTTGCCAACAACAGATGAATGCCAAGCAAGGTGGCCCACTCAATGTCACACCCCCTTCGAGCAAGCCCTCTAATTGTCGCAAGGTTGAGACCTTTTCTACAACAACTTGCCTCTCACCAGCGCCCATATCCCTCGACCTCACCTAAAAGGGTGAGACATCCAAGATTATGATGCTGCTAGACACAGGAGCCGATTTATCAGTGGTGGGTCCTCAGCATTTGGAACTTCTTCTAATCACCAGGAATGAGCTACAACTTTCTACCACCTCGATGACACTCACAGCAGATGGAACACAGATGATACCAGCTTTAGGTACCTTTAAGGCCACTCTGTTTTTGGCCAACCAATCCTGTCAAGCTGCGATCCAAGTCCATGAAGGTATTCAGATGCCACTCCTGTCCTACGCACATTGCAAGGAGTTAGCCATCATCCCACAAGACTTTCCACGACCCATCCTACAGGATGTCCACATGAACAGATGTAAGGACCTACCGGCAGATCCACCACGCTTTCTGCGAACCTGTCAAGAAAGAATGAGAGTCTATGGTCCAGCAGGGCATCATTAATCCTTGTGGAGACATGCTATCAGAATGGGGCCACCCTCTAGTTGTCGTCCCAAAGGCCAATGGAGATAGCATCACAAGTCTCCAGACCGGCCCACCTTTCACCCACATCCATAGCTGCTGTCAATGCTGTCCATTCCTTCCCTAAATTCTTCAGCACTGCGGACGCTCTACACGGTTACTGGCAGATAGAGCTAGCGGAGGAGGACTGTCATCTCACCACTTTTATTACTCCTTATGGATGCTTCCAGCATTGCTGAGGACCTATATGCTTCACTGCCAACGGTGAGGCCTACTGTTACTGTGACCTCCAGGGCATGAAGAAATGTGTCAAGGTTATCGATGACATTCTCATCTTTGACGACTACCTACTGACACATTACCATAGGATCCATGAATTACTCACTCGCTGCCGCAAAAACGACATCACTGTCAAATGAGATAAGTAAGTTCATAGTAGCAGAGACTCAAGTGAATTTCTGTGGATTCACCCTTTCCGAAGAAGACCATGGACGTAGAAGTAGGGGGGGGGGGGAGGGGGGGACATTCCTCCCCACTCTTTTGTCTGAAATCTAATTTTCTATCTTTTACTTCAGAAAAGATTAAGAGAAAATAAACTTTATAAGCTTAGTAACTCAGAAAAGATTCAAACATTTTATATTACATAAATTTAGTAACTAATTCTTCATAAGAATTATCATTCAAAAACAATATCTCCAATAAAAGGGTTTTGTTTACATTAATTTTCATGTTAAAGGGAAGAATTATTCTACTTATTTGTATAGATATAAATAAATATATGTATATATATACATAAGTATATATATATATATATATATATATATATATATATATATATATATATATATATATATATATATATATATATATATATATATATATATATATATATATATATATATATATTAGATATATCTGTATACACATATACAGCAGCAAATTTTCTTAGCGCGTGAATCCATCATCTTTTCTCCCTTCCCTCGCTCAGTTTGTAATTTCTAGAGATCCATTCTGTTATTTTCTTAGTCCATATATTATCTACCATTATCATTATATGTCATGCCCACATCCATTTTTTTCTCTTACATGTTATTAGAATATCCTCTACTTTAGTTTGTTCTCGAATCCATGCTACTCTTCTTCTGTCTCCTAGATGTATGCCCATCATTATTCTTTGTAGAGCTATTTGAGTTGTAACTACCTTATGGTTTGAGGCTTTAGTAGGTCTCAATTTTCTGATGCACAAGTTAATACTGGTGGGACCATCTGATTGAATACTTTTCTTTTCAATGAAACCAACAACTCTCTACTTGCCGCTATTCCATTATTCAATTTCGGTCTCATGTCGATGGGAAACCCTTGTGTATGTCATAAGTACGCATATTCCTTAACAAGCTTTTCAGCTTAGTCCATAACACTTATTTGTTATCTCTCTGCTTTTTCATTGAACATTATCTTAGTTTTACTTTTCTTCAGTTTCTGTCCTACATTTTTGCTTTCTCTATTCAAACTTCTATCACTAAATAGAACTAAATCTTCTGCAAATTTGAAGTTGTTAAGGTATTGCCAAGAATGTTAATTCCTACAATTTCTCAATCTAAATTCTTAAAAAACTTCTAAGAAACCTGTGAATAATTTGAGAGATAGGGTCTCCTTTTCTAACTCTTTTTCTCAATTGGAATTCTTTACTAAATTTATGTATTTCTAGGATTGCTTAACTATCCATAAAGGCATATTCAAGTGTTCTAACATAAGTATCATATATTCCTGGTCTCTGAAGTGCTTTCATTATTCTTAAAGTTTTGATCGAATCAAAAGCTTTCTTATAGTCTTTAAATGCCAAACATAGTGATTTGTCCTAGTTGATTTTTCAATGACATGGTTAATGTACTCTCTTGGTTGATTGAAGTCTACTTTCTTTCCTTTTTGCCAAATTTGATCTTGGTAAATATTTCATTTATTACTGACAGTGAACTTATTTGGCAGTAATTTTTCAGGTGTTTTGTGTGTCTCTTTTTGTGAATGATAAAATTAGATTTTTTCTAAAATGAAAATATACAACAGTATTGTAAACATTTTGTGTAAAGTTCGGCAAGATTTACTATTGTGAAATATCCTCCATCTATAAATCATGTGTTAGGCCATCTTCTAATTTTTTTTTTCTTACTTTTACTCTTACTTTGGGTACCGGCTCAGGTGTTTCACTATTTCTATCAGAAAAGATTTTTCCTTATATCACTGTTGTATAGCATTGCATAGAAATCCTATACCATTTTTTCCCTCAATTTTCATCTGTTAATGCAAATATCTGTTGGCACCCTGTTCCAAGTCTTCTTTTCATTAACTTGATGTTTCTTCCTCTCTTTAATTTTTCGTCTGATTTTGATTGCAAATGTCTTGTGTTTTTTTGTGTGTATGGTTTTGGATAATTTTGCTAATTCAACTTTATATCTGTTGGATTTTACCCTCATTTACAGTCCTTTATTAGATATTTGGTGTTTTCTGGAAACTATTCTTTATCTTGTTGAAAAACCTTTCCAGCTATCTCTTGGACCCATTCACATACAAATTTTGTTAAATTACTACTAATTTAGTCTTTATTTGCCTCCATTTTTTTTATGTATCCAGGAGTACCAATTTTGTACTGATTAACTAAACTCGTCATATTTTTCTTTTATTGCAGGAGTGTTTAATTTCTTTCGTAATTTTTTCTTTCTTTCCTCATATCTACAAAAATTTATTTCTTACAATTCTATGGTCACTTGAATTTAACCTTTTTAGCACGGCTATATCTTTAAGAAAATTATTTTTTTTTTTTCACTGATGATGAAATTTATTTTTTTCCCTTAATGGTTGTCTTCTTTCTTTCTATTTTATATGTTCCTTTTTATAAAAAATGGTGTTTAAGATTTTAAAATTTGTTTCTTTCAGCAAATTATACAAGCATGTCGCCTCTGTTACTTCTTGCGCCTTCTCCAAATTTGCCTACAGCTGATTCTCCTCTCTTCATTCGCTCTACTTTGTCATGGTAATTCCCCAAAATAAATGTAAATGGAGTATTATGTTTTTTTTCCGGATATCCCTAAATAGTTTGTCTTTCTTTCTCAGTTGCTGGGGCATACATGTGAATGATCTTCCTTTTATACTTTTTATTTCGTTTGATAATGAATCCGGCAAGTCTATCACTGATACTATAAAATTCTTCTATGTTGCCTTTACAATTTTTATTAACGAGAAAACCCACTTCATTTTCTTTGTTCTTTTCATGTCATTTCATGCAAAAGACATGGCTCTCTTTTAACTATATAGCCTATAAGATTTCCCATTTCTCATTTCACTTAATCCTATTGTATCCCAATTCATTACTTTCAGCTCCTCTATTAACTCAGCAACATCATCCCTACACAGGGTCCTGATGTGTATGTTGGAAGCTTCAGTTTTCAAAGTTGGCATATATATATATATATATATATATATATATATATATATATATATATATATATATATATATATGTATATATATATATATATACATATATATATATATATATATATATATATATATATATATATATATATACTGTGTATATATATATATATATATATATATATATATATATATATATATATATATATATATATATATATACATATACTGTGTGTATATATATATATATATATATGTATATATATATATATATATATATATATATATATATGTATATAAATATATATATATATTTTTGGGCTCAAGCCATGTCGTCCTGATGGAAGTTCCTATAGGGTAGCTTCCTAGGGTATATTACAACTACGGCGATATTCCCAGAGAATTTACCTTAAGGTACCAGAATTCTAACTCCTGGAGCGAGTATCCCTCGTGAAAGGGATATCGCGACATATCAGAGGACGTATTCTAGACACGTCACATGGCAATCTACGACCTGAACAGAGATTCGTCTCGTGGGAGGGAGATTGACGAGATACGAATTCGGGAAAGAAAAAGGGGGAGCCGCTCCCAAGGCTTCCCAATCCCCCGATTCGTATGCGTGCCTGGCGCCAATCCTGGCGCCATCTGTATTCCTTTTTGCGTAGCTTAACAACTCGGTGTTTTTTCCTGTTTTTCTCGCAAATCTTGGATTTATTCAGCTTTTCATGGCTTCTCCGTCTTCGTTGGCCTCGGATAAGTTGAGTATAGTGTCTGTTATGTATAAATGTAGGCTCTTGGTAAAATTTTGAGTGATTAATAGGATTAATCTTTGATACAAGAGCCGTAGCCTACCAGAGGTGTCCTGGACACTGTCACTCGCTAGGTATAAATTAGTTAGTCAGAGTGACATTCCTGGTTGTTTTGCTTAATAAATTTTAGCTATTTAGCTTTACATAGGATTTCCTTTCGTGCTTAGTATTATTTGGCGAAGTATTCGCCATTCTGGCCTACGCTAGGCCATGTAGCCTAGTCGTTTGGTCCTAGTACTTAATGCATGATTTTGGTTTTTCCGAGTGTAATTAAAAGTTTATTAAAGCTTTAGGCTATATTTTATACATTTTAGACTGTGTGGAATATTTCCAAGATTGTATACGTGAGAGTTTCGGTGAATTAGGTAATCGATTCTCTTGGTGCCTAGGCTAATTGCTTATGGAGCCTTAGTATACTTTATTATTCTCCCCGGTTGCTTTCTTTTCTTCGGAGAAGGTATGCAATCCCTTTCCCTCTGTTTAAGCCTTGGGCTTATCCCTAAGTGGTTTTTTCCGAATTTATTTTCGATAAAACTATACTAGGGTGTTACTGTACCTTCCTGTTCCAGCAAAGTCTGGTTCAAAGAGGGACAGAACAACAGAGTTTTTAGTCTGAGTCCGTGTTGTCTGGCTTGGGGCAGAGTTCCCCTCGCTGACCTAACACTTATAAAGGGAGCTTAGCTCCCTTAGGTCACTATCGAAGGTTTCTGTAGTTATGATTCCTCCTTTTGTGATCGACCAGACTAAGTCCTGTTGCTGTTCTTGGGGAGGATAAAATCTTCCCTTGGGAGTAGCAACGCCTTCCTTGCTTTGGTGCTTTGGAAGCTGGCAAGTATTGCTGGCCCTTTCCCTTAGATCTCCCTTAGGCTAAGACAAAGTTCTTGGCTGCGGGTGATCTGTCACTAAAGCAAGGTTGGCAGGACCCTTTTGTCCCTTCCCCCTCTATCTCCGTAATGGCCTTGCCATTACTGTACTGTACCTTGCCGGCCGGCAGAGCTGGCCGGCAGGGGTATTACTGTACTGTACGTCATTCTACTTCTGGACCTAGTATAGGTTGGGATGTGGAATTGACTAAGCCCATTGCCGGCCGGCTGAGATGCTGGCCGGCAAGGGTCTTATGTTTTCGAGTGCTGCCCGGACCTCTCTTGGTCCCTCATCCATGCCCGCCGACAGAGCCGGACGGCATTGGTCAAGGAAGCCTGAATTAAGTTTCTCCCCTTCCTTATATGCACTCTTTTGGTTGCCGGGCTTGGGGGGTTGTGTACACTCTTATCCCGGCATCCATTCTATTTTCTTCTAGTGCTGTACCTGTCCCGGCTGCCGGCCTATGAGGCCGACAGCCGGGCAGGTGTAGTCTTCTGGTTCTTTTGCTGCCGGCTGGCATCGGTCTTGTACCTTTGCCGGCCGGCTTATGTCAGTCCTTGTCTGCCGGTCACCAAGAGTGTGGCCGGCAGCTAGGTACTACCTTGTGTAGTTACTGGCCGGCAGTCATTGCCGGCCAACACTGGCTGTTGCTGGCCGGCAGCTACTGCCGCCGGCACAGGCATTTGAACCAGAGGGCTGCCGCCCTATAGCTGTTAAGTAGTATACTTTAAAGCTAATTGTGGTGTGTGCCGGCCTGCAAAGGCAGGCCGGCACACATCCTCCTATACTGTACTAGTATTCTTCTGTATAGCATATACAGTAAGAAGAAAACTATAGTAAAAGTTTAGGTACAGCACTGTATCTTCTAACACTATTGTGTTTTCTTGCACAGCCCTTTGCTGTTGCCCTCAGACAGGAAGCAGAGTTCTTCCCCGTCTATTATCCAGGATTTTAAAATCATTGCCTAGGTGTGAGCTCCACCTGTTTCCTCTGGAAACCTTGCATTGGTTACTCTAGTAGAGATAAACCATTTTGATTTTATTATCTGGAAAGCTGCAACAATGGGTTGTGAAGGAAACACAAGTGTGTGTCTTTCCTTTATGAATTGTTATGCTATACTATGCATATCCAAGTGATACATAGTTCACTTGATACTCATGGAAATTTTTTCTCTTTACAGGAGGACCCTCCGAAGTGCGGAAATGTTTTCTGCAATGTCCGTAGCAGGAACCTCTGCGGACATGAGTGTTGTAGGAGACACGCAGCATGCGCTGTCTCCAAGGATGATCTCCAGTATTGGGACCCTCAGGTATGTACTGTATGCACTAACCTGATTACTGAGGCTTTTGATTCCCCTAGAACGGCGGAATCAAGGGATATAGCTAGGGAAAAGCTCCGTACTTGGGCAAGGGGCTTCAAGAAGAACACCTCTGGCCCTTATCTTCCTAGTGAGAAGATGAGGGCGTATCTTTTTCCCCAGGCATCAGCTGAAGCAGTGATTCCCCAGCCTCAAGAGGAGATCCCCCAAGACCTAGTCCAGGTGGACGAGGAAGTCGCAGATGCGATGCAAGACATCCAGTTGTGTGACAGGATGTCTGAAGTGGACGAAGGTTTGGAAGAAGACCTCCTGGCAGAAGGTCAGGATCAAGTTCAAACCCCGGATGTCGCAGAGGATGGGGTCGACGAGGTGTCGGCTACTCCGGTTCAGATGCCGGAGCCCATCCCCTCAACATCCGCTGGTCTCCCAGTAGAACTGGGACAGGCCCTCTCTTCGATTGTTGGAATGATCCAACAAATGCAGAAGGAGAATCAGGAGAAGGCGGCTGCAATGGAACTGCGTATGCAGTCCCTAGCAGAATCACATGGGCCCCGGAAAAGGCTCAATGTGAAAGACCTTCCCATATGCTCAGATGCTAACCCATGGAGGTATGCTGAGCACATGCCAATGACGACTGGTAAGATCATCATTTCGGATAAGCTGGGTTCAGTTCTCCTAGAGGAGGTAGAATTCTGGCCCAGCAAGGCATCATATCCGGACTGCTATGTCCGGCTGAGAAAAGAACCAGCTTCAAGGGAGGAGACAGAGCCGAAAGAGGTCATTATTATGGACCACGCTAAGGCTCAAGCCCTACTTTCATCCTCGATGAAAGAGAGGGGCTTCTCGAATTCGAAGGTAGCAGCATTGAGCAAGAAGCTCCCTTCTTTTGTGTCCTCTTCTGATAGAGCCTTCCCCTTTTTACAAAAAGGGTTTGCGGCTGTCCTAAAGGCAATCGAGGCCGGCAAGCCTTGCCCCTCCCTGGAGGAGTGTAAACCCTTGTCGCTGGCTCTGCCTATGGACCACAAGGACTGGAAGGATGTCCATCTGACATTCTCAGTGGGAAAGTTGAAGGCTGATATTGCCGGACGGCAATTCGGCGAGGACCTCCCCAAGTTGTCCGAATTTCTTTTACGAAGAGAGTTCGAGACAAAAGAAAGACTGGCTGCCTCAATGTCTCATCAGACTACTCTTGAGACGATGGCAAGTGACCCTAAGGTCCATGAAATGTTCATGGTAGTGGCTAAGTCTCACCTAGCCACAGTGACGAAGGACCTTTATGGCTTCGTCAAGGCAAGGAGAGCTTGCAGGGAGTTCGTGTTCACCGGGGCTTCGGTGAGACACGAGCCAAGGAAGTTAATATCCTCCAACATTTGGGGAAAAGACCTTTTCCCTACCGATGTGGTCAAAGAGGTTGTTGATAAGGCCGCCGTGGAAAATAGAAACCTTCTCCAGAAGTGGGGCCTGGCTATCAAAAGAAAATCTTCCCCGGATGAGGGTCCTCAACCAAAGAGGAAGAATATGAGGACTAGGCTACCGTCTCGGCCAGCCAAGCCTTATAGACAGCAACAGCAACTGCAATTGCCTTTCCCTCCAGTGCCCCAGATGGTGGCACAAACCCCGACTACTTTTCAGTGGGTACCCCAGGCTGTGCCAGGTCAGTCAACCACATTCACCCCAACGTTCGAAGGACAGTCTTCTTCCTTTCGTGCAAAACCTAGAGGAGCAGCCAGAGGCTCGTCTAGGCGCCCCTCAAGGGGAAGGGGATTCAGAGGTGGTCGTGGTCAGGGAGGCAAGACCTCAGGACGGCAGTCCAAGTGAAACGATACCGGTAGGAGGGAGACTGATGAAATTTTGGGATCGCTGGACCTTCGATCCCTGGGCCCAAAGCCTACTCAAGAATGGACTGGGTTGGAGCTGGTACAGCACTCCACCCCCATGCCTTCGGTTTTTCCAACACTCCACCCCCATTTTGGAGGAGTACGTTCAAGAACTGTTGGAGAAAAATGTGATCCGAAAGGTAAAGTCCATCAAATTCCAAGGGAGGCTGTTTTGTGTTCCCAAGAAAGACTCGGAAAAGCTCAGAGTCATTCTGGACTTGTCACCACTCAACAAGTTCATAGTGAATTGCAAATTCAAGATGCTAACACTGCAACACATAAGGACCTTACTGCCCAAGAGGGCATACTCAGTCTCTATAGACTTGTCAGACGCCTATTGGCACATCCCAATCAGCCGTCGACTCTCCCCCTACCTAGGGTTCAGGCTACAACGGAAACTGTACGCCTTCAGAGCCATGCCATTCGGGCTAAACATAGCCCCAAGGATTTTCACGAAGCTTGCGAGCGCAGCTCTCAAACAATTACGCCTAAAGGGAATTCAGGTAGTAGCCTACCTGGACGACTGGCTGGTGTGGGCAGCATCCGAGACCGAATGCTTGCAAGCTTCCAGTCAGGTGATCCAGTTCCTAGAGTACCTAGGCTTCAAGATCAACAAGAAAAAGTCTCGACTTTCTCCATCCCAAAAGTTCCAGTGGCTGGGAATCCACTGGGACCTTTTGTCACACAGTTTCTCCATCCCAATGAAGAAAAGGAAGGAGATAGCGGGCTCTGTCAAGAGACTTCTAGATTCCAAAAGGATATCAAGACGCGAACAGGAGAGGGTACTAGGCTCTCTCCAGTTTGCTTCAGTGACAGACCCAGTGCTAAGAGCACAGCTAAAGGATGCAACCGGAGTTTGGAGAAGGTATGCATCAAACGCGCGAAGAGACCTGAGAAGACCAGTGCCGCCTCGGCTACGTACTCTTCTCAGACCTTGGTCCCAAGCCAGACATCTAAAGAAGTCGGTTCTTCTTCAGCCACCTCCCCCGTCGATGACGATTCACTCAGACGCCTCAAAGGAGGGATGGGGAGGTCACTCTCATCGGAAAAAAGTCCAGGGGACTTGGTCCAAGCTATTCAGGACCTTTCATATAAACTTTCTAGAAGCTATGGCAGTGCTCCTTACCTTAAAGAAAGTCTCCCCGCGTCACTCGATCCACATAAGATTGGTGACAGACAGCGAGGTGGTTGTGAGATGCTTGAATCGACAAGGGTCGAGGTCACCACCTCTCAACCAAGTGATGTTAGCCATTTTCCGATTGGCAGAAAAGAAGAAGTGGTACCTGTCGGCAGTTCACCTTCAAGGAGTCCGCAATGTGACAGCGGACGCTCTATCCAGGTTCACACCGATAGAGTCGGAATGGTCCTTAGACGCAGGATCACTTTCCTTCATTCTGAATCAAGTCCCAGAACTGCAAATAGACCTCTTTGCGACGAAAGACAACAAGAAGTTGCCCCTGTACGTGTCCCCGTACGAGGACCCCTTAGCGGAAGCAGTGGACGCAATGTCCCTCGACTGGAACAGATGGTCCAGGATTTATCTGTTCCCTCCTCACAACCTTCTGTTGAGGGTCCTCAACAAACTGAGATCCTTCAAGGGGGTAGCGGCAATAGTGGCCCACAAGTGGGCGAACAGTATGTGGTTCCCCTTGGCGTTGGAACTACAGATGAAGTTCGTGCCGCTACCACATCCAGTTCTGACCCAGCGAGTCCAGAAGTCGACTGTCTGCGCTTCATTACAGAAAACCCAGACCCTGCAGCTCATGATTTTCTCGCCCTAGCGGTGAGAAAGTGTTTCGGGGTTTCGAAAGCCAGCATAGACTTCCTAGAGGAATATAAGTGCAAATCGACTAGAAGGCAATATGAGTCATCTTGGAGAAAATGGGTGGCCTTTGTAAAGGCAAAGAATCCGCAGGAGATCTCAACAGACTTCTGCTTATCTTTCTTCATCCACCTCCATGGCCAAGGGTTGGCAGCTAACACGATTTCAGTGTGTAAATCGGGTTTGATGAGACCCATTTTATTTGCCTTCCAGATCGACCTAGGTAACGAGATCTTTAATAAAGTTCCGAAAGCCTGCGCTAGGCTCAGACCTTCAGCACCTCCAAAGCCCATTTCATGGTCTTTAGACAAAGTTCTTCATTTCGCCTCCCTGTTGAGCAATGAAGAATGTGCGTTAAAGGATTTAACGCAAAAAGTTATTTTCCTATTTGCACTCGCGTCCGGGGCCAGGGTTAGTGAGATCGTAGCCCTCTCGAGAGAGGCAGGTCGTGTTCAGTTCCTGGATGGGGGGGAGCTGAACCTGTTTCCGGATCCTACGTTTCTCGCCAAGAATGAGTTACCCACCAACAGGTGGGGTCCCTGGAGAATCTGCCCTCTGAAAGAAGATGCATCTCTATGTCCAGTAGAATGCCTAAAGGTCTATCTTCGTAGAACTTCAGACTTCAAGGGTAGTCAACTATTCAGGGGAGAAACATCAGGCTCAAATTTATCTCTGAATCAACTCAGAGCGAAAATGACATATTTTATTCGCAGAGCGGATCCTGACAGTACACCCGCAGGTCACGATCCGAGGAAAGTTGCCTCATCCCTAAATTTCTTTAATTGTATGGATTTTGAACATCTCCGTTCATACACGGGCTGGAAGTCTTCCAGGGTGTTCTTTCGCCACTATGCGAAGCAAGTAGAGGAACTTAAGAGATCTGTGGTAGCAGTGGGTCGTGTAGTTAACCCTACTGTTTAACTCTGCGAGGAACAGTGGTCTTAATTGGGACGATTAAGTCCAGGGTGAGTGTGTAGGTACATACTGTACTACAAACTAAATGAGGGCACCAAGTGCCCATATAGACTGTTCCTTCTTTCAAAGGTGAACCTTGCATAAGTTCAGACATGTGTGCCAAGCGTTTCTAACGCTAATGTGATTGATTTGTAATACAGATTTTTATGACTTGATACCTTGGTATCTTATTAAAGTGGTGTTTAATGGTTTTTCTTTCAGATAAACAAGTTCTGTTTACTATCATACTTATGCTTAAAGTTTTGGGTTACCCTCTTTTATATAAATATATATATTTGTTGTTAACCTGTCTGTTTATTATCTGTCAATAAACTTGTTCTTGAGAACCTTGCGTCTCTCTCACCTGTGTCTATTTATTGGTATAATTGAGCATTTTAATTCTATGTATCTTATCCGGGATAATTCTGATAGAATTGTTCTGTTATGCAAGCTATGTTGCATTGGTTTATGTAAGTCCCCTAATGGGAGGACTCCGTCCCATAAAGGGACGAGGGCGGTTTTATTAGTTTCTTCCTATGCGGATATAAACCTTTGTCCAATACAAGTATTGTGCGGATTACTGGTCAATAGATTGACGCAGTGGTTCTATACAAACTATGCTTTACTTAATATAGGGCGAGACCACTATATTAGCTTGCCTGGTATTCATACATAGATATATGTACTCTTCGAGACTTTCCAGAGTCTAGTAGGACTCTTCCCTGTAGGGGGCAGGAAGCTCTAACATAGTTTATAGTTAGTTGAAAAGATGTATAACGGTAACATCTTAGGTCTCTAGGTCTAGTCGACCGGGAATAAATACCTCCGGGGAGTACGGCACGTTCTGAGAATCCACAGATACAGTAATGCTCTGGTACACTTCCATCAGGACGACATGGCTTGAGCCCAAAAAACGGATTTTGAGCGAAGCGAAAAATCTATTTTTGGGTGAGATAGCCATGTCGTCCTGATGGACCCGCCCTTGCCTTTCTAAGAAAGGGCTGTAGGACCCCTCCCTACATACAGTATCTGTAGCACCTCGTGTACGCTACAAGGAATACAGATGGCGCCAGGATTGGCGCCAGGCACGCATACGAATCGGGGGATTGGGAAGCCTTGGGAGCGGCTCCCCCTTTTTCTTTCCCGAATTCGTATCTCGTCAATCTCCCTCCTACGAGACGAATCTCTGTTCAGGTCGTAGATTGCCATGTGACGTGTCTAGAATACGTCCTCTGATATGTCGCGATATCCCGTTCACGAGGGATACTCGCTCCAGGAGTTAGAATTCTGGTACCTTAAGGTAAATTCTCTGGGAATATCGCCGTAGTTGTAATATACCCTAGGAAGCTACCCTATAGGAACTTCCATCAGGACGACATGGCTATCTCACCCAAAAATAGATTTTTCGCTTCGCTCAAAATCCGTTATATATATATATATATATATATATATATATATATATATATATATATATATATATATATATATATATATATATATATATATACTGTTTCTGAATAGAAAGGAATCTTGGAAACCTTTATCTTTATGAATAATGCAGTATTGAGAATCTATGGAGAACTTCTCTGTTAGTCAGGTTTTCATCTTCATACTTTATCACCATTTTCTAAAAACAAAGATAAATAACATAATAATCAATTAAAACATTAGACAATTGTCATATGTAAATTACAAATTAGAAGAAATTCAAAATCTAAAAGCCGTTAAAAGGTTTAAGATAAAATTGGAACTGAAAAAAAAATTATAGATATAATAAAACGTAAGTAAAGACATAGTACGTTTCGGAAACTGATAACCCTAACGTCATCGATATTGGGATTGAGTTTATAGCAGAGAGTCAACATCATTAGTATGCTCTTGATAAATTCATCAAGTAGGTCTACTAGTATTTCGTTATATTTAATGTGTACAAATTGAAATATATCTTGTTGCTACAATCTACTCTGAAATGCCAGGAAATTATTCCTCGTAAAAATTTTCTGAGGGAGGACCCCAGACCTGCCCCATCAGTAAGTTTTCAAACTTTAGCCCCCCACCCTAAAAAAACATTCTCACGTCCCTGAATAGATGCAGATCCAGGACGAGTTGCACCTTTGCAAGATTTCCCCACACGTTCCTTCATGGGGTTAGTTAACCAATTGGCAGAATTCACTCCAGATATCGCTATGACTGCATAGCCCCTTCGCCCAATCATGAGCCCCAAGCGCTCTTTTATTTGGACACCAGACCACGACCAGGCCTTCAAACGTGTGAAGCAAGCACCCTCAAGCTCTCCAGTTTTAGCGTATTTTGACCCAACCTTGCCAACAATTCTCCAGACCAACGCATCTCGTCTCTATGGAATAGGCTGCCCTCTCCTCCAGGACTACGGTTCCGGACGCCTGCGAGTAGTCCAGCGCGCATCACGCTTTCTCGGGGATGCCGAGACGAGGTACACGACAATTGAGTTGGAGATGCTCGCTGTTTCTTGTGCTCTCACAAAATACCGTTTGTACCTCCAAGAACTGCCATCCTTCACACTACAATTGGAGCATCGTCCACTAGTGCCTATTATCAACATCTACACATTAGACATGATTGGAAACCCACAGCTTCAGTGAATGAAGGAGTGTATGTCACAATACCAATTTATTGCAGTGTGACACACCGGCAAGTATTTATGCATTCCTGATGCCCTTTAGTGTGCACCTGTTAATTACCCCACATCTGAGGACATGACCAGCTGTACTGAGGTAACGTCACATGTCAGGTCTGTCTTCGATGTCGTCATAGTTTCCCAGTAAGAGGATGCCACAATCGTCAATGCCAACAGGACTCTAAAGGACATGTCAACAGAAATGCAGGCTGATCCGAAAAATGTTCACCTTTGTGATTACATCATGTCTGGATTTCCCACGAATTGGTACGACCTACATACATTCTTTTCTACCACATTGGAAGCTGTGAGAAGCCCTTTCTACTAATGGTACCCTCATGGTCTACAGATCAAGAATATTAGTTCCTGCCGCTCTACGTCGCCATACACTACCCAGACTCCATGACAGCCACCGAGGTGTTGAAGCTACTAAACATCGAGCACGATAAACTGTCTTCTGGCCTGAGATAGACTCTGACATTGCTAAAACCATCGTCGCCTGCGAGCCCTGCAAAGTCTTACGTTACAGCCAATACCTCTTCACAATGATAACCACCCATCAAGGCACTTCGAGTCAGTATCGGCGGACTTCTTCCAGGTAGCGGAGAAGTCCTTCCTTGTTGTTGCCGACCACCTCTCCAGCTGGCTTGTGGTCGTTCCTTGCAAGGGCGACATAACTGCCTCCTCAAACTTACGACACTTTTGCCGCTAACTCAGAGAGGTAGGCGTTCCCCTGCGCCTACCCACTGATGGGAGACCCCACTTTACCAGAAAAGAGTTTGCTGACTTCGCAGATCGTTGGGATGTACACCATATAACTTTGTTGCCACACTACCAACAGTCTAATCGACACACCGAGGCTCCTCTCAAAGCTGTCAAGCATTTGATCCTCAAAACGGCCCCTTCAGGAAATATTGACTACGAGGCTTTTGATCGTGGACTCTTTAAGTTACTAAACATGCCTAACCACTCTGGTCACTCTTCTGGTCAGGTACTGCATGGTCACCCTCTCCGTATGTGTGTGCACGCCCATCCTCAGTTATTCATGGAATTTTAGTAAGAAAAGGCCCATGGTTGTGATTGCCGAGCTGCTGCCAGAACTACTTAAGTGCAGCACAACTATGATGCCCATTTCCGTTCCCTGCCTGGACTGAATGTTGGTCAACATGTCCATCTCCAGGACCCAACATCCCACAGATGGGACAAGATTGTGATCATCATGGGTGGCGTGAGATCATGCAAGTACAAGATTTGCCTCCCTAATGGTCGAGTGCTACATCAAAACCGTCTCTTCTTGCATCCAGTGCCTGGTCCCAGTTAAGCTCCCAACTCTGATCTCCCTGTGGTCTCTAACTCTGACATGGATAAGTCATCAGTTCCTTCCACAACTACCCACAGGTCTCCAAGATTAAGCAGGCCTATATAATGTATAAAGCCCATGTGCCATTTTTGCAACCTGCTGCATACCTTTATGTTTGATACATCCATTTTATGTTATTTGCTTTGCACACTATTGTTTGATTAGTTCAGTGTATGTAACTTGCTTAGTAGGTTCAATATACTTTTTTGAACGCAAAAGGGGAGGGTAAGTGTAGATTATTGTAATATTGTCTTACATATATGCACCCTTTACGTTTCAAAATCTTTGTATGTTACAAACGATTTGCATGAGTTGTCCTGGCCAGCACTTGTGCATGCTTATGATCAGTCTTTTTGCTTCTACTGGTATGAGCTGTTCTCCTTGTAGAGCACCACTGTACAGAACCCTTTTGCTCTGTGGAATCATCTATCTTCATCTACAACACCTCATTATATATCATCAGTCCTTAGTCCTAGGAAGATCCAGGTAAGCTAGATAAACTCGCTCGAGTCATTACAGCGGGAAATCAAAGCTGCTTTGAGGGTGCAATAAAAATGTTCAACTATTTCACTGGCAGCAGGGTTGTAGGCGGTTTTCTGATTTCCAGAAGATTCACTAATAATTTCCACAATTGAGAGGTGAAAGTGGTACCCCTGTCTGAAGTAATATGCTCAGGGATACCAAATCTTGCTATCCCTCCTGAGAGTAAGGAAGAGGTACATGAGGCGGACGTTGCAGTTTCAATCAGAAAGGCTTCAGGCCAACGGGTGGAGTGGTTGATGACGGTAAAGAGGTAAAGATATTCTCGTGATGTGGGAAGGAGCCCAACTGCATCAACGTGGGTATGGGGAAACCGATGATGAGGTTAAGGAGAGGTGCCCACTCCTGAATCTATGTGTCGATGAACTTTTGAAGTTTGGCATGAAGTACAGGTGTGGACCCTATCCTTAGTAATGCCGTACAAAATGAACTTTGTCTTCAGTAGCTGTGCAGTAGATTGGCGCAATGGATATGAAAGGCCATGAATGAAGTCAAACCCCTGTCGGCACATGGGAGCAGGTATCCACGGTCTAGGTCTATCATTACTGATGTCACTGAGGAGGGTGGCGTTGGAGTCATCGAGGAAGATATTTTTCCAATGGAGGGATAAGCAGGAGGTCCTACGTGTTTGGTACTCTAGATCCTTTCGTTGGGCTTCTGCCAAGGCATTGTACTTTAATCCCAGGTGAATGGCAGACAATGTGTTTCTTGACAGGATATTGGCAACGGGATTTATTTTCCTAGGGACTTGTTGAAGAGTGCCATTTTATTCAGCCATGGCAGAGATATGTCAGCGTTGGCGAATAGACCAGGTTTCGAACTATCAAGTAATGGTGTGCGCCAGAGGCATGTGGTCCATGCAAATGACCAAGGGTGTACCCTCCAGTAAGTGGTGAGAGTGACGGACAGCCAAGTGCACCGTCAGCAATTCGCGGTCGAAGGTAGAGTAGCTGGATTCTGCCTTGAACTGTTTTTTACTGAAAAAAGCCAATGGATGTGGTGAGCTTTTGACCACCTGCACGAGTTCTGCACCAATAGCGCTGTCACTGACATTGGTGGAGAGAAGCAGAGGAGGGAAAAATGAGAACAGCAGTAGAGGTTGATACGCCCTTCTTTGCATTGCAGAAGGCCGTTTCTTGAAGGAAACCCCACTGCAGGCCTTTTGGCTTGGCCTCGAGGGACGCATAGAGGGGGGCAAGAGTGGTGGCGATGACTGGCAAGAAACGCTGGTAATAGTTGATCATGCTTAAAAGTTCTTCCAGTGCTTTGACGGTCAAGGGTGTGGGGAAGTTCTGAACGGCTGCTACCTTCTCAGACAGAAGATAGACTCCTTCAGGCGTGATGTGGTGTTCTAAGAACAATACTTCATTAGCGCCAAAGGTACATTTGTCGTACCGGACTACAAGGCCATTCTGTTGTAGGCTGTCGAACGCGTTACATAGATGACGGAGGTGTTGCTCTTTAGAGGAAGAGAACCCAAGTATGTCGTCCACATAACATACATGGAAGGTAGGTTCCCTAAGATGCCATCCTCAGCATTACGAAGGCCTAAAGAGGAGTAATTGAAAGTGTATGTACCGAAGAGGGTGGTGATGCCAGTGTTGGGGGTGTCTTCTGTGTTCATGGGCTTCTTCAGGAGGTCGAACGTGGGGAAACCTTCCCTTTGTGCAAGTAGGAGGTCATGCTTGGGAGAGGGTAGTGATCAGCTCCTCTCTGCATTTTCAGGCGCATTTAATCTGCACTTGGACGTAGAGAGCCATTTGTCTTCAGAATGATGTGTAAGGGTGAGGAACATGGGCTTGAGGCCTTTGGGCAAAGGCCAGGTTCTTGCATTTCAGCAAACGTTTGTTTAGCATCTGCCAAACGATTTGGTGCCAGATACCTGAATCTGGAGAATACTAGGGGCCCCGTCATCTTGATATGGTGACAAACTTTGTTCGGTTGGAACCATGGAGCTTTGATGAAGTTCTGGAAGGAAAACTTCCGGCTACGTAATGAGGAGGTAGGCGTAAGCATCCATTGGTGCTCTGATGTGGAGAGTGATGTTGGAGGGCGCGAGTTGGAGAGGTGTCGAGGAGTATGAATCTGTATTACCTAACTGTCGGTGAGCTACATTAACCAGGATGTGGAAATGTGATAGGAAATCCGCACTGAGGATTGGCAATGTGACGCCAGCAACGAGAAACTTTCAAATATATTCGGCACTTCCAAATGATAATGTGATGGTTTCATAACCGTGAGTGGGTATCGCAGATCTTTTGGCAGCTACCAGGCGGATGTCAGCAGACTTAGACCGACTACATCATGTCCTGGAGAGCGGCTTTGGCAGAAAACAGCAAGAACCTGTGTCTACCAAAAGTTGTACGCCCGTATCTGCATCATGTAAAAAGAAAAGATTAGTGACAGGGGAGGCCTATACCATAAGCAATGGCCTACTTATATGTTTTTTGGCCACTGATAATCATTCGTACATTTCTTTGCAGCAGCCCTGAATTTGAAGTGATAGTAGTATAAATGCGGCCAATGGGTGTCAGTAAGTGGGTGGAGGGGTCGTTGGTTTAAGTGTAAGAGAGGGATGATATATTTGTCATTGCTCTGGCATGTCACGGGGTGGGCATCTGTCTCCTACCGCATTCAAGTCAGCTTTGGTCAATGTTGAATATTTGTCCACTTTGTCATGAAGGAAGGTGTTGATGGAGGTCTTAAAGGTGGTGAAGTGGATGTCCATAAGGGCGTCGACTTTGGTAATCAGGTCCATCATTGGCAAAATATCGACAACGGGGATGGCAGCACATACTGGTTCAAGTAGCAGTCGTACCCAAAAGACATGAAAGAGGCAAGTTGCAGGCGAGCAATACTGGTCATTTCTCTGAGGGCGAGAAGCTTTCTTTGTTGAGAAAGCTGAAAAATTTTGGCTATGCGGGCAGTTGGCAATAGGGAGTACAGCTCCATGAGCCATTTTTTGAGTGCGTCATATGCTATTGGGGTGCCCCCTTGCTTGCAAAGAGCTTGGAGATTTACGGGAACATGCCCTCAGGGATTGCCGTGAGAACATAATCTACTTTAGTGCTTGACTAAGTCAGGACCTTGATGCAAAATGAGACATCAGCACGCTAGAACTAGGCAAACGCTTCTCTGCTTGCGAAGGGTGGCAGTCAATGAGGTGGAGTGTGCCAAAGAGGCAGTGATGGGGCAGGCAGGAGGGAGCAGACTTTGCACTGGTCACCAATGTGCGAAGGTGCCAGTTAGGTGATAACTGAGAGGTGAAGTGAATACAGCTAAACTTTATGAAACAATAATTGAGTTTATATACAGCGATATACAACGATTGTATAGTAGTGTTGATCTTGTGGGCCCTTTGAATGGTAATCTAAGTCAGCATAATTGACAGGCGTATCCTGTTTTGTCTACTAAGGTACCAAATGAAGGAGAGTTTATGATTCAGCTGAAAAAGAATACAATTAACCATAAAAAAAAAACTTTCTGGTACAACCTAGGAGCATAATTGGTGGATTAGCCTTAAATATGCACTCTTTTTTATGTAAATGCAACAGTTCCTCCTTTGCTTAAACCAGATGGCTCTGTCACTCACTGTCCAAGGGAAAAGGCAACTTTTTTTGGCTGATGTGTTTGACAGCAAGCAGAGTAATAAAAAACCTGATCTTCCTCATCCCTGTTTTTCTGAGGTTAAACTAACTAGTTTAGCTTTTCGATCTCGTGAAATTAAAGCTCTGTTGATGGACCTTGTAGCTTATGTAGGCATAGACCAAAATTGTATTTTCCTTTGTTTTTTATAAAGACTGCAGATTTCTTAGCTCCAAAGTTATCTGTTATTTTGCGCAAGTTAACAAGAAGAGGAGCTTCTTGCACTTGTTGGAGAATTGGTAATGTTACTCCACTATGTAAATGTGTTTTTGATAGCTCAAGTCCAACTGAATACCACCCAATTTCCATAACTCCCATATCATCTAAAGTTTTTGAACGTCTTGTCAAAACATCTTAATTGGTTTGCTGAAGGTAATCATCTGTTTCCTAGTTTGCAATTTGGTTTTCGTAAAGGTCTTGGAGCATGTGATGCCCTTTATACAATCTCCAATGCTGTATAGAAATACCTCGATTTTGGTCAGGATGTTCGTATGATTAGCCTTGATTTTAGTGCTGCCTTTGACTGTGTTAATCATGAGCCACTTGTTTTCAAACTCAAACAGTTGGGAATGGGTGGGTCGTTTCTTAGCATAATTATTGAATTTTTAAGGAATAGATCGCAAAGAGTTGTTGATGGGCACCATAGAGAGTATAGGAATGTGCATTTGGTGTTCCTCAAGGTAGTGTTCTTGGCCCATTATTCTTCATACTATATACACATGACATGCAGTTTGGCCTAGAGAACAAGCTTGTTGCATATGCAGATGATGCTGCTCTCTTTGCATCAGTTCCCTCTCTTAAATGTAGATCTGGGGTTACTGATTCCATTAATAGAGATCTAGCTACAATTAGGGCATGGTGCAAATCATGGGGTATGAAGTTGAATCCTAACATGACTCAAGGTAAGTAGGTCAAGGACCCTGGCTCCTCAACATCCGGATCTCAGCATTGATAATGTTTCTTTAACTTTGTATGACTTTTAAAATTTTAGGTGTGATTCTCGATAGTATATTTACTTTTGAGAAACACATTTGGTCTGTCTTCATCAATTGTACAAAAAATTGTCTTATTGAGAACACCTTTCAAGATTTTTGGTGATCAATCCATTCTGGAGAAATGTTTTAATCTTTTCATTTTACATGGTTTCGAGTATTGTTGTCCTGTGTGGTCTTCAGCTGCAGATTCTCAGGAACTTAAGGTCAACTAAATTTTTTTATTCTCGATCTAGATATTAATCTTTGGCACCGTCGTTCAATTAGTTCATTATGCGTGTTGCATAAGATTTTTTTTTATAATTCTGACCATCCTTTACATTCAGATCTTCCCGGACAGTTCCATTCTGTTCGTAATACTAAGTATGCAATTAATTCTAATAGTCAGGCCTTCTCCATGTTGAGGCTCAATACTACACAGTACTCTAGAAGTTTTATTCCGGCTGTAACGAAGTTGTGGAAGGATCTTCCTAATCGGGTAGTTGAATTAGTAGAACTTCAAATGTTCAAACTCGCAGCAAATGTTTTTATGTTGAAGTGGCTTACATAAGTCAGTTTATAGTTTGTATATCAAATATCTGTTTTAATGTTGTTAGTATTTTTGAAATATTTATTTGAATTTTTCATCACTTCTTATATCGTTTATTTATTTAATTATTTCCTTTTCTCACTGGGCTATTTTTCCTTGTTGGAGCCTTTGGGCTTATAGCATCTTGCTTTTCCAACGAGGGTTGTAGCTTAGCTAGTAATAATAATAATGATAATTATAATGATAATAATGTGCGAGCAAGAACGTCAAAAATATTCAAACATGAAAAAGCATGAACTAGCATGAGAACATAAGTTGATATATAACAGTACAGGGAAGAGCGAGTGATAAGATAAAAAATCAGAACTGTTTCAGTGTATGAGCATGTACGAAACACATGCAGTACAGTATGTTGATGACATTTGATCTCTTCACATATTAATTTGATACCAAATCCTTCTGTGAAGGAGAATGAAATCAAATTACCTGTTTTAGATGTATTAGCATTTCGACAATTTTCTTATGGCCACGACTTTTACGAAAATAAGACTCAATGTATTGGTTTACCAAAAACTCTCCATCTCACACTTATCCTTCTTTTAATTTCGGTCTCGTATCCTAGGGAAGTAATTACTGCCTGTCCTGACTATATATATTAATAAGCAATCTCTAGAGTCTAGAGGTTCGTCGATAACTCTTATTTTTTTGTCTCTCTATATTTTCATTGAACATTATCTTAGTTTTACCCCAATTCATTTTAAGACCTAGTTAGTTAGTTAATTAGTTATTTATTGACCATAATCATTACATTTTATACAATTACAAATATTTACTTAATTTTTATTTGTTACATTCAGCAAATCAAATAGGGGACAAAGATCCTGAATTAATTTATGACTGTCCATAATGATCTTCTGACGGTTCATTAGCTTTAATGAACTTCAGATGTAGACCTTACCTAAGAAAAAAAAAAATTACATTACAACATAAGAAGAATTTTTTTACATGGTTTGCAGTAATTTAGAGTTATATTGAATAATAAGTTGAGTTACACTGCATATGTATTTATATAGTTCACGTTCGTCATTATAGTTCATGCAATCTTCAAAGGAATTAAAGTTGATCCCTGCAAAATATTTTCTGACATGCATGAGCAAAGGACAGTTTAAGATGACATGGATCTCATCCTGTACAGATCCACACGGGCAAAGGTGTATCCCATTTGGAATTCTTGACTATTGTCCAATCTCAAATCTAAGGTGGTGAGAACTCAGTCGTAATTGCGTTTAATCAATTCGGTGATACCCTGGAATGCAAGGTGTATTTTTCTGGGACAATGCTGGAGATTCTAGATGTGGGTTGAGCTGTTTGTAAGTTTTCCGTCGAGTTGATTCAAAGTGGTTGTTCACCTATGTTTCTAGTATTTGTTTTTTAAGTGATATTGGATCTTCTTGAGTTCTCTGTAACTAGTCAATGTAGATGACCATCGGAGACTGTAATTCTATGGTCTTATTTATGACGGTAGCAAAGTAGGTTGATTCTCTGGATTCGAAATGCACTAAATCAGAGCAGACTGGTTTTTTATACTTAGAAGATCATGCAAACTCCGCAGGCAAGCATTTCTAGCAGATTTGAAGTTAGATGACATCTAAGTTCCAGAACTATTAAATACTGCACTATATAATCCTACAGACCAAACCTTTCGTTTTACATTAAAAGGAGCATCATTATTTCTAGATAAATATGAGAGCAACTTCTGCAGGCTATTAGCATGCTTCTTAATATGGTCTTCAACCTATTTGTATATGGGAGTATTCTTTCGTAAGCCCTCGCAAAATCTACAAAAAATATATACAATGGGGCTTTTGTCCTTCTAGAAATATCTATTTAGAGGCGCAAAGTAAAAATTTGTTCATCACATCCCTTCCACTACTTGGCCCCAGCTTGTTCTTTGTCAGGTATAAATAATTGATTTAGTCTATTAGTAAGTACATGATAATAAAGTTTGGGCAATGCCGACATAATGTTTATCCTAAAGTAGTTGCCATGATCCTTAGGATCCCTAGGATCCCCTCCTTTGAAATGCTAAAAAACTTGGTAGTTGTCTGTGAAGACAGAATTCAGAATAAATGCTGTGAATCAAATCGAAGCTACATCAATCAGTTTAAAAACTACATGAGTTATACCATCTGGGCCAGGGGCTTTATTGTACTTGATATCCTGAATGCCATCCTTCATTTCTCTTTCTGTAATGGGACCATTGAAGTGTTCACGCCATCCTTCATTTCTCTTTCTGTAATGGGATCATTGAGGTGTGGGACTTCAATTTCCCTATGATCTGCACTATACACTTTACAAAAATAATTCGCTTTTCAAAATCATTTGAAGCAGTATACGTTTTTTTTTCTTTTTGTCAAAAGTGCCCTTCCAATTTATTGCTGTCCAAATTGTTTTAACATCGTTCTGTCCAAATAACCATTTCCTTCTATTGTCACGAATTACATTTGGCACCGTAACTATGGGTTGCAAAGATTTTAAAGGAATATCATACAAATTCCTACCTTAAACATACATTATTTATATTACAATATTCATTATCATTATTCATAATTGACATCAAATCAGATAACAGTAAAGTAACTTGTTCTGTGACAATTTTACTAAATGTAATGGGTTTTCGTAATGGTAAACTGCTACCTTTAGGAAGGGATGCAAGTAATTTAGATATTTCGATCAATAAGAACGAAGCACAAAAATCTGTTTTTATTTCTAAACCAGTGGGGACATGGTCTGATGGAAGATTATATGAATAGCAAATATAGAAATTTTTAACAACAGATAAATAATCCTGATGAGAAAATGCCCAGTCAGATTGACTTCTTCATTGAGAACCCTGTCTATAGGTCTGTCCTCCTTCCGCCTTCAGTGAACTCTGTATTAGATGATTTATTGGTGCTAGGTTTAAAGTTTTAGAAATCTCTCTCAATACTCTACTATGATTATTTATAGTTATGTAAGAATTTATAATGGAATCCCTGGAAATTATTAGAATATACAAGAGACCCTAGGCGTGGGTTCAATTCACCTATTATCAACAATTCGATATCAGGGTTATTATATATCTGTTCTTGAATGAATGAGAAACTAGTGTTATTGTAATAAAGGGAATTACGGGAGGAATGGAAAGCGCATCCAACAACAGGTCAAGAAAAGAGCAAAGGCAAAACCGCACTTGGTCTTTTAATTCTTTTACATCATAAACATGATTCTCTAAAAGGTAGTTTTTATTAGCGCAGCCACTACTCCACAAGTTCCTTGCTTTCAATAATCTTGCTTCTAATACTTGAAAAGCCTGCTGAAGAAAATGTATAAATTGCCTCTATTTCTTGCAGAAATATAATATCAAATTCTATCGGAAAACCTATTAGGCTATCTAACTTGTCCTTCTTGCCAAAGAACAAAGTCTCTGCTGTAACACTAACAACAGGGTGAACTTTCTGCCCAAAACGCCTTTGGTGAGTGTTATCCTTGATTGATGGACGTCCATTATAGCCATCAAAATATACTGTTGCCACCCCAAATTTTCAAATGGTGAAATCTGCATATGACTCAGCTATAGCGCTATGTAATAAGGACCCTACAATAAAGACATAGTGCTCTGTCTGAGGAGTAGATTGAGGTGGATCTACATTGCTTCTTTCAAATAGCCTGAGATAGCGTGAGCGTCCTGGGGTTTATCTTTGACATAGGATTTTCAAAACTGAATCTCTTCCACTTCTCAACATAACAATTATTCCCTGAAAATTTAACTAGCCTATGAGTAAAATGATGGCCGGAAAGTTGTTCACAAACAAACAAACGGACTAGCGGACAAAGAGACAAATAGGGGCGAACATAACTTCCTCCCAACTTATTTGGCGGAAGTAAAAAAAATTTCTGGTAATAATACCACTTTGTCCACCCTTGCCTGACCTTCACCATTGCCTTACTGATAACGGCCTTACCAACATTTATAATGGTGATTTTGTTAAAAGGAAAAACCTAGGTTCTTTTATAAAACGCCCAACAATTTATGTCATTTTGCAATGTGACTACAGATTTGGTCTTATTTCAAAATGGCCAGGCAATTTTCAAAATAATTGTAGCATATATCTATCTATCTATCTATCTGTATATATATATATATATATATATATATATATATATATATATATATATATATATATATATATATATCTATATATACTTATACATACATGTTTACTCAACGTAATATATACTTGTTTATATATGCATATATCTATATGAAAACTGTATATACTGTATGTATATAGGTAACTATATATATATATATATATATATATATATATATATATATATATATATATATATATATATATATATATATATATATATATATATATATATATATATATATATCTCACTAAGCTGGTCTTCATGAAAATAGAATATTTTATTCATGTATTTTATTTGTGTATTTAAGAGATGTAAAGCCAGCTCGTAAGGTGAGGGTGAGTTCCACTCACATAGGATTAAGTAAGGTTTGTGAATTACATATGACTTCAAATTACTTCTCTAGCATTATCAATTCTTCCATGCCCCCACGATTCCAGTAGGCCGAATTGGAAGGTTCTGGAATTAATTATGTTAATATATATAAGACCTAGCAATGCATAAGCAGCAGAAGAGATTCAGCCTATCCCTTTCTCCTCTCAGGTGTGTATAGTGTATCCTCTCAAACGGGAATAGCGATTTTTTATCCAACATATATCGTGTATAGTGTTGTTCAAACGTTGTTGATAATATTGGATGTTAATTCAAATGAAGTGTGTGTAAGTGAATTTATATTATATAGTTTTTGCAACTGTGAAGTGGATTAAAAAAAATTTCCTTAGCCGTTCTTTAACCTTATGTGAATCAAAAGATGTAAGTGTAACAGTTATGTAAATGTGAATTTCATTATTGTTTATTCATTAGAGTGTTAAAGTATTAAATTTTTTCATTAATTGTCAAAATTGAATATCTTTATAAATGAATTTCTGGTAAAACAAGTGTTTGTATAATTTTCTGAAGTATTATGTTTTAAGTCTCAGGTCTAATTCAAATTTACATTTCGAGGGATTTATTTTTGGTGTGAATTCTTTTGAATTGTTTTTATATTTCTATAGAATATATATATTTTTTAAAAGTGTGTATTATTTTATATCACCAATACTTGATACAGTATTTTGCTCGCTATCACTTACTAAAAACCAAATAAGAGGTTGTTTTTTGAATAGTTTATGTAAAGTAATCACCTAATTTTGTTTTGAGTTATGTAAAGAGACCTTTGGGTATTCATTGTTCATGTATATTGCTGTCTGGGAGTTGCGTAATTTTATCATATCTCGGTGTATTTCTAGTATGTATCAGACTTATGTAAAATAAAACAGAGGAGTTTTGGAGCTCGGGATTTTACGTAATTCACTAATCGTGATAATAAATACATATATAGTACATATATATATATATATATATATATATATATATATATATATATATATATATATATATATATATATATATATATATATATATATATTAACGTAATTTCGCTTTTGTTTACGTCATCCTTGTTGCTGCATTTTTGTTTTATGTAAAACTAGCATAAGGTTTAGTAAATAGGGTTTCAGTTGTAAATTTAATTTTTTTTTCCTTTTGAAGTTCTGTTTTAACCTGCTACCCCTTCGCTCAAAGATTTATAAGTGTCTAGTTTAACACTTGTTTCTTTCCTGTGTTTTTCGAGTCCTTGGTGAGAAGAGACACCTGTGTTTAATTGCAAGGAACTTGATTGCACGAAGACACAGTTCGAGCTCGCCACTCCCCTGACCTACTGCAGCAACTGGCTTATGTGAGCGTTTTAGAGGATTGCGACGGCAACGTTTGACGGCTTTAAGCAGGTGCATTTCGGCCACCTGCGGTGATTTGCGATTCCTGTGTGTTCTCTTCTGCGCTCCTCGGCGCTGACGTAGGAATCCCGGCATCAAGGTGGATGTGGGAGGGACACTGCCGTCAACGTGGTTAAGTGATCCTCGATGTACGCAGTTGCGGGACCTTTGGAGCTCGTGGTGACAAGTAGGGGGCCAGTTGTTAGGTAGGAGATATTCTTTACCTTTTTTTGGGTTGGGGACCACAGCTCCATCTCCCTCCCTATGATGAGGAGTCCTGCGAAGCTGCACTCCCTACGGTAGCCGAGTGATGATGTTATTGGCGTCCTACTTTAGTTGGAGCAAGGGGTGGTTTCATCCAGTCCCAAAGAGTGTGAGAATATATATATATATATATATATATATATATATATATATATATATATATATATATATATATATATATATATATATATTATATATATATTATTATATATATATATATTATATATCTTGTTGAGAGTGTGGTGTTTCATGTTAAGAATTTTATATATATATATAAATATGTGCTTTGTTATTTAATCATTTAACCCTGTTGAGAGTATGGTGTTTCATTTAAGAATTTTATCAATATTAATCTGTCTCATGTGCCTGAAATTAATGTTCATATGGTAAATTTTTTATTGTTAATTCTAATTTTGAGGTAGTCACAAGGCTGACTGTTCTAAATTTTGTTGTTAATAAATATTGTTAAGTTTTCCCAAGTGTTTTCGTTTCCGCTGACCGATTTGCTGTTGGGTATTTTCATAAACACTGACCTCTCTTATCGTGCAATAAGAACTTGCACCATAGCCTGACAAGGGTCGTAACATATTTGGCAACCATGACAGGAGAGAGAGCTCAGGGTATCCGGCATTTTGGTCGGTAGAGCGACACTTGGGTGGACTCTTCAATATTTATTTTTTTGTTTTAGTGTTGCCTTTCTCCTCTGAATTTTTGTTTTGTTTTACGAAATGGACGAATTTGTTTTTGATCCAGCTGAATTTTCGGGGTCAGTTGATTGCATTAAGTATTTGCCCCTGGTAGGTAAGAAACAATTAGTTGAGTGTGCTAAGTGGTTGGGTGTTCTGTGGAAGGCGACGGACACCAGAGCAGAAATAGTGGTAGCAGTTAGGGATAAAATAAAACAGGAGTTAGCTGCAGCTGAACATTCAGTGAGTGAGAGTAAGGTAATTGGTGATGGTGAGGAGAATTTGGGTGAGGGTTTAGAAGAGGACAAAGTAAGTATGAGGGCTGGTCTAACTCTGTTTGAGGATCCTCCTGATGTAGGTACCATTTAAGAGGGTCCAGCACATTTTCCGAAGGGTCCAGGTAATGTGTCCTCTAATCCGTTCTTGGCCACCCTAATTCTGTTCCCTTCAAATCTCTGGCCCCTGTTAATGCGTTGGGTGACTCCGAGGAGGCGAAGGAATACAACCTTATTTGTAAACGCAAAGAGTTGCGAAAAATGGAGTTTGAGGAGAACGAGTGGGTAAGGTGTCATGAGTTGGTGATGGCGAAATTAAATATAGAGATGTTTAGGTTACATTGGGCCAATTTGATAAGTTCCCTAAAAGATACCTTCCAAGATCAGTTTAACATAGGTGCTGCACTAAAATTGGTGCCAGTGTTTGACGAAAAGAATGTCCCTGAGTTCTTCAAGGCATTTGAGCCTGTGGCCTCCCAATTGTCTTGGCCCGCAGAAATGAGGATTCGTATTAGTACAGTGTAGGTTAGTGGGCAAGGCAATGTGGGTGTATAATGCATTGAAGGAGTGAGTAGCTTGGGATTACCAGACGGTAAAAGCCTTAATTTTAGTCGTAGGACTTGGTCCCTGAGGCCTTCCGCCTCCAGTTTCGCAACCATATGAAAAACCCTGTGCAGTCTTTCGTGGAGTTTGCACACATCAAGGAGGAACAGTTCGACAACTGGCTGAAAAGTCGTCAGATAGTCACTTTCGATGCGTTACGTGAACTGTTGCTCCTTGAAGAGTTTAAGGAGGCCTGTAGCAGGGAGTTGAGAGTTCACCTGGAGGAGGTAAAAAGTGTGAAATTGAGTAGTGCCGCTCAGTTAGCGGATGAATTTGTATTAACTCACCGTTCAGGTAGTGGTAATTTTACTTATAAGACTTTAGATAATCAAACATCTTGCTCCTGTAATGGTGGTAAGAGAGGGGAAACCTCCTCATTGACTTCCCATATCCCTAAGAATAGTAATGTTAATTCTAATTCTTTTTCAGGTGATAGGGATGTGGGTAGAGTCCAAGGAGGTCCTCCTCCCCCTAAAGTTTTTGCTAATAGAGACTTTCCAGGTGGGGGAAATAACAGGTATAATGGAAATAGAAGCTCGAGCTGTAAAGGAGGCTGTTTTTGGTGTAACAAGCCCGGGCATTTCCAAAACCAGTGTAATGCTCTTAGGATGTACCTTCAGCGCAATAATCAAAGTCCTGTAGCCTTGGTGAATGATAAGTCAGAGGTTAGTAGCAGTAGTCCTGTAGAGAGACCTGTAGTAGATAGGAGTAGTTTAGTAAATAGTAGTAAGCCTAATGCTCCTAATCCCCAATCGTGACTCAAGTACGACAAATATGTGTGGCCTGGAAAGTTGATTTTTGACTCTCGTGTTGTCCAGGTGAAATTTTTAGGGACACTGGTTCTGCCAGATCGTTAGCCATGAAGAGGGCTCTGAATGGTTTTGACAAATACACTGGAATTTTGTATTATTGGGAGGTTTTCCGGATTCAGTTGTGTCTGCTCCTTTGGTTAATATCCGCATGACTTTTCCAAGATATGATCGTGTCACTGAGTTGGCTGTGGTGGATAGTCTACCTATCCCAGGTATTGATGGTCTCCTGGGAAATGATATGCTGGATAGTGTAGGATGGGAGCTGTTCCCTATTTTATCAGTAAATGCTAGTCCCGGAGCTGTAATGACTCGGTCCGCAGCAAAAGCTGCTAATTTACTTGATGTGGAGAGCGATGATGACTTGATGTTAATTAGTGCAGAGTTAGATGTATTAAGGCCTGGCCTAGTAGAGAGTAGTTGTAGTGATGTAGTTAATATGAAACTTGATTGGGACAGAGCTGCTTTCATTAAAGCTCAAAAAGATTAATTTAATTTTGATTCAGGCAATGTTGAGGATCTAACTACACCTAGATTTTGAGTTGTAAAGGGCTTATTATATAGGTTTAGTTGTCCCACATCTGAATAAAACTGGTCGGGTGGAACAGATTATGGTACCTTCTTAATTCAGAAATTCTGTTTTGGAGTTAGCTCATACTAATTTTTTTTTTCAGGTCATTTGTATGTGTTAAAAACTTTTCATAGCCTGGCTAGGTATTTTTGGTGGCCTGGAATTAAATTGAGTGTGAAGCAGTTTATCAGAGGGTGTGAGACTTGTCAGATTATGGGTGAACCAAATCAGGGGGTCCCTAAAGCCCCGTTGCATCCCATACCTGCTATAGGTGATCAATTTTCTGAGTTAGTAATTGTTGTAGTAGGTCCCTTACCCAAAACTAAATCAAGTGACGTATATTTACTAACTATCATAGATAGAGCCTCTCGCTTTCCTGAAGATATGCCTATGAGGCGTATTACTTTCAAAGTTGTCTTTGAAAAATGAATGGATTCCTTTTTCAGGTATGGTCTCCCTCGTGTAATTCAGACCGAGTACGGGACGAATTTCACAAGTAAGGTATTTAGGGGTAAGTGTGCTGAACTGGCCATTCAGCACATTACGAGCGTACCTTATCACCCGGAGAGTCAAGGGATGGTGGAGAGGTTCCACCAAACCCTCAAGTCTGTCCTGAAGAAACATTGTTATGATCATGATAGCGACTGGGACAAAGCCCTCCCTTTTGCCCACTTTGCTCTCAGGAATCACCCTAACTCTTCCACTGATGTAGCTCCTTTCGAGTTGGTATTTGGGCACAAGGTTCGTGGACCATTGGAAATTGTATTTGAAATGCTCAAATCTAATTGGAAGGAGGAAATAAAGGTTAAAAGGTTTGTGGAAGACTTGAAGGGAAGAATGGCTAGTGCCTGGAAGTTTGCCAGGGAAAATTTGGAACGGTCCCAGTCAGTAATGAAGAACAACTTTGACAAAAAGGTAAAAGTACGTTCATTTGAACCTGGGGACCAGGATAGTTTTCTCGAACCAAGATATAAGGGCCCTTGGAAGGTTTTGAGGAAACTGTCAGAGGTTAACTATTAAATTGAGGCTCCTGGTTCAACCCGTAAATGTAGAATATTTCATGTTAATCGTCTGAAAGGTAAGCAAGGTGATCCATTAGCGATAGTGTCGGAGCCTGTGTTTGTGGTATTGGATGTGCCTCCCGAGGACTCTGACGAGTTAGGGTGTCAGTTTCCTTCGGATGCATTGGGTGAATATATGCAAAATGTGGAGATGTTATAAAGTAGTTTAGATCATTTAGATGTTAACAAACGGGAGGATGTGCTGAATTTAATTTATTCCTTTTCAGATCTTTAACAGGATGCTTCAGGTAGGACAAATATTTTAAGTTATGATGTTGATGTAGGTGATGCTTCCCCTGTGAAGCAGAGTCCTTACTGGCTGAACCCAATAAAATTGGATTTAGTTAGTAAGGAGATAGAGTATATGTTGAAACATCACATTATTCAACCATCTGTAAGTCCCTGGAGTTCTCCTGTTGTAGCAGTAAAGAAAGCCGATGGTAAGTTCCGCATGTGTGTGGATTACCGTAGAGTGAACACCAATACGAAAAATGATTCTTTTCCTCTCCCTAGTATTGATGATTGTCTGGATCGGATTAGTTCTGCCAAATTATTACTAAGCTGCATCATTCAAAGGGTTATTGGCAGGTTCCATTATTCGACCAAGCTCGTGAAATATACACATTTGTCACTCCATTTGGCCTATACGAGTGTAAGGTAATGCCTTTTGGAATGAAGAATGGTGCATGTACTTTTCAAAGGCTCATGAATAAGGTAATTTGTGGTTTGGAAGAAGTGGAAATTTATATTGATGACTTGGTAGTATACAATAATGACTGGGATACCCACATGTTAATGTTATGGAATGTTTAGGAAGCCCTTAGGTCTGCAGGGTTAGTTGTTAATTTGGCTAAGTGCGAATTGGGCCAGGCCAAGGTTTGTTATATGGGTCACGAGGTTAGTTTAGGTCAGGTGGCTCCGAAACAAGCTAACCTCGAGGCAATTATAAATTTGAAAAGGCCTGGTAATGTTAGAGAGGTAAGAAGATTTGTGTGTAATTACTCTGATCTTGCTCAGCCTCTTACTAGTTTATTAGAAAAAGGAAAAAAAAATTGTGGTCGGATCAGTGTGAAGAACCTCTTAATAAAATTAAATCAGTATTAATTAGTAACCCCATTTTGACTTCCCTAGATTTTCAGAAGCCTTTTATTATAGCAGTAGATGCCAGTGACGTCGGCATTAGAGGTATCCTTTTTCAGAGAAAGAAGGACAGTGTTCATCCTGTCTTACTATAGTAAAAAGCTTCTGGCGGCGGAAAAATGTTACTCCACCATAAAAAAGGAAGCTCTTTCTTTGGTCCGCGCTCTTCACTATTTCAAGCAGTACGTGACAAATTTTTCTTTCCCGGCTGAGATATGGGTGGTCCACAATTCTCTGGTTTTCATTGAGCAGATGAAGGGAGTAAACCAGAGGATTTTGTGCTGGGCCCTTTTTTTGCAGGAATTCAATTTAGTTATAAAACATGTTAAAGGGATTGACAACAAAATTCCTGACACCCTTTCTAGAATTTAGTGTGCCTGCCTGATCCTTCTCATACGCCGCCTTGCGTGTTTCTCCATTGTGTTTGTATGGAAAATATTTGTCAGGATGTAGTTCTGTTTAAGAGGTTTCTTTGAGTGGTATACACTCTAGTGTTTAATGAAGGTTCCCTTGAATTAATTATTGATTTGTCCCGATATACTAAGACTTTTGATTGTATAATAATATCTATGACTTTTTGGATTATAATGCTGGTGTATTGTAGGTTAAGGGTATGTCTGTGGGCGTACCTGCAAGTTTATCTAGGTTTAGTTAGGTAGGTTTGTTTCCACAGAATTATAGATTTTTGACGAAGTACGGTAATATTGGATCTTTAAAATAATGGTAAGCTATACAAAGCTTTTGTTTTGTAATCTTTAGGGGTACTTTCTGTTTGGTTTTAGGTTTATTTTTCTGTTATTATACTTATTGTTCTTACTTTACAGATGCATTTCCATTTGTATATAAAAAAAAAATTTTTCTGTTTAAATTATTTTTTTCTTTGGGGAGGAAGGTATTATGTAATAATGCAATTTCGCTTTTGTTTACATCAGCCTTGTTACTGTATTTTTGTTTTATGTAAAACTAGCATAAGGTTTGGTTAATAAGGTTTCAGTTGTAAATTCAATTTTTTTTTCTTTTGAAGTGCTGCCTCCCCGCTCGCTTAAAGATTTATAAGTGTCGAGTTTAATGCTTGTTTCTTTCCTGTGTTTTTCAAGTCCTTGGTGAGAAGAGACACCTGTATTTACGTGCAAGGAACTCGATTGCAGGAAGACAGTTCGAGCTCGCCACTCCCCTAACCTACTGCAGCAACTGGCTTATGTGAGCGTTTTAGAGGATTGCGACGCCAATGTTTGACGGCTTTAAGCAGGTGTATTTCGGCCACCTGCGGGGATTTGTGATTCCTGTGTTTTCTCTTCTGCGCTGCTCGGCGCCGACGTAGGAATCCTGGCATCAAGGTGGACACTCGAGGGACACCGCCGTCAACGCGTTTTAGAGAATCTCGATATAGGCAGTTGCAGGAGCTTTGGAGCTCGTGGGGACAAGTAGGGGGCCAGTTGTTAGGTAGGAGATATTTTTTACCCTTTTTGGGTTGGGGACCAGAGCTCCATTTCCCTCCCGTTCATAAAGAGTCCTACGAAGCTGCACTTCCTACGGTAGTTGAGTGATGATGTTGTTATTGGAGTCGCTACTTTGGTTGGAGCAGGGGGTGGTTTCTTCCAGCCCCAAAGAGTGTGAGAATATATATAATTATATTTTTTTTGTGCTTTGTTATTTAATTATTTGACTCTCGTTAAGAGTGTGGTGTTTCACATTAAGAATTTTATTAATATTAAACTCTGTCTCAGTGTGTGCCTTTTTAGACATTAATGTTCATATGGTAAATTGTTAATTGTTACTTCTAATTGTTAAGTAGTTACAAGGTTGATTGTTCTAGATTTTGTTGTTAATAAACATTGTTAAGTTTTCCCAAGTGTTTTTGTTTCCGCTGACCAATTTGCTGTTGGGTATTTCTATAAACACTGACATCTCTTATCGTGCAATAAGAACTTGCACCATAGCCCGACAAGAGTCGTAACAATGTATCTATATTCTTTTACGAAGCTGGTCTAGTGTAAAGTAAATACCATTGTTTATTAATGATTTTATTTATATTTCATATATCTTTTTTTATTTGTGCATATAAGAGATGATCCCCAGCCTGTAAAATGAGCCCCTCTCATGTAGATGTAAGTATTTTATGTAAATTACATAAAACGTTTGTTGTGAATTTTAATGTATTCTTTATTCAAGTTAGTATACGTGAATTTACATAAATTTTAAGGATTAACTTTTTATTTAACGAATGTTTGCTACGAAGTCTTACGTAGTCTATTTGAGAATGTTTTAGGATTCATGTGAGATATGAACAAGGGCTTAGGTAATGTTCTTTTATATTTTATGATGTATTGCGTCATGTTTGTGAGAGAATGTTCCGATATATGAGCTTTGGAAGATTCTCTACCATGTGCTTTAGAAACGTCATGAAGGCCCAGCGAGAGGATGTTATCTTTTTTATTGCAGACACAAAAGGTGTGCGGTGCTAGCTGTCTGAGAGAGCCATCTGTTGTGGCATGATTACAGCGTTCGGAAGAGTAATACTTAGTGACTATGATGCTTTTTGGCCACCCCCACCAGGCTTCTCAAATCTCAGGGAAGTTTAGGGAAGTAGTTAGATTTCATATAAAGGGTGACCTAAAGTTGGTTAGACTCAGATAGAGATCGAGATAGAATTGCAGCCTGAAGATAGCCTCCTTCCCCTCTCGCTCTCTTATTCCCGTATGTAACCCACTGTATTGTTTTTTGAAAGTGTTCAGTACATTAATGTGTCCTCTCATAGTGACTTTGTGCCCCAAAGCAATTCGTGTGCTGAAAAGATAAGCAAAACTAAAGGTGATTTTGAATTCATTGTATTAGGGTAACTGCTGGCATAGTATAACGTTTTTTGTAAACGGCCCTGTAGGAAGTACAGATTTTGTAACATGATCTGGTTGTCCATTATTCATTAAGGTTCTAACGTGAACATTGTATTATTCAGAATTATTTTAAGCTTTTGTATAATTTTCATTGCATTGTTTCTTTTCTTAGGCTAAGGTATAGCCTATTCAGATATCATAGTTTAAGTCAAGTTCTTATATAATTTTTAGATTGTAACATTTTTGTCTCAATCTAGGTTTTGTTCAGATTTAATTTTTTTCCAGGTAATTATTTTATTATTGTGTAAATTCTTTCAAAGTGTTGTAATTTATATAGAATATATTTATTTATGTAAAGAGTGTATTATTACAGTCATCATTATTTGGAACCAGATTCCGCTCGATTCCTGTTAAGAACCAAATTAAGTCAAATATGTTTTTTAATAACTAAGAGTTATTACCCAGCTTGGTTTTGAGTGTGCTTAAGAGACCTTTGGATATTCTGTCTTTTACATATTGCTGTCTGGGAGTTATCTAACGGTCTCAGAATTCGTGTATTAATGTTTTAAAGTGTAATAGTTTTCATGTAAAAGCAAACAATGGAGTTTGGAATTTGAGAGGTTGATTAACTTTCCAGTCATAGTATATATAGCATTATATGTTTGGTCCCAGTTACGAACCATAGTATAGTATATTTTTAGTGCCCAGACTTCGGAAGCCATATCATATGATATATTTTGGTGCCCAAACCCTTGGGATCGAGTGAGTCTGTTTCAAATATTGGTGATAACAGGGCCGTGTTTTGTTTGATTAAAGATTTTTTTTAGTAGTACAGTGTTGATAGGATTTTGAGTATTGTTAGTATATTATTTTTTTGAGAGGTATTTATTATTGAAATATTACAAGATGGCACAGTTCAATATCCAAAAGTTTCTGAATAACCCAAGTGTTCAGGAATTGTCAGAAGCTAGTGTAACTAAAGCTCAGTGGCTCTATATTTTAATGGCATGTGGTGGCTATGCTACGAGTGGGATAACTAAGGCTCAAGTCAAGTGTCTAGCCTTAGAAGCATTGATAACTTGGGAAAGTTGTCCAAAGAGAATATTGGGGCAGCTCGTAAACTGTTGGAGGAAGCTGAGGAAGAATTTTTAATGAGGCAAAGACTGGTTGGCGTGAAAGCAGATAGGGATGTTGAGGCTGAGATTCGGCGTATTACAGCGAAAGAGAATTTGATTAGGTTGAAGATGATGGCAGTTTGAGAAGAAAGAGAGAGAAGACGGGAAGAAATGAAAGCAGGGCGAGAAGAAGAAAGAGAGATAGAAGACGGAAAGAAATGGAAGCAAGACGAGCATAAGATGTATGACATTTGAGGGAATTGGAAATGATGAATGCTTGTGTGAGAGTGGCAGCTCAGATGTTTGATATGGCAAATGCACAGGGGTTGATCCCGAAATTCGCAGAAGACCCTAATGCGTTCTTTGATCATTTTGAAACGGTTACATTGATGATGGAATGGCCAAAGGATAAATGGTCTTTATTAGTGCAGAGTGTACTCTTTGGGAAAGGCTGCAGTGTTTATTTATCCTTATCTCATGACCAGAGAAAGGACTATCAAGAAGTAAAGAGGAGCGTGCTGCAGGTGTACCAAAAGACCCCTGAATATTATAAAGAAAATATCCGAAGATTCTGGAAGGACGAGGAAATGACTTTTCTGGATTAGGCTTACTGTCCTTAATCAGAATCCGATAGTACCACAGTAACAAACATTGAATCGTCCTTCTTCAAGTATCCTGAAAGACGTGCAGAAGGTTGATATTACCTGTTTTAAATGTGGCAAGAGAGGCCATAATAGTAAGGAATGTTGGACAAGCCAACTGAAAGCAGTCGCCCAAGTGATTAAGGATAACTCGGCTTCACAGAATGAGAAGACTAATGAAGCAATTGGGAAAGGACGGAGAGGAAAATGAACCAGCCACCATTTACACGACAAACAGGACAAACCAAACAGCATGGCAGCCTTTAAACCATATATTAATGGACGTATGTTAGCAGTAATAGAATATTGTGCGATACAGGTTGTAACCACAGTGTGGTGGTACGGGAAGCACACCAGTTGGTGGAACAGTCTCTCACAAGGGACTCAATTATTTTGAAGGAAATAGTAGGTGAGGAGGTCACTCCTATTTCCCATTTAAAACTGCCATGCGAGTTGGTGACAGGTAATTTTGACTTTGCGGTAAAGGATTCAATGGCTGTCGAAGGAGCAGACATCCTGCTGCGTAATGAGGTTGGTGGAGCACCGTTCATGCCTTGTCTCATTGTAATGGAGAAACCTCTGAGGCATAGTCCTACGATTGAACGCGAGGACTACCCGTCTCTAGTTCCTATTTGTTTTATGAATAGGAGTATGAAGAAGAAAGTGGCTGCCGAAGAAGAAGAAGAAATCGAAGGAGCGATGAACTAAAAAGATTTTTTTTTCCAAAGAAGAAGATTCCCTTGATAGTATGCAACAGGAGAAGTCCCGAGTAAGCCCTAGCGAAGAGGAACTATAGACAAGTGGACAAGAGGACAATAAAAAAATGGACCTGGAAGAAATGAATTTGGAGGATTTGTTTTCCAAAAAAGAGGATTCCCTTGATGATACACGAGAAGCGAACTCCGGAGTTGGCCCGAGCGAAGAGGAACGACAGACGAGCGGACAAGAGGAAAAAGAAGAAATGGAGTTGGAAGAAATAGAAAATTCAACGTTAGAAGTAGGACAAGTGAGTAGGAAAAGGCTGATAACATACCAACGGAAGGATGCAATGTTAACAGAATTATTGTACCGTGTGGTAGACGAGAAAAAGACACAGCAGTCTCCAACCTGTCATTATCTTAAGGATGAGTTGCTTATGAGGAAGCATAGACCCGCTGATATCCATGGGAAAGCTGAATGGGGAATAGATCGGTAAATATCAATTCCCGCAGCATTGAAAAGACAGGTAATCGTGATAGTGCACCAGATAAGACATATGGGGATAAGGAAGATGATGGAAGAGATAATGAAACACTTTTTCTGGCCTGGTATGCATAAGGACGGAAGCCAGTTTTGCCGTGCATGTCATGTATGATAAACGGCTGAAAAGCCCAACGAGTGGTCCCTTACGCTCGATGGAAGTACGAGGAGAACCCTTCAGGAAAGGACCGAAGAAAATGATAGCACAAAAATGGAAAGATCGAGAGAAAACGGGAGAATATGTCAAAAATTTTGGGAAAAGGATTGGCGAGATGAGGAAATTTTCCCTAGAAGGCCTGAAGATGACGAGTCAAGGACGGACAAAGGAAAGGTTTGGTAGGAAAAATACGAACTGACAGGTTACAGGACCTTTCAGCAAAGGACAAGAGAAAATGTAGGTAGGAAAAGGGAAGGAATAAAAGGAAATGAACAAAGGAAATGTCAAGGATTTAAGGAAACGAATTTGCGAATTAAGGAAATTTTCATTAGAAGATGTGAAAACGAGGTAAGGACGAGCAAAGAAAAGGTTTGTCATAAAAACTACAAACAGAGATGTTACGGTAGGAGGGCCGGTGTTGGTCTACGCATCGGAAAGAAGACTCCCTATCGCCAACAAATTACAAGAACCATTTCGGATTTTGGAGAAAAGCAGTGACCTGACCTACGTTATCGAGACATCAGGGAAAGGAAAAAAATCTAAGGGAGACCATATCAACTAGACGAAAAAAAAGAAATTCTTCATCCTGTCCGTCTCATGTAATCGAAGCTAAAGAAGAAACAACGAGTCGACTCGACAGTTGAAATGGAACTTCTGGCACTGATCGCAGCAATGAACATGTATTAATTTACGTAAATCGACCACAGAATGAGATACATTGTACGCGGATTTTTATCATTTAACTTTTCTGAATAACATGAAAGATAACAAGGTAGTCATTATGTTTGCATCCATATGGTATTAATGTAAAACATATATCAAGTAAAGATGACGACCATGTAAAGATAACGGGGTTGCAGATTATTTATCTCAGGGCGAATCAATGGATTCAAACACGAAATAAGTAATCTTTTTTTGGGGGAGCTATGTTACGAAGGTGGTCTAGTGTAGAATAAATACCGTAGTTTATTAATGATTTTATTTATATTTCATATATTGTTTTAATTTGTGCATTGAAGAGATGATTCCCAGCTCATAAAATGAGCCCCTCTCAAGTATATATAAGTATTTTATATAAATGACGTAAGAATTTCGTCGTGAATTTCATTATATTCTTTATTCAAGTTAGTATACGAGAATTTATGTAGTTTTTAAGAGTAATCTTATTATTTCACGTATGTCTGCTACGAAGATATGAACACGGGCTTAGGTAAATTCTTTTATATTTTATGATGTATTACGTCATATTTGAGAGACAATATTCCAATACATGTGCTTTGGAAGATTCTCTACCATGTGCTTTAGAAACATCGTGAAGGCCAGGTGAGAGGATGTTATCTATTTTTATTTCAGGGATAAAAGGTGGGCGGAGCTAGCTGCCTGAGAGAGCTGTCTGTTGCGGCATGATTACAGTGTTCGGGAGAGTAATACTTGGCAATTATGATGCCTTTCGCCCACCCCCACCACGCTTCTAAAACCTCAGGGAAGTTTTGGGAAGTAGTTAGATTTCATATAAAAGGTGACCCAAGGTTATGTTAGAATCAGATAGAGATCGAGATAGAACTGCAGCCTGAAGATAGCCTCCTTCCCCTCTCCCTCTCTCATTCCCGTATGTAACCCAGTGTATTGCTTTTTGAAAGTGTTCAGTACATTAGTGTGTCCTCTCCTAAGTGACTCTGTGCCCCAAAACAAATCGTGTGCCGAAAAGATACGCAAGACTAAAAGGTGATTTTGATTCATTATATTAGGATGAGTGTTGGCATTCTATAACGTTTTTTGTAAACGGCCCTGTAGGAAGTACAGATTTTGTAACGTGATTTGGTTGTCTATTATTCATTATGTGTCAAACGCGAACATTGTATTAATCAGAATTATTTTAAGTTTTTGTATAATATTCATTGCCTTATTTCTTTTCTTAGGCTAAGGTATATTTAGATATCATAGATCAAGTCAAGTTCATATATATTTTTCAGATTGTAACATTTTGATCTCAATCTAAGATTTGTTCAGATTTAATTTTTTTCCAGTGAATTATTTTATTATTGTGTAAATTCTTTCAAAGTGTTGTAATTTATATAGGATATATTTATTTTTGTAAAGAGTGTATTATTCCAATCATCATTATTTGGAACCAGATTCCGCACGATTCCTGTTAAGATCCATAGTAAGTTAAATACGTATCAATAATACTTAAGGGTAATTTACCCAGCTTGGTTTTGAGTGTGCCTAAGAGACCTTTGGATATTCAGTGTTTTATATATTGCTGTCTGGGAGTTATTTAATGGTCTCAGAATTCATGTATTAATGTTTTAAAGTATAACAGTTTTAATGTAAAAGCAAACAATGGAGTTTGGAATTCGTGAGGTTGATTTACCTGCCAGTCGTAGTATATAAAACATTATATGTTTGGTTCCTAGTCACGAGCCGTAATATAGTATACTTTTTTTTTGCCCAGACTTTAGGACATATATATATATATATATATATATATATATATATATATATATATATATATATATATATATATATACATATGTATATATATATATATATATATATATATATATATATATATATATATATATATATATATATATATATATATATATATATATATACATATATATATATATATATATATATATATATATATATATATATATATATATATATATATATATATATATATATATATATATATATAAATATAAATCTTTTTTATAAATACATAGTACATACTTTACAGGAGGTAACCAGGTTTTAGACAATCAATGGAGACCCAGTCTTCTTTGCCACGAATGTTTAGTAGGAATACTTTCGGATTGCGTTGGATCATAAGGAAAGGGCTCATGTATGGGGTCGTTAGCAGTGGCTTACTAGTGTCGTTGCGTAGGAAAACGGGCGTTGTAAAGTGCAATTCTGTCAGTATGTAATGCTTCGCTGGGGGCTTGTAAGTTTGACGGCTTGGTGTAAATTTTCCCATGACGTGACATATGAGCTGCAGATCGTTGGAGGAGGTTGTAGAAGGAAAAAATCGGTAGAGACGACCAACAGGATGCCATATACCATTGCAACTGCCAAGACATCCAGTGCGTCTTTAGGATTGGGTCTTAGTCCCAGGAGGACCCAGGGAAGCTGAGTAAACTAGTTGGAGTCCTTGCAGCGGGACATCAAAGCTGCTTTGATGGTGTGATGAAAACGTTCAACCATTCCATTGGCAGTGGGGTTGTAGGCAGTTTTCTAAGAAGCCGTTTCTTATGAGTGAAAAATGTGTTTCTGTTTTTCTTTTTTTTCCAGGTATTGCGATGACTGCTGGGTGGGAAAAAAGTTTGGTTATTGGTGATGCTTCAATAAGCACTTATTGTTAGGAGTGCTGAGTATTACGAATAAAAAGCGTTATGAAGGTTTATTTATGATGACAGATATCTTAAAAGCAAATGCTATTACAAAACTAGAGGGGCAATCAGGAGAGTGCAGACCTCCTCCACAGCAGCTCATTTCCCGACCTTCTGCTCGACCTACACCTTGACCTTTGATCTTATGATGTATTAATCGGCATGGATTTTCATACACTCAAACATAAACCAGATTTAAAGTCTCAGTGACAATGATGTCAGTAGATTCGCTAATGATGTCCACAATTGAGAGGTGAGAGTGGTACCCCTGCCAGAAGTAATATGCTCAGGTATACCAAATTTTGCTATCCATCCTGAGAGTAAGGCAGAAGTACATGAGGTGGACGTTGCAGTTTCCATGGGAATGGCTTCAGGCCAACGGTAAACAGGTAACGATGTCCTTGTGATGTGGGTAGGGGGCCTATAACGTCGCTGAGGTTGAGAAAAGGTGCCCACTCCTGAATACGTGTGTAGATGTACTTTGGAAGTTTGGCAAGAAGTAGAGGTGCAGACCCAATCCTTAGCATCCTTAGTAAAACCGTGCCAAATGAACTTCGTCTTCAGCAGCTGTGCAGTAGAATGGCGCGAGGGATGTGAATGAAATCGAACACCTGTCGGCGCATGGGAGCAAGAATCCACGGTCCCGGTCTACCAGTACTGAGATCATAGAGAAGGGTTTTTGTGGAGTCGTCAAGGGGGATGTCTTCCTAACAGAGGGATGTGCAGTATGTCCTACTTGCTTAATACTCTAGATCATGTCGTTGGGCTTCAGCCAAAGCATTGTAATCCAATCATAGATGAACGGTGGCCAACGTGTTTCTTGAAAGGGCATCAGCAACGGGATTCATTTTCCCAGGGACACTTCGAAGGGTGCAATTGTATTCACCCAAGGCGGAGAGATGTCAGCATTAACGGGCGGACCAGGCGTCAGACTGTCGAATGAAGGCGTGCACCAGAGGCATGTGGTCTGTGCAAATGACGAATGGCGTGCCTTCTAAGAAATGGCGAAAGTGATGGACAGCCAAGTGCACCGCCAGCAATTCGCGATCAAAGGTAGAATAACAAGATTCTGCCTTTGACAGGTTTCTGCAGAAGAAGGCCAATGGGCGGGGCGAGCTGTTGACCACCTGTTCTAGTACTGCACCAATAGCGACGTTGCTGGCATCGATGGAGAGGAGGAGAGGAGCATGTGGGACGGGAAAAATGAGAGCAGCAGCGGTTGATAAGGCATTCTTTGCATTGTAGAAGGCTGCTTCTTGAAGGGGGACCTCACTTCAGGTCCTTTAGCTTGCCCTTGAGGGAGGCGTAGAGGGGAGCAAGAGTGGTGGCAATGGCTGGCAGAAAACGGTGATAATAGTTGATCATGCCCAAGAATTCCTGCAGTGCTTTGACAGTCAAGGGCGTGGGGAAGTTCTGAACGGCTGCTACCTTCTCTAGGAGGGGATGGACTCCTTCAGGAGTGATGCGGTACCCTAAGAACGACACTTTGTTGGTGGCAAAGGCACACTTGTCGTAATGGACTACAAGGCCGTTTTGTTGTAGGCAGTCAAGCACGATACGCAGGTGACGGAGGTGTTCCTTTTTTGAGGAAGAGAACACAAGTATGTCGTCCACGTAACATACATAGAAGGGGAGGTCCTCTAAGATGCCATCCATGAGACATTGAAAAATGGCCCCAGCATTACGAAGGCCAAAACAGGAGTAACTGAAGGTGTATTTATTGAAGGGAGTGGTGATGGCAGTCTTGGGGATGTCTTCTGGGTGCATAGGCACTTGATAATACCCATTCAGGAAGTCAAGGGTGGAGAAAACTTTTGTGCAGGTAGGAGGTCACGTTGGCGATGTTTGGGAGGGTCTAGTGATACGGTTCTGTTTGCATGTTCAGGCACCTGTAATCCCCACACAGACGGAGGGAGCCATCTTTCTTCAGGACGATGTGTAAGGGTGACGACCATGGGCTGGAGACCTTTTGGCAAAGGCCCATTTTCTCCATTTCAGCGAACGTCTGTTTGGCGGCTGCCAATCGATCCGGTGCAAGACGTCTGAATTTGGTGAAGACTGGTGGTCCTGTCATCTTGATATGGTGATAAATACCGTGTTTGGCAGGAGCCGTGGATGTTTGGCGAAGTTCTGGACGGAAAACTTCTGGGTACGACGTGAGGAGGTGGGCATAGGCATCCATGGGTGCGCTGATGTACATAGCGTAGTTCGAGGGGGCGGGTTGAAGAGGTGTCGACAAGTACTAGTCTACGTTGACCAATCGTGGGTGGGCGATAATGACCAGAAGGTGGAAATGAGAGAGGAAATCCGCACCGAGGATTAGCATTGTGACATCAGCAATGAGAAACTTCCAATTAAATTTGCCGTTTCCAAACGATAATGTAAGGTTCTGGTAATTGTAGGTGGGTATCGCAGATCCGTTGGCAGCTACCAGGTGGACGTTGACAGACTTAGACAGACTACATTGTGTCCTGAAAAGTTCCCTTGGCAAAAGAGAACGACAAGCACCCGTGTCTACCAAAAATTGCCCTCCTGTTCCTGCATCATGTAAAAAGAAAAGATTAGAAACACGGGAGGCCACCGCCATGAGTGATGGCTTACTTACACTTTTTTTTTTGTGCCACTGACAGGCCTTGGCAGCCCCGAATCTGGAGTGGTAGTAGCAAAACTACGGCCGATGAGCGGCAGTAAGTGGCTGTAGAAGTCGTTGGTTGGGGCTCAAGCGAGTGGTGAGTGATTGGTGGCTCTGTCGCCGCTCCGGCCCATCACGGGGTAGGCATGTGTGTCCAACGGCATTCACGTCAGCTTTGGGTGACGTTGAATAGGTGTCCTCCTCGTCAGGAGTGGAGGCATTGATGGAGGTCTTGAAGGTCAGGAAATGGCTGTCCATAAGGGCGTCGGCGTAAACTATCGACTTCGGGTATGGCAGCGCTTACAGGTTCGGGTAAACAGCATACCCAAAGGGCACGAAGTAGGTTCACCTCACGAGGAGAGCCGTCTGCGGCAGGTTGCAGGCAAGCAATACTGGTCATTTCTCTGAGGGCGAGCGAAGCCCTTTGGTCCCCCAACGGTTTTTGAGAGAGCTGAAAAGGCTTTGGTATACGGGTGGCTGGCGACGGCGAGTACTACCGTAGAAGGTATGTTTTGAGGGCGTCATACACTATTGGGGTGTCTCCTTGTTCACAAAGCCAGTCGGAGATTTCCGGGAAGGTGTCCTCGGGTATCGCTGCAAGAACATAGTCTGCTTTGGTGGTTGAGCGAGTTACGCCCTTGATGTGGAAATGGACTTCTGCTCGCTGAAACCAAGCAAACGCCTCTCCAGTGGGGAACGACGAAAGTTTCAATGGGGCGGCCATAGTAACAGTGAGGGGGGGAGAGGCGGGAGTAGCGAGTTGACTTCCGGGGTCACCAATGTGACGAGCCAAGAGTAGGTTGTGACTCAAAAGTGGGATGAAATCAACTGTGTACTTTATTATAGACACATCGGGTATATATGCCCACTAGGTCCCAGCAAGTAGGTCACAAAACACAAACATGTTATTTCTTCTCCAACCGGCAACCGGTTCTGTTAACATTAACAATGAAATAGGCAGATATGTTAATACAAGTTGCTGTTAGTGCGAGGGGAGAGCGAAGATACAAAGGATAATATATGAAAAAAAGAGAAATGTCGTTACTATGTACGATCGTGTTAGACACGAGTGGTAGAATATATATATATATATATATATATATATATATATATATATATATATATATATATATATATATATATATATATATATATATATATATATATATATATATATTGTGTACCGACTTTTCGTCCGATGTCACTTCGACCGACGACACTTCGTCCACGTCTTTTTGTCCAATGCCTTTTCGTCTGATGGACTTTTGGTCCAACGACATTTGGTTCAATTTCAAATAGCTTCAAGCCAATTCATGACTTCCTCAATAGAAAATTAAACCTTATAAGGACTTTCTCCCTAGTTGTTTATAATGATATAATAAATGATTGCCAAACTCTAGAGTATTGGAGTGAAATTGGTGCAAATTATATGCGACATTCTTCAATAAAACTGTTTTCCTCGTTGACTCATATCCATTTACTAATATTTTGAGACGTTCGGTGATTTTTTGATATCGTGAACAAGAATTTGACGGATCTCCTCAAAATATCTGAGTTATTTTACCTTGAATAATTCCTTCTTCATCCTTCAAGGTTTCGATAAATTTCCAGATATTCAAATGTGCTCCACCCACTGACGTTTTACTTTTCTTTTCTTCTTCGTTGATTGTATGAACGTTGCCATTTCGGGATGGGCAGATTCAGAAACTAAAGTACTAAACTTGCAGCACACGATTTATATAGTACCATACTAAAGAGAGTGCAGGAGACAGAGAATGTTAAGCATGACTAATGGAGTAAGTAGAAAATGAGCATACTACTTTATCACAAAAGCCAATAAAGAATAAACTTTTAACAGACAAGTGAAGTAAACGGAAATAACAATCCCTTCAAACATTTGTTTTATTAGAAATTGGACCAAATGTCGTTGGACCAAAAGTCTTTAGGACGAAAAGGCTTTGGACAAAAAGACGTGGACGAAGTGTCATCGGACGAAGTGACATCGGACAAAAAGACCACCCACCTATATATATATATATATATATATATATATATATATATATATATATATATATATATATATATATATATATATATATATACATATATATATATATATATATATATATATATATATATATATATATATATATATATATATATATATATATATATATATATATATTTTTTATTTTGGATGGGCTCAAGCCATGTCGTCCTGATGGAAGTTCCTAAGGTAGCTTCCAAAGGGATATATTATACTACAGTGATATTCCCAGAGAATTAACCTTCAGGTTCCAGAATTCTAACTCCTGGAGCGAATATCATTAAAATTTTCTCAAGGATATCGCATAATATCAGAGGACGCATTCTTGACACGCCGCATAGCAATCTGCACCCCTAATAGCGATTACCCTTCGAGGGGGACGTGGAAATGAATAAAAGGGGGCCGTAACAAGGTTACCCCCGTTCCCGTACTACTATTGACCACCACCCCAGCGCGATTCCCAAGATGGCGGACATTCCTAATTTTGTAGCGATTTCGCTCAGTTCCCTGTTGATCTAACTTTTCGATCGATTTTCATGGATTTTATTATGCATTCTCCAACTTCTTTCGCCTTCGGAAATTTGAGTATTGGGTCTTTACAATGAATAATTTTTAGCTCCCTTTTCATAGTGAAATTTGAGTAATTTATTGTGTTTAGAGCGCTGTCGTTCGTTAGGCATGTTATTTAGTTAGCAGAACGACTTCCTGGTTTTTAAATAGCATCATATATCATTAATTAATTATTTAATTATGTTAGCTATTTAGGCAGTATATTCTTGTAAAGATATTTACATTGTGCATATTTTTTCCTTTACATGTCGATCGTATAGTTAGAGTCTCGGAGAGTGAGGTTAGAGTCTCGGAGAGTGAGGTCACCGAGATCTCGTCTCGCCTAGGTACCTAACCTAGGCATGTTATTATACGTTTAGACATTCCCCGGTTACCCATGTGTATGGTGATTTCAATTATGCAGAGATAGGTATCTCTTTAAATTGGATGAAACTTTACACCTCTCAAAAAAGGGAGATTTAAGGGTAATCCCTCTTCCCTCTGAGTGTAGCCTCAGGCTACAACCTTAGCGGGTTGGCCTCGAATTTTTAATTCAGGCATGACTCTCCTACGGCTTTTTCTGCCCTTCCCCTGTAACTGCAGATGCAGGTTTTTGGGGTTTTGGCCAGAATCTCAAAGTATTTAGTCTGTGGTCGATAGCTACCTGGCAAGATGAATAGATTTCTTTTGCTACGTTAGGCTGCTGACATAGGAGGCTAGACCTCCCTAGGCCACTCCTGAAGGGTCTGTACAATATGACCCTTCTTCCTGTGACCTAGCAGACTAGTCCTGTGTTAGCGGACTCTAGGCTGAGGAATAGAATTCTTCTAATGCTTAGGGGACACTGGCACTACAACCCCATTTCCTTACCATTAGAGGTGGTGGCGAGGGTGCAACCAACCTCTTAATCGTATTAATCTAATCCTAGGCTAAAGAATAGAATTCTTTAGCCACATGGGATAGTTCTAAAACAGGAACGGAGTTTGTTAGGTGGGGCAGGAAAGGCTACGGCCGGCTCCTGCTGTACCTTTCACAGGACCCTCTTTTCCCTTCCCTTCTATCCCTTTATGTTGGCGAATCCCGGCAACCTTACTGTTGCCGGTGGGTTGCCGGGATCGACCAGACTCCCCCTCTTACAGTTGATAGCTGCCGGCCGGCAGTAATGACAGCTGTGAGCTGCCGGCCATATTAGTTGCCGGCCGGCAGTAAAGACTACTGCCGGCCGGCAGTCGTGGCTACTGCCGGCCATATTAGTTGCCGGCCGGCAGTAAAGACTACTGCCGGTGACTGCTGGCAGGCAACCAGGGCAGCTGCCGGCCAGCAGCTGCTGGCCATGTTGGCTGTAAGTGGGAAGTCCCTTCTGTTTACAAAGGTTCTTCAGTTCTTTCTTGAACTGCAAGCAACAGTGGCTACTGCCGGAGTGCTGCCTACCAGGCCGGCACAGAATGGTGCCTACTCAACCGGCAGCACGCCGACTGTACTGATACTGCCGCCCGGCAGTGCTGGCCAGCGGTGCCGGCCGGCAAGGTTTAGACAGATCCTTGCCGGCGACAGTACTGTAGCTGGATGGAAGCTTGAATTTTATATTCTCCCTTTCCATTTGAACCTTCTTTCTGGAGAAGGTAGTTATAGTAGACTTTTACATCCCTTTTACTGTATATATATATATATACAGTATTAGGTAGCCTGTTCTTCATGCTACCTCTCTTTCTTTTAGCTAGCAGGCTAGATATGCTAGCATTAGCTAGCTATGCCGACGACATGCTGGCTGAACTACAGTATATGTTTATACAGGTAGTTAGTTATTTTGCAGTATAGGAGATACTGCAAATAGAAAGCTTCTGTATATTTTATACTAGTAGTGTTTTCCAATATATTTGAAAATCACACCCAAATATTTGCGGAACCCAATCTCATATTGAAAGAATTTAATTCTTCAATAATCTGATTAGAAATCAGAGTTCAGATTACCCTGCAATATTAAAATTTTAATGACTGGAGGTTACACTCCTAACCCTTAAAGGGCAGAGCCCTTATCCTCGAGTCTCCATGATTAGGAAACTCTATGTTTTAATTTTGTAAGGGGGTCACAGCAAATAAGTTGGGTGGGATATATACAAATATATGTCTTTCCTTTCCCCAGTCTAGTTGGCATCATGCCAGCTGGACCGTACAGTCAGTTGCTTACCAGAAAGGCTACACATTGGCTGGATCATACTATATATATAATTATACAGTAGCCAGTATATTGCAATATAGTGCATACTGCAAATAGAAAACTACAGTATGATTATATAGTAACTATTTCTAGCATATTTTGGGTATCCTCATGCGAGCTTATGCTGCAGCCGCTCTTACATTGAAGGAATAGTGTTTCTTTGTTAAGCTGATTGAGAAATCAGTCTTCCGTACCCCACAGTATTTAGTATGAAAGGGACAGTGAAGTATACACTTCCCTATCCCTAGCGGTTAGAAAACCCCCCTTTTCAGTTGGAATTCCTTCGAAAAGGAAATTCCTATCATTTAATACTGAGGGGAGGTACCAGCATTTGCTTGCAAAGGATACACATGTATGTGTCTCCTACTATCCCTTTATAGCTTGCTATCCTAAGCTATTCTGTTAAGATATGACCTTTGATATATTGGTTATCAGTGAGATAATCAATCGTATACTCATTTTGTTTTCCTTTCTTTACAGGAGGAACGCCAGATGTCATGTGTTGCAGTCTTTCGCAAAACTAAGAGTAAGTGTTTTTACGGACATAATGCATGCAGGTTTCATGCCCCCTGCAATATTATTTCCGAACACCTGCAGTATTGGAACCCGCAGGCCTGCAAAGTCTGTCGGGCCCTATTGTCCGAAGGTTTCAAGAATCCCAAGTCGGTAGAGACTAGGGATGCAGTTCGTTTCAAACTACACAACTGGGTGAGAGGCTTTCAGAAAATCTCTCCGGGACCTTACCTGCCTAATGACAAGGTGCGTGGGTTATTATTTCCAACAGCGAGTAAGGAAATAGTGGTACCCCGGACACAAGGTACATTTCCCGATGGCCAGATAACCTTTGGGAAGGAGGGCAAAAAGCCCCCACGGGAAGAAGGGGAGAATGTCGGGTTGGAATTGTCTCCATCCCAATAGGCCCATGAGCAAACTACATCGATATCTCCACCTTCTATCCCTCTTTTAGATGGAATGAACCAGTTATGGGCCCAAGTCAAGAATTTAGTAGAAAATTTGTGCAAACAGAGCACAAAGCAGGAAGCGAAATGCAAGTTAGAGCTTGGTAAAGCTCCACTTGTCACTCCTAAAGGGTCGTACTAACTCCTCGTAGATCAAAATCTTCCGACATGCTCCACAACCAATCCCTGGAGGTTTGTGGAGCTATTGCCGATTTTAAACGGCAAACTCTACATCTCGGAGAAGATGGGTGCTGTTCCTTTGGACAAAATCCAGTTCTGGCCAAGCTTTCACGCTTTCCCGAACTGTTTCATTAGACTGAAGGATGAACCAACATCAGGAAAAGGAACGGAATCAAAGGAGGTTATGATTCTCGACAATGATAAATCACAAGCTATTCTATCAAGCAGCATAGAAAAGGCGGGTTATTCGGTGTCGAAAGGATCCACACAAGGTAACAAGCACTCGTCCTTTCTTGCTCCTGCTTCAATTACATTCCCCTTTACGGAGAAGGCTTTCAAATATGTCACAGATGCAGTAGAGACAGGTAAACCGTGTCCTACACTCAGGGAGTGCGAGCCTCTGTCACTAGCATTTCCCAGACAGGAGAAGAACTGGAAGGAGGCCCATTTCACCTTTTCAGTAGGAAGACTTGAGGCGGATGTCGCCAGTCGACAATTTAAGGAAAATCTTCCAAAATTATCTGAGTTTCTCTTACAGGATGAACAAGAAACAAAGGAGAGACTTGCAGCCTCCTTATCTCTACAGAACTACATAGAGTTCTGTTTGGCTCATCAAGATACCCCAGACATGCTCAAGGTCTTAGCCAAAATACATATGGCTACTTTGGTAAAAGACCTTTATGTCTTTATAAAGGCTAGAAGAACATGTAGGGGGTTTGTGTTAGCTAACGCAACAGCAAAACACGAAACAAGAAAGCTAATATCTTCCAACATCTGGGGTAAAGACCTCTTTCCAGACGAGGTAGTCCAGAAAGTGATTAAGAACGCCTCCACGGAGAAAGTAGGACTTCTCCAAAAGTGGGGCATCCTTTCAAAAAGAGAATCTTCTAAGGTTGTGGGTCCCCAACCTAAAAGGAAGATAGAGAGGTCTGGAAATCCATTTCGAGCGGTTCAACAACAATCCACAGTTGTAGTGACCGAGATGTCACAGACAGATGGTCGAAAAGATATTCCTACTGATCAGTCGAAGCATAGAAATGCTTCTAGTAGGAGGGAGATTCCTTTAGGACCGCTGGACCTTCGATCCTTGGGTCCATGGCCTAATCAAGATGGGACTAAGATGAGAGGTGGAGATATCTCTACCACCATTTCCTCAACTCCTCCGATAATCCAAAACTCTCCTGGAGGAGTTTACCTGAGAGCTCTAGAGCATAAAGGTGGTAAGGAAACTTTAGTCCACCGAATTCCAGGGAAGGCTGTTGTGTGTTTACGAAAAGGACTCGAGAAAATTCAGAGTTATTCAGGACTTATCCCCACTCAACAAGTCCAAATAAAACAACGAGTTCAGGATGTTTATCCTCCTGAACATAAGGACCCCGCTGCAAAAAAGGGTGCCTATAGTCTTACCAGACCTAAAAGTCGTCTATCGGCAACTTCCAGTCAATCACCCTTTCCCCTCCTATCTAGGATTCAAGTTACACAAAGTAACGAACTTCCTAGGAAAGATACTCGTCAGACTAGACAGAGTCCTAGCTGCCTTCATAGAATTGGCAGACACAGTCATGCAATATTTAAGCCTATGAAATGTTCAGGCAACAATATTCCTGGACAAGAGGCTGGGGTGGGGAGCACCCAAGGTGGCTGGTCTATGAACATCCGAAGAAATGATCCAGTGCCCGGAACATCGTGGAAGAAAGATAAACTTCAAGAAGTCTCGATTCTCTCCAGCTCAAAGGTTTCAATGACTGAAAAGAGATTGAAGCCTGTTGTCACTCCAACTCTTCTTTCCTTTGGGAAGGTAAAAGGAGATGGCAAGGTCTGTCAAGAGACTCCGGTAATCAGTCAGATTCCCAAAACGAGAACAGGGAGGAACCCTGATCTCTCTCCAGTTTGCAATAGAGGCAGGCCCTGTGCTAAGAGCACTGCTGCAAGATGCGATGGGAGCCTGGAGAAAACAAGCATCAAACGCTCGAAGAGGCCTAAAAAGACCGATAGCGGTCCTTCCTTAATCTCTTCCCTAACAAAGGTCAAAGCCCGAAAATCCCAAGACCATGTTGGTCCAGTCATGAGTAGGGAAACTCTCTCCAAGCAGATCAGATTGTCTACGGCTGATCTGGGACTCCGAAGCAATAACGAGACTCTGCAATCGACGATGCTAAGGAATGTCTCATACAGTCTAGGTGAATCAGCCTTCCCTTACCTAAAGGGATGGCACCTGTCAGCAGTTCACATACAACCGATCCGCAATGTGACAGTGGATGCTCTACTCAAGCTCAGGCGGATAGAGTTAAAATGGTCCACGGACGCAGACCTATTCTCTCCCAGATGGGAACAAGTCCCCGAACTGCAATCCGGCCTCCTCATTACGAGCGCCGTCAAGGAACTACCTTGATATGTAGCCCCATACGAGGATCCTCTAATTTAAATGATAGACATCATGTCTCTGAAATGGAAGGGATAGACTTAGGATTTCCAGTTCATCCCGTCCAATCGCCTGCTGAGAGTCCTCAACATGCTGAGATCCTTCCAGGTGGGAGTAAGCTCTGTTGGCTCCCAGGTAGCCCAAGAGCAATCTATCCTCCTTGAGGAAGGAACAGAGGCTAAGGCTGTCCTTAATTCTGAACCCGGGACAACTCCGAAGGTTCAGAGATTAATTGCCTTCGATTTATTACAGAGAACCCAAACCTTTCATTGCATGATTTTCTTGCCCTAGTGGTTAAGAAAAAATTTGGAATCTCAAAAGGCAATATAGAATTCTTAGAAGAATACAAGTCTAAGTCAACTAGAAGACAATATGAATCATCATGGAAAAAGTGGGTTGCTTTCGTAAAAGCAAAAGGACCGAGAGAGATTACAATGAACTTTTGCATGTCCTTCTTTATCCATCTTCATAACCAGGGTTTGGCTGCCAACACGATAACTACGTTCAAGTCAGCCTTGACTAGACATTTCTATATGCCTTTCAAGTAAACTTGAAGAATGAGATCCTTAAGAAGATCCCGAAGGCATGTGCGAGGCTTAGGCCTGCTGCACCACCAAAGTCCATCTCTTGGTCTTTGGACAAGGTCCTACATTATGCCTCATCCTTGAACTATGAAGATTGTTCGCTTAAGGATCTAACCCAAAAGGTTATTTTTCTGTTCGCTATAGCCTCAGGGGCTAGAGTTAGTGAAATAGTGGCCTTTTCTAGGGATGAGGGCCACATTCAGTTCTCAGAAACAGGAGAACTGAATCTCTTCCCTGATCCATCCTTTCTCGCTAAGAATGAGCTACCCACTAAAAGGTGGGGTGCCCGGAGAATCTGCCCTCTGAAGGAAGATGTCTCTCTATGTCTGGTAGAGTGTCTAAAGGTCTATCTTCGTAGAACTTCACGATTCAGGGGAGGGCAGCTCTTTAAAGGAGAAACCTCTGGATCAAACTTATCCCTAAAACAACTGAGGGCGAAGCTCACCTACTTTATTAGTAGAGCGGTTCCTGACAGTACTCCCGCAGGTCATGATCCGAGAAAGATTGCTTCATCACTGAACTTCTTTCAGTATATGGACTTTGGGCCTCTTCGTTCATACACTAGATGGAAATCATCCAGAGTGTTTTACAAACACTATGCGAAACAGGTACATGAACTGAAACACTATGTAGTGGCGGCAGGTAATGTATTAAAACCTGCCCCCTAATTACTGTTATAAACAGTCACTGGTTTGGGACTTCAAATGTCCTCGCACATATACTGGGTGAGAATCATCCAGAGTGTTCTACAAATACTATGCTAAGCAAGTCCATGATCTGAAACAGTATGTGGTGACGTCGGGTAGAGTACTTAACCTGCCATCTAATTCTACGATGAACAGCTAATTGACTGGGACTGTCAATTAAAGGGAGAAGGGGTCATCCCTCTTAGGGTGTGACCTCCTTTGATTAAGTGTTACCATGGTGACACTAGCTCTGTTCAAAATCCCAGGTGTGGAATTATACAGATAACACTAGTGCCGGTGTACGTAGTACGCAGTGGCGATAAAAGTAACCAGTACAGGAATTATGAAGAGAATTTGTTTTATAAATTTTCTTCAATCTGAGAGTGGCACTCATCATTTCTTGCTTTCCAAGAAAGAAAGATAATCTCTGTACAGGTTACATGTATAGTTCCGTTATCATGCTACGTTCGTTTTACTTACTAATAAACGTCTATTAGAATGTAATTGCTTCCTAACTCGCCCGATAATTGCATGATTAAAAGTCCAGAGTATGTACTTTTATATGTTTGTATGCTAACAAAAAATGGATTTAAGAAACACTGTTAAGTATTTGGTAATTATCACAAACTACAAGATGGTTTGTTCATCTGGTGTATTCTTATGTTTCTTCATACAATATATGCTTACCTTGAGACCCCCTTTTTCTACTGTCTAGAATGACTCTTCCCTGTAGGGGGCAGGAAGCACTAACATCGGAGATGATTAGTGATAATGACGGATAACGATAACGTCATTTGCCACGATTGATCCAAATGATCATAGAAAGGTTGTCCCAAGGTTAAGGCACTGATGAAAATCCACATATACATTAATGCTCTGGTATACTTCCATCAGGACAACATGGCTTGAGCCCAAAAAACGGATTTTGAGCGAAGAAAAAAATCTATTTTTGGGTGAGATCGCCATGTCGTCCTGATGGACCCACCCTTCTTTCTTAAAAGAAAAGATCTTCACAGTTCCCTCCCTGACGTACTGTATCTATAGCACCACGCTCAATGCTACAAGGAATGTCCGCCATTTTGGGAATGGCGCTGGGGTGGTGGTCAATAGTAGTACGGGAATGGGGGTAACCTTGTTACGGCCCCTTTTATTCTTTTGCCACGTCCCCCTTGAAGCGTAAACGCTATTAGGGGTGCAGATTGCTATGCGGCGTGTCAAGAATGCGTCCTCTGATATTATGCGATATTCTTGAGAAAATTTTAAGGATATTCGCTCCAGGAGTTAGAATTCTGGAACCTGAAGGTTAATTCTCTGTGAATATCACTGTAATATAATATAATCCCTTTGGAAGCTACCTTAGGAACTTCCATCAGGACGACATGGCGATCTCACCCAAAAATAGATTTTTTTGCTTTGCTCAAAATCCGTTATATATATATATATATATATATATATATATATATATATATATATATATATATATATATATATATATTTATATATATATATATATATATATATATATATATATATATATATATATATATATATATATATATATATATATATATATATATATATATATATATGTGTGTGTGTGTGTGTGTGTGTGTGTGTGTGTGTGTGTGTGTGTTTGTATTCTTACGAAGTTGGTCTAGCTTATGAGTACATATTTTATTCATGCATTTTATTTGTCTATATAAAGAGATGTACAGTATAGCCAGATCGTATGGGGAGTTCCATTCATGTAGGCTTAAGTAATGTATGTAAATTACACAGGACTTTCGTCATTTATTTGATTGTATTTTGCATTCAATTCAGTATATGTAATTTTTACGTTATTTTTAATTACTTTTTATTTCACATATTTTGTTATGAAGACTTATGTAATCTTGTTTAGGTATGCTGAATGACCCATACGAGGTATAAACACGAGGGATTATGTAAATTTTTATATTCCTATGTAGTTAGGAAGTGCATAAAAATTATCTAAGTAGATTTAATCTTTTTTTCTATTGTTTCGAGGAGTAGGTGGGCAGAGATAGTTGAGAGGGAGTTGCCTCGCTATGTGCATTGGAACTCATCTGCTACTTAACTAGATGGCAACTTTGGTGCTGCAAGCTTGCCCCCAAAGTTCCAGAGCATGTCATAGAAGGATCTAGAATAATTGAATTGATATATATATATATATATATATATATATATATATATATATATATATATATATACCCTAGGAATGCATTAGTAGCAGAAGAGACCCAGCCTATCCTTTTGAAAGAGCCAAGGTTTGGAAATCCTCTCTCCTCTCAAGACCTTGGGAGTTTATATAATTTTCCAGCCTTAATTACATATATATATATATATATATATATATATATATATATATATATATATATATATATATATATATATATATATATATGAATACACAAATACATATATATATATATATATATATATATATATGTATATATATATATATATATATATATATATATATATATATATATATATATATATATATATATATATATATATACAGTATATATATGTATATATATATACATATATATATATATATATATATATATATATATATATATATATATATATATATATGTATATACCCTCTTCAGAATATGGAGATGTTCTTCCCATGTAGATGAATATACCACAATGTCGCCTACTCCTATCGATCCTAGAAGGTTATCCATCACTTGTTGAAAAGTAGCGGGGGCGTTCACAAGACTAAATGGCATGATGGTGTATTGATATAATCCAAACAGGGTCATAAAAGCTGATAACAATATTGCGTTGTCATCCAAAGGAATTTGTCAATAGCCTTTTAACAAGTTGGTCTTGGAGACAAACCTCACTTGTCCGATATTGTTGAATAGTTGGTCGATGAGCGACAATTAAGAACTATCGGCCACAGTGATCAAATTTAACTTTTGATAGTTCGTACACATCCCGAAAGATCCGTCCGCTTTTTTCTTGAGCAAGCTTGACTTCTCGGTGATATGGCGACAGTCGAGAAAGCAGGTTGTTTAAATAGTCTCTCCAGTATTTTGAGGTGTATTTCTTGCTTCATCGGGTTGGTTCGTTTCGGGACGTCCGAGACAATTTCAGGGAAACTTCAAATTAATCGGCTTAATTTCTCTTGTTGCATCTGGTTCAAATGAATTAGTTTTCCTTCCAAGTTCCGAATGATAGACGAATTATTCACTTTGCTTACTTCCCCTATCTCATACCCGTCGTCGTCTTCCGTGGATGGTGTGGTTTGAGCCATGCACACCTGTGAGCCTTCGGTCTCGTTTTCGCATAACTAAGGTTTCAGTAGGTTAACATGTACTTTTTTTTTTTATTATTTCTCTGCTAACATTTTAATCGGTCCTCGTACTTCATGTCCAAATACCATTTCATTCGGGGTACACCCCATGCTTTCTTGATAAGCAT
>NC_090751.1:71757812-71770312 GCF_036898095.1 Palaemon carinicauda
TATATATATATATATATATATATATATATATATATATATATATATATATATATAAATATATATATATATATATATATATATATATATATATATATATATATATATATATATATATATATCTATCTATATATATATATATATATACACCTATATCTATATCTATGTCTATCTATCAATCTTTCTATCTATCTATCTATCTATCTATCTATATATATATATATATATATATATATATATATATATATATATATATATATATATATATGTGTGTGTGTGTGTGTGTGTGTCTGTGTGTATAGTATATACATATATATAGTGTATATATACATATGTATATATATATATATATATATATATATATATATATATATATATATATATATATATATATATATATATATATATCACATCTATCTCTTGCTGAGATAAACATAAAGAACTGCCACTACAACTGATTCTTCAAACGTGGTCTTGTTTTCATCTGAGGCCCTTATTTTCACTGTCAAGGTTACCAGATCAAAGTCAAATTATGACTGGAGGTTAACAAAAGCTGATATCTGTGGATAATACCTCATTGATATTAAAAGGCCGGTAAAACCAACGTGGTTTTGTTTACTATTCATATCCACTTAAGTCACGAAAGAGGAGAAACAAAGAAGAAAGGAAAAAATCGTTTTCAAAAGATAATAAGAGGAAATTTCTCCGCAAATTGCTTTCGATGATGGACTGAAGCAGTAATCATTTACATTCCGTAAATACTAAGTATCACGTGAAACGTATTGTTATAACCCTGAGAGAACAGCGACGCATAATATGGAGAACAAAATCGTCAATGAATTTAGAAATAAAGACGATGTTTAGGATAACTTTTGATGTGCAGCCAGGGAAAACACCGCTTATGATCTATCATACATTAAGTGCAATGTTCTTTATTCACGTGACTTTACCAAAAGAATGGTTTTACAATCAAAGCGTGATTGATTTTTTTTCATAAAAGTACACTTAATCAGAGGATCTGATCCAAAGAGCCGTTCACTGCTCAGAGCCAGGAAGGACACTTTTTAGGAAGCATAAAGAAAAACTACAAAAATATCAACGCCAATAATACATTATCAGTTTTCATTGTACAGACATCAAAAGTGATGTATTACATTGAAAGTAAGGTCCTTTAAGAATTATCTGTTTTAAATGCAACTTCATTTCGAATGTGTGTGGGTGCAAAGAGAGAGAGAGAGAGAGAGAGAGAGAGAGAGAGAGAGAGAGAGAGAGAGAGAGAGAGAGAGATTATTATTTAAAAAGGGAAAAGAGAGACAGAACGAGACTTAGAGCGTTGGTTGAGCAATGGAGAATTTACAGTTGTAAGTCAAATTTGAAGGGTTATTATCGAGATTATCACGGGAATTGTTACCAAAGAAGAAAATGTCTACGGAAATGACATTATAATTTTTAAAATTGCATTTAGATCGTAGCCATCCAATTTCAGGTACATAAGGTACTTAAGTCAGCCAGCATGATATCTGATATAATCCTAGTCTATGCAGCACCGGTGCTAGCAAGCAAATACCTCTTTTCCCGGAGAGATGATGAAGAGAAGGATATCAGGATATATAGAATAAAAAAATAAGTAAGTCGATAGAAGTTTATCTGGAATATCATCTAATAAAAATGATAGAGATAGAGACGGATTTGAACTGACATGAGAGAGAGAGAGAGAGAGAGAGAGAGAGAGAGAGAGAGAGAGAGAGAGAGAGAGAGAGAGAGGGAGAGAGAGAGAGAGAGTAAATGTTCTTGAAAATATAAGTGTATATTGAAAAACAGATATTATAAACACCAGATGCAATAGTTTTATTTATTGCTCAATAGTTTCATGCATATTAGGCCTCTCATGTCGATTGTATCTGAAAATTTTATTGACGTGACAATGCATCGGTCCCTGCCACTTCCTAAACAGGAATATGTCATTGAAAATCCTTTTACAATACACTAATATTCTAATATACTTTAGAGAATGTTGACATATGAATTTGCTGTCGATTGGGAAACATTTATATTTTCCTGGTTTTAGTAACTTTCATGAAAGTTCGCTATAACTTCATCATCCATGTCCAAATCCATATATCTTGACTGAAGACAAGTTACCAAATTTCCAGTGCAGGTTCTCGATTATGTGAGTTTGATTTACTCTTGGTTTTCCTGGACACTTTAGCCAAATATGAATCATAATATTCTTCATTTTTCTTTACATATTTTTCTCACTAAAGAAAGCAATCTCTTTCTCCAACCTTAACTTTTTTAACTGATACTTAAAATTGACAGCTTCTAGGTGATCATCATTCCGCCTAATTAACCTAAAAGAATTTTTAAGGTAGTTTTGATTAAATGTCCTTGTTATTATAAAATTGAATTGATTGTTGTGTTTCAACATTTCAAACACTTCGAGGAGGGTTCGAAAGGAAAAAATTATTCAATTTTGAAAGCTTTAGAGTGCAGATATACCCTTTTATGCAATATGTTTGTCTGCATTTCAAAATGCATTCCAAATGCAGAGAGAGAGAGAGAGAGAGAGAGAGAGAGAGAGAGAGAGAGAGAGAGAGAGAGAGAGAGAGAGAGAGAGAGAGAGAGAGAGAGCACTATATGCGCTAATTCATTACATCGGAGCCAATGATCAACAAAGGATTGTGTTGTTTACTTGACTCGTTGTCTTTGATGTTTAGCCACATAAGGTGAATATCATTTAGCGTATAGGCTAACCCCCATTCTAATATTGTCTTTACTATTATTTCACGAAAATATTCATGAGAAACTACGTCACCATTTCCTGAAATATATACCGAATCCCAGAAGAGTGTTTCTGATTTGTTTAATCTTGTGTTATATATATCTGCAAATACAAAAACTTCCCTATCGGCACTACAAGTTTTGAAAGATACTGTTGGTTTTGACAGATAATAACCTATAGAAATAAATTACAAGATATTCAAATTCATCCTCAGTCAACAAAGGTTCAGTACATTATCTTTCCAATGATATACAGTTTCATGTCATTTATACAAGCTATGTATATGTTTTCTCTATCCAGAATGACAAACAATATTTGAATATTTGAAGATAATCAAAGATATTTTAGAAACCATGTACAGTATATATTATTATGAACTTATGAATTAAGATTGTTCTGACTAAGACAGATAAATCTGCAAAATACAGCAAAGAGAAAACTCTCATCTAGTGATCTGAGTTGCTTTAAGCATTTCCACGAAACAGACCTTTTCATTCGATTATTTCGACGAGACGTATGAGACAAAATTTTGAAAGTAGTTTCAAGTTTTCTTGAACTTCAAAAGCATTTGAAAAAACTAATCACAAAATAAAGTATTGATTTATTTGGTATGATTTCTACTAATATTACCTCATCTGATAGAAAATCGATATCCGTACATTATTCTACTGGTGAAAATAAACTAAATCACTTTATGAAATTTTAAAGTATTTTATAATGAAGCAACTGTCACCAAATAATTAATGAAATATGAACTCGTTACACGCCATAATTGAAAATATAATTTTATATACTCACTTAATGTAAAGTAATACTCATGGAGATGGAAAACTGGTGACAGGAGTATCTAATAAACAATACCCGAATCAGTTTTGAAACCTTATATATGCAAATTAATCTATGTTTACTAGGACTTGTAGTGTAAGATTTACAATAGATGTATAGTTTCAAAAATAATTACTTGATTTCATAAAACAAACAGTTTTTTCCCATGAGATTTTGACTTCCTCATGAAATCGATGAGAAATCGCAGCTTCACGGAAAGGGCTACATTTACTGAGATATATATTGTCTTCTTTGTGCTGATGGAAAATCAATAGAACGTGTGGTATGGCTTTTGAAAGAGTTACTGTCTTTCCTATGAACCTGGCGAGAAATTAGTACCAACGAGAAAGCGCTACATTCTAAAAGTGATCTATTGTCATCAATATACTGTTGATGAGATATCAAGGAAACACTAGGCATAATTTTTTCATTGAGTTCTTTTCTTCTATATGAACTTATGAAGATATTGATACAAAACTGGAAATGTTATACTAAATGATATATATTGTCTTCCCTATGCAGCAAATGAGATCAATGCATCACTAGATACTATATTTTTAAAAGTTATTGTCTTTCCTATGAACCTCATGAACGAAAGTACCACATTTTGTAAGAGACTTATCACATTCCATCTGCTCTTAAGCAGAGGAAAGATCAATGTAACATAATGTATATTTTTTTTAGTTATTGTCTTCATATGAAGCTGATGTGGGATTAATGCAGTACAGAAAGTGCTACATTCTATGAAAAATTTAATGCCTTTCAAAGGAATCTGGCGAGAGTTATATGTAATAAAAGACATTATACGTTCAAGGATTTATTGTCTTCTTTATGAACCTGATACGTGACAAACCAAAAGTTCTACATTTGCCGCTGATGAAAATTTAGAGTAATATAAAAAGTTCTATATCATATTGCAGATTTATTGTTTGTGATATGCAATGGATGAGATATCAACGCAACACATTAATTTTTCATTGTGTTAATGTCGTCCATTTACACCTGACTGGAGATAATGTTACGCAGAAAGTAATACATTTTATAAGATATTTGTTTGCTTCCTTGTTAATCTCATGAAGGATAAATGCAACATAAGGAATTATATTTTCAAGGAGTCATTGTCTTTCATATGAACCTGATGAGAACACCAAGGCAACATATTCATTCAATCGAAAAGTAATGCAACACAAAGAATCACTTTATCATTGAGCTGATTTCTTTCACAATAGTGTTGTATAGTCTTCCATATACAGCTACGGATATAAAAATACAATACAAGGTATTACCTTCACAAAGAGTTTCCGTCCCCATATTAACCTTATGGAATATGACATAGCAAGCAATATACTTTATAAAAAATCTATTGTCTTCCTTTCGTATCTGAAGATAAATAAATGCAACGTAAGGCATTATATTTTCAATAAGACATTGTCTTTCGAGATCAATGCACAGCAATTTGTAAGACATATATTCCTTCAATATTCATCCAATGAGAATAAGAAATTGATGCAACACAAGGTGTTACATTTTCCTTGCTTTTTTTCCCTTGCATATTACCCTAATGAGAGATCAATGCAGCACAGGAAGTGTTATATTGTATTTCGTAAATGATTTATTGTCTTCCCTATGTAAATGATGAGATATCAATCCAACACACGATATGAATCTTTCATTTAGCTATTGCCTCTGAGGACCAGATTCCAAACAAAGGATGAGGGACAGATGGAACGTCAACCAAATATTATTGAATTACACATTATAGCAGTTTTTCTGGGTTGTTATGGTCTATTGGAATTATCTCTGCCTGGTGATCGCTAGACCAGGATTTGAATCCTGGTCAAACTAATTAGTTCCCATAGTTCCTGCAACCCCACCATCTTTGCGAGCTAATGATAGGTGGTTTGGGGGAGCCTATAAGTTTACCTGCTGCGTCATCAGCAACCCTTGCCTTCTGGTCCTAGCTTGGGTGGTGAAGGGGCTTGGGCGCTGATCGTATGAATATAAGGTCAGTCTCTAGGGCATGGTCTGGCTTTCTAGGGCAATGTAACTGTCCCTTCCCTCTGCCATTCATGAGTGGCCTTTAAATCTTAACCCGATGGGGACTTTGATTGGTGTCTTTGTGACGAGGTTTGTTGACCAACGACGACAGATACTGAGAAAGCTCCCTTCCTGAGCCAGGCCTGGTGTGAGTATATTAATCAAGTGCAAAGGCAGTATATCTCTGCTTTTACACCACAATTCGTTAGAAGAAATTCCTTGTTCCCTTTTATCAAACCCCTTTAGCCGGTTCAAACCTGTAACAGGAGACAGAGTGGTGACATGGTTGTAGAATGATTATCATAATAGTGGGGTGACTGACATAGTGGGTGTAACCCTTCTCCTTACTCTACTTTTAAGAATTTGATAAAAAGTAGTATAGTCAGAAGCTAGCTGGTATGAAGAAAATTTGTCATTAGAAAAGGAAACAAAAAATAATTCGGTTATTACACTGAGATCTTGCAGGCCACTGCATTTTCATTTTATACTTTCCTTTAAAACCCTTTAGCTAAAACAAGAGTTTATGATTTGTCTCCAAAGTAAAAATCTTACAATAATGATAGTATTCAAATCTAAGGATGTCAAGCAGTTTTCTGTTAGCATAGCCAATGGCATGCAGGCCATCTTTATGGTACTGCAGTAGGACTCTGTATGGAAACTTGTGACCTTAGAGTGAAAGTCAAGAAGTGGTCTGCCACTCTCTATCCAACTCTGAAGTCAAGACGTCCTTGAAATGGTCAAAGGAGATTAGCAAATCGAAGGCTTATGGACTCTTGTTCTCAGTAGCCCTGACAAGGGTCTCATGTAATATAATACCTGTGGGATAAAAGAATGATTAAAAAGAGATAATATCTAGAAACTGCAAAGAATTTTCATGATAGTATCTACTGGTGGTGATACTTTCAATAAGACACAGATCTTGTCCTGTGGATGTCTAAGTGTATTTCGGAACATGTTGTCAATCTGCAGAATAAATTATGAATTATTAAAATATAATGTATGAATGTCCAGGCCAGATAAGAATATTTGTAAGAATTGAATATGAGTGGCACACACAGTCATAAGATCATGAGAGAATCTACAAAATTTCATTAAAGCTTTATGAGTGGGAAAAGCAATCAAAGAAATTTGGTAATAAACTTTATATCAATGTAGTTCAGAGAAGTATTCATAGCTGAAGACCATCTTCCTCTATAACAAAGCTAGGCTCAGCAAGGAAGACTGGGACAAAATTTAATTTCTTATAGTGAAGGGCTATCCGGTAAGTCATCTGATTCACATGCCATGAAAACTGGGGATAATCCTCTGCTCTAGTATTTTGTCATCATCTTCTCATGAAAAAACGATGCAAGGGGACAGGTACATGATACAGTCTTGCTTGAATCAGCATCGGTAGTCATGATGCAACTATCTTGTTGGGTGGCAGACCTATAACTAGCCATATCTAAAAAAACATTGCCATAATTCCCAAACAATCGTGATACAGGTCCAAATATAGAGAAGGGTATACAAAAGCGTTACCTGATAATGGGAAAGCACCCTCACCATCAGTTAGGTTCTTTAACACCAGGAATGTTTCCTAAATATGCAGAGGCTAACTAGTAATGAAGATGAATAGTACTGTTCCATCCAAAAAAATAGGGCCTGCAAAAATAGCACTCTGCAACAGGAAACTTATCTACAAAGCTTAGTCAGCCATAGCAAAGTGGGGCCAATTGGATATGTCAGCAATGGTAACCTTCGTAATGGCAGAAACTACACTAATGTATATGGTGATACCATTAGATCTGTTAGTGACCCCAAGATTTTTATTAACTTACAGCCAGAGTGTTCCTCACCAGTGATTGAGAGGATTTAATTGGACGAAAAATAATTAATAAAGCTGTAAATAGATCTCTTTTCAGCTATACTAATGTTTACGTTTTCATACATTAAAAGGGCATGCCCTGTGATTTTGTAGTACCATCCAATTGTACATAAATATCACTGATGTGACCTGGAATAGAAAAATAGGAAATAGGCTCCTAAACAGAATAAAAGCTCAATTTATGGGTCAGTTGGTATTTGAAAGCTACGCAATTCTTCAGACAATGGGTCTGATATGGCCCCCTTTGTCCCTCAAAAGAGATGAATGCTAGTTTACCTAACCCACTATGGGGACTGTTACCTTTCCCTAGAATACGAACACTTACACCCAAGGACGAATCTGGGAACGTATAAGAGGGAGACAGATGATGGACTGAGATTAAAACATTCTTAGTCCTTGTTAGGAATAGAACAATCCCTGGCACAATGGCACACTGAGATCCTAAGTGGTACCAAATACCCTTCCCCCTCATAACTGCATGAAACTTGGAATCATGACAGAGCAAGAACTGGTCACACACATGAAAGGACATATGGTCTTCCAGTGGCTGGAAAGGAAGGTTGACTCTCATGTTCCTGACTAACCTGGACAATGCAGGTTCTCAGACCCAGGAAGGACCACTCACTTTCACTGGTATGTCAACAGCTACTGTCTTACCAGGTTCACATTCCAGTTGACAAAACCCAGGGGTACTGGTCACTAGTTGTGCTCTGTTGGTCCCTTCTGGAGGAGGGGGGTTGCTTATGTGAGCTCATGAAGGTAGCCGTTAGTGGGTGGTCTTGGATACTCCGTCCTGGAGAAGGAGAGTGGCTTTTGAGTACAAGGATGGCCCAACCATATCACAACAGTAATGGAGAAATTGAGGTATTACACCCCACCTTCTCATGGTTTACGGTGTTGATGCTCAGTCCCCGGTGGGACCACTCTGCCACAGGTACCAGAAGCATATAGTGGTTTCTGTCACTGGGTGTGATGGAAAGTGTTTCTGTCCATAGCATAGGCTATATATATATATATATATATATATATATATATATATATATATATATATATATATATATATATATATATATATGTGTGTGTGTATATATATATATATATATGTGTGTGTGTGTGTGTGTGTGTGTGTGTGTGTGGGTGTGGGTATGCACTTAAAATTCTATACTAGGTATTCATTCATAATGTTAGTTGGAAAATAAAGGAAATTATATGCGTAAATATAAAATAATGGAATTCATTAATTTTGATTATCTTACCCACATTAAACAGTAAAATTGTTGACATAGCTGTAATTCAACTCTATTCTTCGTCTTAGTGATAGTAACTTGTTTATGACTTCATTATAGAAAGAGCCTCTGTTGACTCTGTGCTTCAAGGTAACATGAATTTATTTAATTCGTTTTAGGGTAGATAAAGAGCGTTCTGCTGAAGCTTTGTTGCTTGATATGGTTAAGGTTAATTCTGCTAACTGGAATGCTTCTTTGAAACCAGAATAATTTTTTTTTTTTATCATGAATTCTACTTATTCGTGTACATTTCTGACTGCAAACTTGGGAGGTGTATAGCGTACAAAAACTTCCTTCTTCAAATGAATGTACTCAAAGAGAAAGGTATAGAAATCATTAGCTAGGTTAATAAGTATTAGGGAACTGTTTCTTGTACATGCCAACGAAGTTGGAAAAACTTAAACTTTGAAAGGGAAGAGTACCTGGTCATAATTTGTATGCATACACTTTCTACTAAATTCTGAAAGAGTGCTAGATAAGAATCTTTTTCATCTACTATTACTCTAGCTCTTATGGGTCTTTGAGAAATTTGGTCATCATTGCTACTACTTTTACTAGAGACAGTCACAACAACAGCCCATTAGTTTTCAAATTGGTATTCTTTGTCATGCGTAAGTTGTTGATAAACCTCATTTATTTTCTTACAACAGTATAGGAAATCAAACATTTTGCTTTGAGCACATTTTTTTTCAACATGTCAGTATATCCAATTAACATGAAAAAATATTTGAAGCAATAGAATCGTTTGAATATCTTGCAGAAAATTCTTAAATCCTTGTGCTTTCACATGAGTCAGTGTCCCAATCTGCAGAGCTTTCAGTAAGGTGCTGGAAAAACTGTACTAGTTGATGCCTGTATTTCTGAACTGTGTTACTTGAGCGAAAAGTTGAATTCCGTCCTATGGGAGCAACAGTGGATGATTTCTGTGCAATAAATTTCTGAACACCATGCACTTGCTTAAAACACCTAGCATAAATACTGCTAGACCAACCAGTTTAAAAAAAATATATATTCTATACTCCTTAATGTTAGAAAGACCTTGCTGAAGAACTAAATTTATTACATGAATATAGAAGTGTGTAAAAATAGCAAGTGGCTACTCATTTAAAAAAATTTCTTCAGTCCATTGACATTCCCACTTATCACACTTGCCCAATTACATGTCAGGTACAGCTGTCACATGGACTCTTGCTCTGTTTGACCGCCCTCCTTAGAGGAGGAGAGCGGGATATCTTACCTACCTTGTTCACTTTGTTAACGATTCAACAGCCGTTCCAGGATACTCCAAATTACCTTCAATTTTAGAATATGAATCTTGCATTCTGGTCTAAAGAGATTTGGATAGCAAACGCAACAGTTTATACATGTAATATAGATCTGAGGCAAATAGTAATATTTTCCAAACTGCAACACTTCTTGGTAAAATGTAGGCTGATGGATAAAGAAGATTGCTCACACCACACCAGCAGCCGCCAAATATTGAACAAGTACTAACATCGGTCACTAGAACCAAGTCAGCAAACAGAGGTAAACTATACTCTAGGGCTTATGGCTCGCTGAGACTTAAACACTTCTGAAGCATGTGCAAAGGCTAACTAGTCCCTACAATCCTGACCATGTCACCAAAACTTGTGAAGAACATATTCTTGTGATAGGTCACGAGTAAACATGAGTGATGAATAGAATATAATGAAAGCAAAACACATATGAAGGACACTTAGCTTATGAAATGTTGTGCTGTGTTGCATTGATATATCCTCAGGATCATAGGGATGGATATCAAAATTAGAATTGAAATTAGAATGAATATACAACCATAAAAGTAACTCCTCACAAAGTGAACCAAATAACATCAACATATGTCAAGGGGGCAGTTCATTAACAACAGGTGATGATGACATTAACTAACGTCTCGGTGACGAAGATTGACCACTGACGACACATGCTAGGAAATCTCCCTTCTTCTGCCAGGCCTGATGAGAATACAACAGTTCAGTTCAAAAGAACTATTTTTTCGCTTTCACAGAACTCATTAGCTGCTATATTTAGGCAGGGGTTTCCAGTTCCTACTCCTCTACCCATTTACCTGGTTGAAACCGGTATTAGGAGACAAGGAAGTGGCATGGTGGGGGTGTGATTGATGTGACAGTGGGATGACTGTGACATTTGTAACGTGGTAGACGTAGTCCTCAGTCTTCCATGTGAACCCGATAGAAAACTAATATGATATAAAAAGCTACATATTTCATAAAATATCTATTAACTCACTTATGTATCTAAAGGGATATAAAGGCAACAAAAGGCATTATATTCTGAGCCATATGAACCTAATAAGAGATCAATGAAAAAATAAAGTGCCTAATTATGTAAGATATTTATTGTCTTCCATCTGCATCGGATGAGAGATCAACATAACACAAGGTACTACCTTTTCATTGAGTTATTGTCTCCTGTATTAACCTATTGGTGAATAATATGACACAATAGGCGGTGTATTTTTAAAAAATGCTTTAGTGTCATCCCAGTGTATTTGGTGAAAGATGAAAGTAATATAAGGCATTATGTTTTAAGAGTCATTATCTTCCAAATGAACCTGACGAAAGACTGATACAAGATAGTAAGTACTGCATTTTGTATGAGTTTTTTTGGTTTTCCATTTACAGCTGAGAAAAGAATAATGCAACACAGGATGTAATGCTATCACTAAATTATTGTCTTCCTTGTGAACTGAATGCCAGACTCAATAAGACTTAGAAAACAATATATCTTGTGATAATTATTGTCTTCCTTCTTTATTTGATGATAGACAATTGCACCATAAGTCATTATACTTTAAAGGGTTATCGTCTTCATTATGATCCTGAAGATATATCAGTGCAACACAGAATGCACAACACTTCCAAAAATAATTATTGCCATTCATATGGAGCTGATGAGAGGCCAATGCAACACAGTAAAAATTACATTTTATAAGAGATAAATTTCGTTCCATGTGCAGCTGATGAGAGACCAATGCAATCAATGCAACACAAGGTATTTTGTTTTATATGAACCAGGTTAAAGAATAATGTGACATGTTATCAAATATTTATCAGCTTTATTATGTATTTGTTGGCAGATAAGCGTAACACAGGAGTATTGTCATCCATATGACCGCAATGAAAGATCAATGTATTACTGAAAGGGCCCCATTTTATAAAAATATTTATTGTCCTCCTTCACTATTTGATGAGATATCAATGCAACACAAATTATTATTCTTTCCTTCTAAAGAGTTATTGTCTTCCATATAAACCTTATGGGATATCAGTGAAAAATAAAAACCAATATATTCTATGACAGATTTATTGTCTTCCTTATGCATCTGACCTCTCTGCGAGATCACTGACACACTAGGTATTTGTTTTCATTGAGTTATTGTCTACATATTAAACTGGTAAGAGGTTAGCGTAATACATTACTGCATTTTATAAAAACTATTGCCCTCATTATGAAGCTAATAAAATATCTGTGCAAAATACTTTATCATTGAAATAAATTCTTTGAATTGAACACAACGAAAGATCAATGCAACATAGAAAGTGCTACATTCTATAATTTCGCTAGATTTTTCTGGAGATTATTAAAACTATAAATTTTTGGAAAGTATATTGTATAAATACTATATATATATATATATATATATATATATATATATATATATATA
>NC_090751.1:71775312-71787812 GCF_036898095.1 Palaemon carinicauda
TGGCTCACTGTAAGTGTTTTTGTGTCAACAACCTTGGCCATCTGTTGAGTTTCCATGCTCTCAGCAGGTCCTATCATGATCTAGTATGCAATTCACCTGAAATTTCATTGATGTTACTGGAAACCTCTATAGTGTTTGTATCCTTAGTTATCTTGGTAACGTTTGGTATGCTTTTCCTTATCACCTCTGCTGTTCTACAGATTGTCTGCATGATATCCTCTTCAATACAATGACCGTCCATCACAAAATAAGCCATGCTTTCTTTGCATAAAGAACATCTGACTTCCTTTTTATTTTTTATTTTTTAGATACAGGATCTCAGTATTGGCAAAGCATTGATCAGCTTTTCCTTAGGCCACTTTCTATTGAATTCATCATATTGACATAGGTGGTCTCGATATCTTCCATAGGTAAATATGGTTGGCCTTGTGTTTGGATCCCAGAGATTAATCAGTTCGAGCAGATTTACATGATGTAGCAAGGGTTTTTTTTGTGGCCTATTCTTCTTCCACTGGTGCTGGCTTTTCACTGTCCATGGAAAACATGCTTTGTTCGGTTGGTTTTGTGGTAATGAACATCAATTGAATGCTAATTCCCTGATGCAATGCATGCATTCAGTCATATTTTCAGTATGGGATTATTGGATTTTTCGACAGCTTTTTTAAGAGATTTCCTAGCATTGCCTATCTTCACTTGATAGAGCTGCTCATCAACATCTTTCTGATAAACGAAACAATGTTCCTTATCCAATGGACATGTATAGGACCTCATGAACGGTGTTGAAGAGCTAGATGTTGATGGACCTGATTCGTCCATTTCAATGCTTCCTCTTGTCTATCCACTCTTCGTACTAGTGTGGCACTCAATAGCTAAAGCATGTGCTTGACGATCTCGGGCAAGTTAGGTTTGGTCATTGTTATTTGCATTAGCATACCATCTAGGATAACAGACTGCCTAATTTGTACAGAGTGTGTTCTTTGTACAGGTACAGCTATGCAGTCGTCGTTAGTCCTTAACATAATTGTCATCATCTACACGCTGGTAAAAGTCTATCCGGGCTGTTGCGCCAACTATTTCTTTTCATCATCAGACTTGCTAGCACAGTATACACTGCGTTCAGGTGACAGACTCCCGACTTTTAAAAGTAGCCTTTTCAGCAGGTTGTGGTTTGGCTCTCATGTGTAGTATCTGTTATAAATCCAGCAACACCATAATGATACAACTACCACCAAGTTACATTTAGGGAACAGTAAACTGTTTAATATACATAATATGTGCATACTGACATAATCAGACCACTACATTATTATTATTATTATTAACTGCTAAGCTACAACCCTAGTTGGAAAAGCAGAATGTTATAAGACCAGGGGCTCCAACAGGGAAAATAGCCCAGTGAGGAAAGGAAACAAGGAACAAATAAATATTTTAAGAATAATAATAAAATAAAAATCTCCTATGTAAACTATAAAAACTTTAACGAAACACGAGGAAGAGAAATTAGATAGAATAGTGTGCCCGAGTGTACCCTCAAGCAAGTCCTTGTGGCTGGTGTTTAGTTTGGCCTAATGGCCAATTTTTTCTATGAATTTAGTAAGAATGTTCAAGAACAGCTGAAACAAATATCTCAACATATCTGCAATAATGAGCATTGGATTCCTTAGCCTTAAAAAGGGTAATCTGGCTGTCAAAATAAAGGCCCTACGTTACTTAGACCCTAGAATATTGACGAAAACATTCAACACAGCAGCCATTTTGTAAGATCTACGATGGTGGCCATATGTGACTCTGGGAAAAACTAAACATTGTTCCTTTTATGATTGTTTATTCTAAAAGGTATCCAGAATTGTATAGTTTTAATACACAAAACTTAAAATTCAAATATAGTGAACCTGACTTTAGGAAAAAGTTTGTTATCCCCATCTGTTTGACGAGATATTAAGGCAACAAAGAACGCTCTGCATTTTATGATATTTATTGTCTTCTATATGAACAGAGAACGCAAGAGAAGTACACTTTGCAAGCAATTTATTGTATGGCAACTGTAGCCGATGAGAGATTGAATTACTGATGTATTAAGTTATTCTCTCATATATAGACATGATTAATTTCACTCAGAAAATGATACATTTTGTAAAAGGTTATTGTATTCCTTTTATGTCTAATAGGTTGGCCAGAGCACCAGCCACCCGTTGAGATACCACTGCGAGAGAGTTATGGAGTCCTTTGATTAGCCTCTCTGGTTACGGTTCTTTTCCTTTGCCTACACAGACTCCGAATAGTCTGGCCTATTTTTTATAGATTCTCCTCTATCCTTATACACCTGACAACACTGAGATTACCAAACAATTCTTCTTCACCAAAGGGGTTAACTACTACACTGTAATTGTTCAGTGGCTACTTTCCTCTTGGTAAGGGTAGAAGAGACTCTTTAGCTATGGTAAGCAGCTCTTCTAGAAGGACACTCCAAAATCTAACTATTGTTCTCTAGTCTTGGGTAGTGCCATAGCCTCTGTACCATGGTGTTCCACTGTCTTGGGTTAGAGTTCTCTTGCTTGAGGGTACACTCAGGCACACTGTTCTATCTAGTTTCTCTTCCTCTTGTTTTGTTAATGTTTTTATAGTTTATATAGTAAATAATTATTTCAATGTTTTTGCTGTTCTTAAAATATTTTATATTTTCTTGTTTCCTTTCCTCACTGGGCTATTTTCTCTGTTGGAGCCTCTGGGCTCATAGCATCCTGCTTTTCCAACTAGGGTTGCAGCTTAGCATTTAATAATAATAGTAATAATAATAATAATAATAATAATAATAATAATAATACAAGGCCTTATATCCTTATAAAGATAGTGTCTCTCACAGGAACCTTATGAGAGATCAATGCATTACTCAAAGTGCTACATTTTATAATAGATTCATTATCTTCTATATGCAGCTTATGAGATAGCAATAAAACATAAGGTATTACTTTTTATCTGAAGTATTGTGTTTAACGTGAACAAGATAAAATATCAATGCATCACAGTAAGTCCCATATTTCATAAAAATGGATTATCTCTCTGATATACCTGATGAAAGATCTAGAGAACAAAAGGTATTAAGTTTTCAGAGCCATTTTATCAGATATATATCTAATATTGGATCAGTGCTACAAAAAAGGTGCTGCATTTCCAAAGACAGTCAATGCAGATGGTTATACATTTTGCATAGGGTGATTTTTCCCTAGTTATCCGACAAGATTCTAATCAATATAGATGTCATATATACTGCATTTTATTGTATCACATGAGAAATAAGTAAAACATCGGAGCTGCTGTATTTTCAAAAACAGTAGCATCCTTCCATATTTAATGAGAGATTATCGCAACACAGAAGGCTCTGCATTATCCAATAGAGTTACATTCTTCCACAAGCAAATGATTAGAGAGCTATCCAAAGGTGGGGCTGGGGGGGAGTTATGCTTTTAAAAAGAGTAACTCTGTTCCATTTATACCTGATGAAAGGTCAATGTAACACAAATGTCATTATATTTTTCATAGAATTATTTTCTTCAGTATGTACCCAATGACAGATCATTGTAACAAAAAGGGTTGTTGTATTTTCAAAAGATTATTGTTCTTCCTTTTGTATTACTGTTATTATTACTGCTACCTAAACTACACCCCTAGTTGGAAAAGCCGGATGTTATAAGCTCAAGGGCTCTGAGGACGAAAGTAGCCGAGTGAGGAAAAGAAATAAGGAAGCAAGTAGAATGGTGTGCCTGAGTGTTCCCTCAAGCAAGAGAACTCTAACCCAAGACAATGGGAGACCATGGTATGGCACTACTCAAGTTTAGCGAAGAATGCTTTGATTTTTGAATGCCCTTCTCTACAACAACTGCTTACCATAGTTAAAGAGTCTCTTTTACCATTACCAAATGGAAAGTGTCCACTGAATAATACAGTGCAATAGTTAACCCCTTATGTGAATAAGAATTTTTCATAAGAGATCACTGCAACAAGGATGTCATAGCATTTTCATAGAATAGACTTTATAATGAATTCATGATAAGAGTTCAATGTAATACATCTGTCATTATATTCTTATTGTCATATTCTTCTATACATACGTGATAGGTCAATGAAACCTTCTCGGCTTTACATTTTTAAAGTCAGTTATTTCCTTCAAATTCACCTAATAAGATATCAGGGCAAATGCAGATGACTTTATATTGTCACGAGCAAGCATTGGATTTCATAGTTTTTTATCACCATATTCTTATCCCATCCACAGCAGTTGGATTTCCCTTTCTTATAGCGCGGCCTCTTTTGGGAAAAGTAAACTTGACGATAGACCACATTAAAAAGTCATATTTGCTGTCTGTTATATAACTGAATAAATCAGATAATTCAACATCAAAGGTTAGTGAGTTTTTACATCATATAAATAATTCCACAGAAATACTGGGATTCCCCCCCAAAAAAAAAAATATATAAAAAAAATTACCATGAGGGAGCTTAAAACTATAGTATTTTTAAAATTTTTTTCTATTATTATTTCTGATAGCAAATATCACCTGATAATTAACGCGTCATGGCCCTCCCCTATTAATGCTATACATTTTGAAAGGGCAGTGATCTCTTGTTAGCTACAAGTAAATTCCACAACTAAAACAGAAATCACTGTTTAGGTCAATATACAGCAATCTAAATATTAGGGAGCAACCGGCTCTGCTCTCCTATCGTCCGGCTGGAGGATCGAAAGTCGGAGACTTAGAATGTTGGTTGAGTGCTCTACAGCAGTTATTACACCTTAAGGTCCAGAGAGAGAGAGAGAGAGAGAGAGAGAGAGAGAGAGAGAGAGAGAGAGAGAGATTTTCGCCCCAACATACACACACCCACATACACACTAACACACACACACATTATATATATATATATATATATATATATATATATATATATATATATATATATATATATATACACATATATATATTTGTATATATATATATTTATATATATATATATATATATATATATATATATATATATATATATATATATATATATATACGTGTGTTCGTGTATATATATATATATATATATATATATATATATATATATATATATATATATATATATATATATATATATATATATATATATATATATAAATTATATACACACGTGTGTGTTTGTGTTTTCTCTGGTAAAGCTTTTCTATTGACAGGGATGGTTCTAAACCTAAACTAAAACAACATTCGTTGTCGACATCATCCATTAATTACAGAATCAACATTAGTAATTCATAGATTCATACAGAAGCTAAGGAGCAATTAGTTAATCTCTGACGACAGTCTACATCACTCATTTTTATTTTTGAAGCACTCTCGTGTTTATTGTTTGTTTCTCACCTTTCATGTAGTCAGTAATTTCTTGCTTTTCATCTGCATTCCCCAAAAACTTCCAAATTATATATCTTATTAATATGAAATATCAACCTGTAGTTTTTCTATATGACTAATCCATTAAGAACAATTGATTCTGTCTTTAAACATGCGCCGAGAAAACCAATAATATCTCCCAGTTAGAGAAAATGGAGCCAATAAATTTCATGCATAATATACAAATTCATCAATATTGGTAACATAAGAGCACATTAAACATGGGAATTAGAAGGAGACCTAGAGAGGATAAATTTGTCGCTTGTAATATACTATGTCCAAAATATTTTTTAATTTTGGTCAAGCATCTTTCTAAAAGCATATCCGTTAAAAGCAAACATTATAGAAATTGAGTCTTAAAATGTATACATATAATCAAATGCTTTAGGTGTCTATTGGGTAGTCCAAGTCAACAGTAATTCTTGTTCATGAATTATCCAGAGATAGATTATGAACATAGTATTGATTGCCGATACCAAATATCAAACAATAAATTTAATCTCTGGCCGATTTTCCATTGCAATTTATGGGGCATGAAGATGAATCCAAACAAAACTCAAAAAATGATTGTAAGCAGGTCGAGGACAGTTGCTCCTCAACATCCAGATCTCAATATTGATAATATTTCTTTAACTCTTTATGACTCCTAAAATTTTAGGTGTGATAATCAACAATAAATTTACTTTTGAGAAAAACATAAGGTCTGTCTCTTCTTCAATTGTGCAGAAAATTGGCTTATTGAGAAAGCCTTTTAAGATATTTGGTGATCAGCGTATTCTAAAGAAGTGTTTTAATTCTATCATTCTACCTTGTTTCGAATATTGTTCTCCTGAGTCCCATCTTAGTTTGTTGGACAGGAACTTACGGTGTATTAAATTTCTTATTCCTGATCTAGATATTAATCTCTGGCACCGTCGTTCAATTAATTGGTAATACATGTTGCATAAGATTTTTCATAATTTTGTCCATCCTTTACATTCAGACATTCCCGGACAGAGCCACCCTGTTCGTAATACTACTATCGTTTCCAGAGGCCGTGTAATAGTGTTTTTCCCAAATATCTAACAAACCGGCTTATGAATTTCCATGAAACTACAGCAATGAATGTTTCAAACATTGGCCTAATTTTTGGTGGTACAATGAATTGACAGATGTGCTTAATTAACCCGTTTACTCTTAGAAAAAAGAGGAACTTCCTCCCTTCCTTCAGAGCGTTTCGAAGAAGTGTTACTTAATGACGTAACTGTGACGCAGAGGTTCCCCCAACCCTCCTTCGGTGTTTACACCTATGGCTATCCTAGTACTCCCCCCCCCCCCCCTTTCCTTCTTGCCTTCTTTCCTTCTTCTCATTGTTATTAGGCTACCGAGTAAAACCCTGTTAGGAAAGACTGTGTACTGCACATATAAAACGAGCCGGAAGAGCAAAAAAATGTTTTATGGTGGTAGATAATGATTAGATGGTTAACACAAATTATCAAACTTAATAGGAGAGGTTTAAAACAGGGGTGTGGAATCGCACTGAGAGATATTCTACTCGGACTCCTACAAATTTTAGATTTGCGACTAAAAAAATAAAAAAAAAATAAAAAAAAAAATAAAATAAAAACATTAGTAGAAATAGAAAACAATTTTTTTTTCCTTGAGAGAGATGATGAGTAAAATGTATAAGTGTCCATTTTTTTTTCATCCTTCATAAATCTATGGTTTCCAGCAATTAGTGATAACATTATTTTGGAAAAGCAAAGCTAATCAATACTTTGATACGAGTATATCAGCTTGGCATGTAGACAATGTCAATGGATTTCTCAAAGTAAGGTTGATTGGTTCATTAATTGAAGTCTGGTATAATTCCAGTGACAAAGTCGCAATGATATTTGTCACATACCTTTTAAGTAACAAAAATAGGTACTGGTACTTATAACGTAAATAAATATATAAAACTATAGGTTGAAATATAATAAATCATATATATGTATGAACACACACACACACACACACACACACACACACATATATATATATATATATATATATATATATATATATATATATATATATATATATATATATATATATATATATATATATATATATGATTTCAAAATTTATCAAATGGCTGATGTCCATGGCCTTATATGAAACATCTTTTAGAAGTCTACCTACTAAGGAATTCAAGTTACTCTCTTTGGTGAAATTGATATGATAAATTATATCAAACAATGCTCTCTGTCATTTTCTTCCTGGCAATTGATGTATCGAGTAACCTGTGTTGTATGGAAGAATGAGTCCTACGGCTTAACCTAAAGAAAACTATATTTCTATTGCTTTACCAACACTCGCTTGAAGTGCGAAGTGTAGGGTTAGCATGGCTTCTTTCGTCTCCTGTCATAAATCTCATTCTTGATCTTCAATGTAAGTGAGTGGGTAAGATATAAAACGTTGGTCTTGTGTTAAGGTAAAGTCTAAAGTCACGAATCACATTACCAGGTATGCTGAACTTTTACTGACAAAGATTTTCGTATTGCTTAGGGTAGGTCATATGACAATTATCTATGGAGTTAAACAGGCGTTTAACAATTCGGGGGATGGGAGGTACATAGGAAGAAACGTTATAACAACGTCAATGAGGGACGTCATCACTTTTGCGAATGTGTGGGTGACTAAGACTGGCTTTAGCCTCATTTTCTTAAGTAAAAAAGTTAATGAAACGTAATTGGCAATGCACACTATTTCACAAAATTAGGCCATTGTATGAAGCGCTCCCGGCTTTGATATCATGGAAATCCATCAGTTATTTTAGGAGTTATTTAAAAAAAACACTATTACACGACCTCTGGAAACGATAGTAGGTATGCAGTTAATTCTAATAGTCAGGCCTTCTCCATCATAAGGCTCAATACTACACAGTATTCTACAAGTTTAATTTCAGCTATGATCTAGTTGTGCAATAATCTTCCTTATCGGGTACTTGAATCGATACAAGTTCAAAAGTTCAAACTTGCAGCAAATGTTTTTATATTGAACAAGGTAACTTAAGCCTTTTTTTCATAATTTATATATGAAATATCTTTTTTAATGTTGTTACTGGTCTTTGAAGATTGTATAATTTTTATGTTGTTACTTTTCTTAAAATATTTCCTTTTGATTTTTTAGTTTTTTTATATAGTTTATTTATTTATCTAGTAATAATATAATAAAATTCAATAAAATGTCTTTATAATACTAATGCAATTGTTTTTACTATGTATAGATGAGATTCAGGTGTTTATGAAATTAGACTGTTTATTCAACAGAGCGCTGCAAATGATATTCCTCATATGATACGTAAATCGAAATAAACTTCGCATTACTGCAAGCTGGTAGGGCTAGATTAGAAAAGTTTATAAAAGAGGTCTTATTGCTCAAAATGAAATGTAACCATCGAAAATGCCTGATTAGATTAAGTAGTCTTAATATATATATATATATATATATATATATATATATATATATATATATATATATATATATATATATATATATATATATATTCACGACGTTTTACCATTTTTCCTACGAGTAAGCCTACGCGCACACATGCTTATTGCTGTCCTTCGAATCGAAGACGACTTCTGCTTCGCTGTGATGGGGATGAAGTTAGATCTGTTGTCGTTGGTGCCATCTTGCATGGCTGTGAAGACCAATTCTGGATCCACACACTCTGCCACACAACTGGCAAGTCAGGTCTGGGTTGACCGGGGGTATCCGATCTCGACAGTTTTGTCTTCTCTCCCTGCGCTGTTGTCTTGCCTGGTTCCGGGTGTCTTCAAGTTGATTGACTCCAGCTTTACAGAGTGAGCGCCATAGTGGTCTGTCAGAGGCTTTCATTTCTAGTTGCTCAGGTTGTATGTTGCACTTCTTGAGCGTAGCTTTGATGTTGTCCTTGTACTTCTTTTTCTGACCCCCTGGATTATGTCGAGCTTCAGGTAGCTGACTGTAGAGGACCTGGCGTGGAAGGCGATGTTCTGGCATACGGATGACATGGCCGATCCACCTGACTTGTTTTTCTGCCAATGTGGATTCTATACTCAGCAGCTTTGAACGGTGGAGAATTTCAGAATGAGGTACTTTGTTTTGTCATGTGAGCCCTAATATACGCTGAAGACAGCGAATATGGAATACCTCAAGTTGTTTTACATGTCGACGGTAAGCCTTCCAGGATTCTGCTCCATATAGCAAGGTGGACATGCAGACAGCTCTGAACACAGCTACTTTTGTTTCTGTCTTGAGGTGGTGATTTAGGAAGACTCTGGACCTGAGTCGGTCGAAAGATGCGGAGGCATGATTTATCCGGGCAACTATTTCCTCATCAATATTGTGTTTTTTAGTGAAGATGCTTCCAAGGTAGACGAAGCTATCAGCTTGTTTGATGGCTTCCCCATTCAGATGAAATACTGGGGGATCTCCTGCAATTATTTGCTGGGATAGAATTTCAGTTTTGTTGATGTTAACTTTGAGCCCCATGGCTCGGTAATTTGATGAGACAATGATAAGGCTGCATTGGAGGGCATCTGGTGAGTGAGCCACTAGAGAGCAATCATCTGCATATTGGAGTTCCATTAGGTGCGTCATTGTTGTTTTTATCACAGACTGGAGGCGCCTAAGGTTGAATAAGTTTCCGTCTAGTCGAAACTGCACTTTCAATTGATCTTCTTCGTTGACTTGTTGGTGGCTCAGGAGGGTGACTGCAGTGAGGTTGATGTTGATTATCACTGGAGCCAGGACACATCCTTGTTGTACTCCAGTTTCTACCCTGAAATGTTGTGATTTACTACCACCCATACTTACACAGGCTTGCATATCATTGTGTAAGTTTCTTAGAATGTTAAGGAATTTCGGAGGTACTCCAAATTTAGAGAGAGCAGTCCATAAAAGGTCTCTTTTCACCGTGTCGAAGGCCTTTGTTAGATCGATAAAGGCTATGTGAAGATCACGGTTTTGCTCATGACATTTCTCTTGTAGTTGTCGGGCCACGAATATCATGTCACAAGTGCTGCGTTCTTTACGAAAGCCACATTGCGTCTTAGCATACAAATCAACGAAATCCTGTAGAGCCTAATATCCTCAACAACATCCCTGATGTCCCTCACTCAGAAATCCTAGATACCAACCCCACTTTCCCAGAAACTATATAAGCCATAAGGGCCATGAAAAACAACAAAATCCCGGCCCTGATGGTCTACCAGCTGAACTATTCAAGGAAGGGGGCTACTTACTCCATCAACATCTCCACAACCTTATTCTCTCCATTTGGAACAAGAAGTCCCCCATGAGTGGCTTGTCTCAGACATTGTCACCATCTACAAACGTAAAGGGGACCGTTCCCTCTGTGACAATAGCAGAGGCACCACCTTGCTCGGCGTTGGGAGTAAAATCCTGGCAAGAATAATGCTTGCAAGACTTTGCAAACACATTTCAGAAAATGTACTACCAGAGACGCGCACACAGACATACACACAAGCACACACAAACTCACATACACACACATGTATATATATACATATATATATTCATATATATATATATATATATATATTTATATTTTTATTTACATATTCATTATGTATATTATACAGAAACACACACACACACACACACACACACACACACACACACACACACACACACATATATATATATATATATATATATATATATATATATATATATATATATATATATATATATATATATATATATATATATATATATATATATACTGTAGATATTCGGTATGTGTTGAAAACAGCGTTAAACATGAGTACTTCTAATTACTAACTTTGATCGTGTGTCCCAAATGTTCATCCTTACCATATGTTTATTTTACATATGACTCATCTTCGCATCTACAACTCATTTACCAAGAAACGTTGGCTCCCCATAATGTAATTCCACTAAGAATATAATATATATGATGACTCTCTAGCAATAAATATAGAGTATGATATATATCTTTTTACTTCAGGTCCAAAGCATCTCCAAAACTTTTCAAGCTTCGTGTGGCTAGAGTATGTTTTATTTTCTTCTTCAACTGTTCTTTGTCAATCAACTGATCAATATAGAATCTAGCCTTCAAAAGCTGAAATAATCCTCCCAATCACATTTCTGTTTACAACGACACAACTTGAGTAAGCGTTCTGAGGAAAATCAAGTAACTTCTCATACTATTAGTTCCTAAGATCGACTATGGATAGGTGTATCGTATTTCTCTCCAGATATTTAAATTAAGAATAAAGATACGTAAACTCTGATATTTGATATATATGATTTGTATGCTAAGACTAACTATTGCTATATTTCAATATATACACCTATCAATCTATTGATCAAAATCTCTCTCTCTCTCTCTCTCTCTCTCTCTCTCTCTCTCTCTCTGTATATATATATATATATATATATATATATATATATATATATATATATATATATATATATATATATACATATATCAAAGGCACTTCCCCCAATTTTGGGGGGTAGCCGACATCAACAAGAAACAAAGCAAAAAAGGGGACCTCTACTCTCTACTTTCCTCCAGCCTAACCAGGGACTCAGCAGAGTTCAGCTGGTACTGCTAAGGTGTCACAGCCCAACCTCAAACATTTCCACCACAGATGAAGCTTCATACTGCTGAGTCCCCTACTGCTGCTACCTCCGCGGTCATCTAAGGCACCGGAGGAAGCAGCAGGGCCTACCGCAACTGCGTCACAATCGCTCGCCATTCATTCCTATTTCTAGCACGCTCTCTTGCCTCTCTCACATCTATCCTCCTATCACCCAGAGGTTTCTTCACACCATCCATCCACCCAAACCTTGGCCTTCCTCTTGTACTTCTCCCATCAACTCTTGCATTCATCACCTTCTTTAGCAGACAGCCATTTTCCATTCTCTCAACATGGCCAAACCACCTCAACACATTCATATCCACTCTAGCCGCTAACTCATTTCTTACACCCGTTCTCACCCTCACCACTTCGTTCCTAACCCTATCTACTCGAGATACACCAGCCATACTCCTCAGACACTTCATCTCAA
>NC_090751.1:71792812-71805312 GCF_036898095.1 Palaemon carinicauda
GTACATATGAGAAGATGCTTTACTGTTATTTGTGTGTTGGGTTTGATATACATGAATTGGCATACAAAATGTATGCAAATATGCATATATATATATATATATATATATATATATATATATATATATATATATATATATATATATATATATATATATATGTATATAAATATATATATATATATATATATATATATATATATGTATATATATATATATATATATATATATATATATATATATATACATATATATATATATATATATATATATATATATATATATATATATATATATATATATATATATATATATAAATATATGTATATATGTACATACACACACACACACACACACACACACACACACATATATATATATATATATATATATATATATATATATATATATATATATATATATATATATATATATATATATATAATCTCTATGTGTGTGCTTCTACGATATACATTCATATGAATTTTTGTCCGTTTATAAGGTATTTCGATGTTCATCATTATTGCTTGTTACTACAAATATTTCCATCCATTCCTTGTGTTTTCAGGGTCTCTTAGCTGTCATTTTCAAACAGGTGCTCTTGGGTCTATTGTGGAAGTCTAAACAAACATTTTCTCCTTATATATATATATATATATATATATATATATATATATATATATATATATATATATATATATATATATACATATATATATATATATATATATATATATATATATATATATATATATATATATATATATATATATATATATATATATATATATTAATAATAATAGATATCTGTAATGCCTGACTACATACTGTGATAAAAAAAAACTGATGATGATGAATATAGTACTCAATAGAAAACTTATGGGACATCTCTGCCAGAATATTGATGGTTATTTTCGCTTGTAAAGTGATCACTTGGATGCGCTTCCAGAAAATATCGAATCCAGCATTGATAGCAGATTCCATGTTATGAAATTCAATATGAACATAAAAGTTTATGGACATATATTATATTGCAATTTGTTCATGTGGTCACCAAACACACACACTTATACTGTATATATAAATCAAATAATTGTGGTTTTAATCAATGTAAATATCAGCCACAATGGCATTTAGTATCGAATTCTAACTTTGGTAATGTATATCCACTAGAAATTAATTTATGACAACAGCTTCTGGCTGGGTAAAGATTCGAACCTATGTCCCTTAGCTGATACCCTGCCTGCGGGGACTCTTACCAATCGAGCTATCAAGAGAAAAAAGCTTATTACAAGTTTACTGTACATATACCTGGTGAATTCAGGAATCTGTTCTTAGACTGGAAATAAACCCATCTCCACCGCGATAGCTTATTATTATTAAAAATACAAAATATGAATAACAAGAGAGAGAGAGAGAGAGAGAGAGAGAGAGAGAGAGAGAGAGAGAGCGAGAGAGAGAGAGAGAGAGAGAGAGAGAGAGAGAGAGAGAGAGAGTCTTTGAAATGTCCGAACATGGACATCCATTCATCTAGGACGACCGTATTCCAGCGTAGCAGTAGTATCACTGAATGACTTCAGAACAGAAGTGTGCTAACGTAGGCTCTGAAGGAATTCTGAATCACGTGTAATTTTACTCATGCTTTATTTAATGGATTTTATCATTCTCTTTTCCTTGGGCAGGTTAACAGAAGTATTATTTCAAATTTATATGTTACTTATTTGCTCAACTTGGTTATCCATCCCCTTATATTTTATTCTTTTTAATTTCCTCCGATTCTTTTACGCATATCGCATTGGGTCTATGGGGGATTTTACTCTTCCAACTAGAGTTGCAATTTAGCAGGTAACAAAAAATAAAAATAAAATGATAATATTAGAATAAGGATAATGATAAGAACACCTCCTTTGTAGCATCAGTCACAGTAAAAAAACAAAAATTTCTTACTTTTGACGTAACCGTAAATAACGAACGGCGGTAACGGCTATTATAGCCGCTAAATGATAACTTGGGAAAATCTGGCAGGAACAAAAAGCAAGGCCTCAAAAACATGTATTATGTATGGTTTTCTAGAACAGGGCTGCTCTTCAAATTGATCACAAGAAAGGATGATACTATGCCACATGGATAGAGGTCTGGGCGTTTGATCTAAAGTGAAGTATATATATATATATATATATATATATATATATATATATATATATATATATATATATGTATATATATATATATATATATATATATATATACACACATATATATTGTACTTTAGATCAGATATATATATATATATATATATATATATATATATATATATATATATATATATTTATTTATATATATATACATATATATATATGTATATATATACAGTATATATAAGTATATGTATATATTTATATATATACATATATACTGTATATATATGTATATATATGCATATATATACATATATATATATATATATATATATATATATATATATATATATATATATATATATATATATATATATATATATATATATATAGAAGGGGCTAGCGTTCGGTCCCAAGTATGAGGTAGAAATTTATTTCTATTTGAACACGATGTTGTGTTGATATTTATCCATATATATATATATATATATATATATATATATATATATATATATATATATATATATATATATATATATATATATATATATATATATATATCTCCTTACGAAGTTCGTCTAGTGTAGAGTAAATATCTTTTTCATGTATTCCAATTGTGTATCTAAGAGGTGTATAGCCAGCACGTAAGGTGAGTTCCTCTCTTGTAGGTTTAAGTAATTTTATGTAAATTGTGTAAGACTTTCTTCGTTCATTTCATTGTATTTTTCATTCAAGTCAGTACATGTAAATTTACGTTATTTTCAAGAATTAACTTATGCAATCTTGATTAAGTATGCTGAACAAATCATACGAGGTTTGAATGAGGGCTTATGTAATTTTACATGTTTCCATGAGGTATTGCACCATATTTGTAAGAAATTATGCAATTCTTATATTTTCCACCTGCTTAAAAGGTTCTTGATATCCCCAGAGTTAGCTTTCTCTTTTTTTTTTAAGGTTCCGAGAACAGAGGGGTGCGGAGCTGCTGAGAGAGGGTTGCCTTGTAAGTTAGGTTAGATTCTCCTGTTTGATATGTAATCGTTGGCAACTATAGAGTTGCTAGAGCCAGTCCCTAAAGTTCTAGACCCCTGGCCTAGAAGAATCTAGAATAATTAGGTCAATATATATGTACCCCCAGAAATGCATTGCAGGAGAAGAGAACCAGCCTATCCTGTGAAAGAGCCAACATCCTCTCTCTCAAGTACCTCGAGTGTGTGTCCCCTCTAAAATGAACAAGCTTTTACGCAACATATAATGTGTGTAGTGTGTTCAAAGGTAAGAGAAACTTCAAAGGTGATTCCAAATTTATAGTATTTTTTGTAAGTGCCAATATTATATAAATTTTTGTAACTAGCCCTGTATTTATTTTGCCTTAACTGTTCAATTACTTCGTGTGACCTAAAAACTCGCAAGTTTATCAGTTACTTTATGTACTTTCTATAATAGTTTAACCATTAGAGTGTTAAAGGTGAACTATTTTCATTAATTATCAAGATTAGATATTTGGGTAAATTTAATTTCCAGTGAAACAAGTGATTGTATTATTTTCATAAGTATTATTTTCTTGTTTTAGTCTAGGGTTTTGTTCAGATTTAATATTTTGAGTCAAGTAATTATATAATTTTTAGAGTATGATATTTTCTTGTCTTAGTCTATAGTTTTGTTCAGATTTAATATTTTTGAGTGATTAATTTTTTGTGTAAATTCTTTCAAAGTGTTGTTATTTTTATGGAATATATTTATTTTTGTAAAGGGTGTATTGTTTCGATCACCGGTGTTTCTTACAGTACTCTCTCATATCCCTGTTTAAGAATCAAAGTAAGAGGTTGTTTTGAATAGTTCTTAATAATAATAACCCAGTTTTGTTTTAAATGTACTTAGGAGACCTTTGGCTATTCAGTGTTTTTATATATTACAGGCAGGGAGTTATATAGTTATCACAGAGCTCTGGCATTATTCAAGTGTAACAGATTTATGTAAAAACAAACAAGTTGAGTTTGTAACTCGAGACGTTGTGTAACTTGCCAGCCATAATAAATAAAATATATTTTTTTTAGTGCCCAGACCCTAGGGATTGAGCGAGTCTGTTTTAAATATTGGAGATAACAGGGCCATGTTTTCATGAAAGGTTTGAACAATTTAGTGTTTATAGGATTATGTGTATTGTCAGGATATAATTTTTGGAGAGGTGAAAATATTTTGTAAAGTACAAGATGGCACAGAATAATATCCAAGAGTTTCTGGACTACCTAAATGTTCAGGAATTGTTAGAAGCTATTATAACTAAAGGTCAGGGGCTCTATATTTAAATGGCATATGGTAGCCATGCAACGAGTGTAATGATTAAAGCCCAAATCAAGTGACTAGCCTTAGAAGCGTTGATATACTCGGGAAAGTTATCGGAAGAAAACATTGTAGCAGCTCATGAACTGTTGGAGCAAGCTGAAGAAAAATTTGTAGCGAAACAAGTACCAGTTGACCCATAAATTGAAGGCATGAAAGCAGAGAGGGATGTAGAGGCTGAGATTCGATGAATTGAAGCAGAAGAGAATTTGATTGAGTTGAAGATGATGGCAGAAGAAAGAGAAGAAGCATGATGTGCGAGGGAAATGGAAGCAAGACGGAAAGAGAGACTGTATTGGAAGCGAAACAAGAAGAAGAAGAGAGAGAAGTAGCACGACATGTGAGTGTAATGGAAGCAAGATGGGATGAAATAGAGAGAGAATGAGAAGAAAAAGAAAGTGTAGAAGCCAAAGACATCACAAGACATGCGAGAGAAATGAAAGCAAGACGAGAAGAAAGAGAGAGATGACAGGAAGAAAAAGAGATAAAAGAAACGAGACACGTAAGGGAATTGTAACTTTTGAATGCCTGTGCAAAGTCGGCAATACAGACAGAGGCGACCGCTGCTATGCATGATCCTGTGTTTAATGTGTCGAATGCCCAGAGGTTAATTCTAAAGTTCACAGAAGAGGCTCCCGATGAGTTCTTCGGTCATTTTGAAACAGTTGCATCGACGATAGAAGGGCCAGAAGATAAGGGGTCTGTATTATTGCAGAGTGTATTGATTGGGAAAGGCCGCAGTGCTTATCTTTCCTTATCTTAGGACCAGAGGAAGGAGTATCAAGAAGTGAAGAGGAGTGTGCTGCAGGTGTATAATATGACTTCTGACAATTATAATGATAGATTCCGAAGTTTGAGGTAGGGAGAGAAAATGACTTTCCTGGATTATGCTTATAAGGTACGGCGATGATTTAAGAGATGGACAGAGGTTGCAAACGTGTGGGAGATGGCTGATTTAGAAGAAATGATAGTACTATAACATTATTTACGAGGAATTCTTGACCATATTCGAATGTACTTGAGAGAGAGAGGGAGGTGAAGAAACTTGATAAAGCCGTTTGAGTGAAGATTATAATATTATAAGTCGTAAACCCTCCTCGGGTATGAAGTTTCAACCGTTGTTCCGGCCAATTGTCAAGTATTCGCCGAACCATGGAAACCAGTTCAGTAATAACTACGTGAACACGTTCAATAGTTACAGCGGAAGTAGCACTGGTACTGTTCTAAAGCAGAATGCGATAGTACCACATCAACAATTGTCGAATCGTCCTCCTTCAAGTATCGTGAAAGACGTGCAGAAAGTCAATATTGTCTGTTTTAAGTGTGGCAAGAGAGGCTATATCAGTAAGGATTGTTGGTCGAAATAACTGAAAGCAATCGCCCAAGTGGTTAAGGATAATTCGACTTCACAGAATGCAAAGACGAAGAAAGAATCGGGAAAGGACGAAGAGGAAAATAAACCAGCTAACGTTTACATGAAGAACAGGACAAACCCAAACAGCGTGGATGTCTTTAATCCGTATATATATGAAGGTACATTAACAGCAATAGACAGGAGTGAACAAACTCCAGTCAGGATATTGCGAGACAGAGGTTGCAACCATCGTGGGGTAATACGAGGTGTACACCCGTTGGTGGAACAGTCTCTCACAGGAGACTCTCTTACTTTGAACGGAATAGGAGGTGAGGAGGTTACCCTTATTTGCTGTTTGAAACTGTCATATGAATTGGTGACAGGTAATTTTGATTTTACTGTAAAGTAATTTATTGGCTGTCGAAGGAGTAGAAGTCCTGCTGGGTAATAAGGTCGGTGGAGCGACATTTGTGCCTTGTCCCATTGTAAGGGGAATCATTGAAGTAATGTCCCAAAATTTTCGGTGTCTATCCGTATCTGTTTCCTAGTTGTGTGACTACTAGGAGTACGACGAAGAAAGTAGCTGAAAAATAAGAAGAAACTGAAAGAGCGATGAACTTGGAGGATTTGTTTTCAAAAGAAGAGGATTCCCTTGACAATATACAGTACAAGAGTTGAACTCCCGAGTAAACCTGAGAGAAGAGGAACGACAGACGAGGGGACAAGAAGACAAAGAAGAAATGAATTTGGATGAAATAGAAAACTCATCGTTAGAAGTAAGACAAGTGAGAAGGAAAAGGCTGATAGGATTGCAACGGGAACTGTGTGATGGACGAGATGGAGGTACAACAGTTTCCAACCTGTTATTATCTAAAGGATGGGTTCCTCATGAGGAAGCATAGACCCACCGATATCCCTGGGAATGCTGAATGGAGGATATACCATCAGATACTGGTTACCGCACCATTGAGAAGACAAATGATTGTCTTTGCGCACGAGATGGGATACATAAAAATACGGAAGAAGACTAAGAAATATTTTTTTCTGGCCTGGCCTGCATAAGTACGTGAGCCAGTTTTACCATGCATTGCACGTTTGTCAAATGGCTGAAAAGCATAACGAGTGCATCAAGGAAGCTCCCTTACGCCCCGTGGAAGTACGAAGTGAGTGCTTCAGCAAAGGATTTGAGGAAAAGGATCGGCAAACTAAGGAAATTTTCCTTAGAAGGCGTGAAAAAGAGTCAAGGATGAACAAAGAAAAGCTTTGGCATGAAGAGTACGAACAGACAGTTTGCGGAAGGACAGGTGTTGGTCTACTTATCGTTAAGGAGATTCCCTCTAGCCAATGAGTTCTAAGAAACATTCTAGATTTTGGAGAAGAGCAATGACCAGACCTACGTAATCAAGATACCAGGAAAAGTAAAAGTTAAAGAAAGTCCATATGAACTTCGAAACCGATACTTCAAGCACCGGATTTCAACGAGAAATTCCTTATCCAAGTGGATGCGTCGGATAATGGGATTGGAACTGTTTTATAGCAAGAAGATAAGGAAGGAATTCTCCACCCTGTGGCAGCTAAAAAAAAACTACTAGCAATAGTCACAGCGATAAGGATATTTGGAATTTATGTAAATCGACTACAGAATGAAGAAATTATAGTGTATTCATATCATAATCCTTTAACTTTTCTTAATAAGATGAAAAATAATAATTGAAGCTCAACTAGGTGGTCATTATGTTTGTAACCGTATTGTAGTAATGTAAAGTACATATCAGGTAAAGATAATGTTATTGCATATTATTTATCTCGGGCTGAATTGATGGATTCAAGCCCTGAATAAATAATCTTGTTTTGGGGGAGCTATCTTACGAAGCTGGTCTAGTGTAGAGTAAATATTTTATTCATGTATTTCATTTGTGTATTTAATAGGCGTATAGCCAGCTCGTTCATAGAGTTCTTCTCTTGTAGGTTTAAGTAATTGTATGTAAATTGCGTAAGACTTTCGTCATTCATTTCATTGTATTTTTCATTCAAGTCAGTATAGGTAAATTTACATTATTTTCAAGAATTATCTTTTCATTTTACGTATTTTGTTATGAAGTCTTATGCAGTCTCGATTAAGTGTGCTGAACGAACCATATGTGGTATGAACAAGGCCTTGTGTAAACGTTTTTATGAGGTATTGCCTCATGTTTGTGAGAAATTTCGCAGTTCTTATATTTTTCTCGTGTTTAGAAGGTTCTTGAAAAGCTCAGAGTTAGCTTCCTCTTTTTTGTTTTTATTGTTTTGAGAATGGAGGTGGACGGATCTGCTGAGAGAAGGTTAACCTTGCAAGCGAGGTTAGATTCTCCTGTTAGATATGTGATCGTTGGCAACTATAGCATCGCTAGAAGACTCTAGAATAATTAAGTCAATATATAAGTGCTCCCAGGGATGCATTGCAGCAGAAGAGAACCAGCCTGTCTTGTGAAAGAGCCAACATCCCCTCTCTCAAGTACCTCGAGTGTGTGTCCCCTCTAAAGTGAACCAGTTCTTAGCAACATATATCGTATGTAGTGTGTTCAAACGTTAGAGAAATTTCAAAGGTGATTCCAAATTTATTGTGTTTTTATGAGTGGCGATACTATATAAAGTTTTGTAACTGGCCCTGTGAGGTTTGTGCGAAAATATGAAGTGTATTTATGTCGGCTTAGCTGTTCGATTACTTCGTGTGAGCTAAAAATTTGTAAGTTTATCAGTTATTTTATGTAATTTTTATAAGAGCTTAATTACTTGATTGTTAAAGGTTACCTATTTTCATTAATTATCAAGATTAAATATTTGTGTAAAATTTAATTTCCAGTGAAACAAGTGATTGTATACTTTTCATAATTATTAGTCTAAGGTTTTGTTTAGATTTAATATTTTGAGTCAAGCGATTATGTAATTTTCAGTGTAATATTTTCTTGTCTTAATCTAGAGTTTTGTTCAAATTTAATATTTTTGAGTGATTAATTTTTGGTGTAAATTCTTTCAAAGTGTTGTAATTTTTAAAGAATATATTTACATTTATAGAGTGTATTATTTCTATCACAAGTGTTTTTTACAGTATTCTCTCATATCCCTCTTTAAGAATCGAAGTAAGAGGTTGTTTTGAATAGTTCTTAATAATAATTACCCAATTTTGTCTTGAGTGTACTTAAGAGACCTTTGGATATTCAGTTTTTTTATATATTGCAGTCTGAGAGTTATATTATCAGCTCAGAGCTCGGGTATCATTCATGTGTAACAAAAAGTGTAACAGATTTATGTAAAACCAAACAGGTGAGTTTGAAACTCGAGAGGTTGTGTAACTTGCCAGCCTTAATATACAAAATGTATTTTTTTGGTGACCTGACTCGGGACCATTATAATTCATATATATACATACATATATATATATATATATATATATATATATATATATATATATATATATATATATATATGTATATATATATACATATATATATATATATATATATATATATATATATATATATATATATATATATATATATATATATATATATATATATATATATATACATATACATATATGTATATATATATATATATATATATATATATATATATATATATATATATATATATATATATATATATATATATGTATATATATATATATATATATATATATATATATATATATATATATATATATATATATATATATATATATATATATAAATGTATATACATACATACATACATATACCAATGGCACTTCCCCCAATTTTGGGGGGTAGCCGACATCAACAATGAAACAAAACAAAAAAGGGGATCTCTACTCTCTACGTTCCTCCAGCCTAACCAGGGACTCAGCCGAGTTCAGCTGGTACTGCTAGGGTGCCACAGCCCAACCTCCCACATTATCCACCACAGATGAAACTTCATAATGCTGAATCCCCTACTGCTGCTACCTCTGCGGTCATCTAAGGCACCGGAGGAAGCAGCAGGGCCTACCGCAACTGCGTCACAATCGCTCGCCATTCATTCCTATTTCTAGCACGCTCTCTTGCCTCTCTCACATCTATCCTCCTATCACCCAGAGCTGTCTTCACCCCATCCATCCACCCAAACCTTGGCCTTCCTCTTGTACTTCTCCCATCAACTCTTGCATTCATCACCTTTAGCAGACAGCCATTTTCCATTTTCTCAACATGGCCAAACCACCTCAACACATTCATATCCACTCTAGCCGCTAACCCATTTCTTACACCCGTTCTCACCCTCACCACTTCGTTCCTAACCCTATCTACTCGAGATACACCAGCCATACTCCTTAGACACTTCATCTCAAACACATTCAATTTCTGTCTCTCCATCACTTTCATTCCCCATAACTCCGATCCATACACCACAGTTGGTACAATCACTTTCTCATATAGAACTCTCTTTACATCCATGCCTAACCCTCTATTTTTTACTACTCCCTTAACTACCCCCAACACTTTGCAACCTTCATTCACTCTCTGATGTACATCTGCTTCCATTCCACCATTTGCTGCAACAACAGACCCCAAGTACTTAAACTGATCCACCTCCTCAAGTAACTCTTCATTCAACATGACATTCAACCTTGCACCACCTTCCCTTCTCGTAAATCTCATAACCTTACTCTTACCCACATTAACTCTCAACTTCCTTCTCTCACACACCCTTCCAAATTCTGTCACTAGTCGGTCAAGCTTCTCTTCAGTGTCTGCTACCAGTACAGTATCATCAGCAAACAACAACTAATTTACATCCCATTCATGATCATTCTCGCCTACCAGTTTTAATCCTCGTCCAAGCACTCGAGCATTCACCTCTCTCACCACTCCATCAACATACAAGTTAAACAACCATGGCGACATCACACATCCCTGTCTCAGCCCCACTCTCACTGGAAACCAATCGCTCACTTCATTTCCTTTTCTAACACATGCTTTACTACCTTTGTAGAAACTTTTCACTGCTTGCAACAACCTTCCACCAACTCCATATAACCTCATCACATTCCACATTGCTTCCCTATCAACTCTATCATATGCTTTCTTCAGATCCATAAATGCAACATACACCTCCTTACCTTTTGCTAAATATTTCTCGCATATCTGCCTAACTGTAAAAATCTGATTCATACAACCCCTACCTCTTCTAAAACCACCCTGTACTTCCAAGATTGCAATCTCTGTTTTATCCTTAATCCTATTAATCATTACTCTACCATACACTTTTCCAACTATACTCAACAAACTAATACCTCTTGAATTACAACCCTCATGCACATCTCCCTTACCCTTATATAGTGGTACAATACATGCACAAACCCAATCTACTGGTACCATTGACAACACAAAACACATATTAAACAATCTCACCAACCATTCAAGTACAGTCACACCCCCTTCTTTCAACATCTCAGCTTTCACACCATCCATACCAGATGCTTTTCCTACTCTCGTTTCATCTAGTGCTCTCCTCACTTCCTCTATTGTAATCTCTCTCTCATTCTCATCTCCCATCACTGGCACCTCATCACCTGGAACAGCAATTATATCTGCCTCCCTATTATCCTCAACATTCAGCAAACTTTCAAAATATTCCGCCCACCTTTTCCTTGCCTCCTCTCCTTTTAACAACGTTCCATTTCCATCTTTCACTGTCTCTTCAATTCTTGTGACAGCCTTCCTTACTCTCTTCACTTCTTTCCAAAACTTCTTCTTATTCTCTTCATATGACTGACCCAGTCCCTGACCCCACCTCAGGTCAGCTGCCCTCTTTGCCTCACGTACCTTGCGCTTTATTTCCACATTTTTCTCTCTATATTTTTCATACTTCTCTATACTATTACTCTGCAGCCATTCTTCAAAAGCCCTCTTTTTCTCTTCCACTTTTACCTTCACTCATGCATTCCAAATTCACTGGTCTTCCTCATGCTGCCTCCAACAACCTTCTTGCCACATACATCACTTGCAATCCCAACAAAATTTTCTTTTGCTAACTTCCACTCCTCCTCTAAATTACCAGTTTCTCTTACTCTCACCTCGTCATATGCCATTTTCAACCTTTCCTAATATTTACTTTTTACCCCTGGTTTTATTAGCTCTTCAACCTTCACTAGCTCCCTTTTACATCCACCAACTCTATTCCCCCACTCTTTTGCTACAACTAATTTTCCTTCCACCAAAAAACGATCAGACATACCGTTAGCCATTCCCCTAAACACGTGCACGTCTTTCAATCTTCCAAACATTCTTTTAGTTATCAACACATAATCCATTAATGCCCTTTCTACTACTCTTCCATTTGCCACTCTTACCCATGTATACTTATTTTTATCTTTCTTTTTAAAAAAGCTAGCACTTATTACCATCTCTTGTTCAACACACATATCTACCAGTCTCTCACCACTCTCATTTTCACCTAGTACACCATACTTCCCAATGACACCTTCTACCTCTCCAGCGCCCACTCTAGCATTTAAGTCACCCATGACAACTACATAATTCCTTCTACCCAGTCCTTCTACACACCTAATTAATTCATTCCAGAACTCATTCCGCTGTTCTTCACTTTTCTCACTACCTGGCCCATACGCACTGACAAACGCCCAACATTCCCTACCCAACCTAATATATGTA
>NC_090751.1:71817812-71825312 GCF_036898095.1 Palaemon carinicauda
ATCTGTAATAACTTTACTTTGAATATCATTGAAAGGTTACTATATATCACCAGTAAATAAATAATTGTATACTTTATAATTTCAGTAGAACATAACCTGTACTGTAGGTTTTCAATCACAGGAGATAATTCAATAACAGAAAAATTATCCTTAATGACCGGCATAAAAGAAATGTACCTTTTTCAAATAAAAGAGTTTTTACTGCCCACAGACTGACACGTATATATACTATATATAAAGTATATATGTGTGTATACATGAATAAATGTATATGTATATATATATAATATATATATATATATATATATATATATATATATATATATATATATATATATATATATATATATATATATATATATATATATATATATATATATATATAAATAAATGTACTGTAATTCAAGAAGTCATTCTAATAAGACCCCAAAACCAAGGTAAAATATTTTGCAGTGTTTGAATATAATAAATGGTATCTCAAGTACCCCTTGTGATTGGAAGATAAACAGACAGGAATTTGTGGTGTATAAAATGTGCAAGAAGAGTAAGCAGGGAGAAGTATGATGAGATACCTTGTTTTGGAGGTTCAGTCATTAGAAAAGATTAGACATCTGTTACCTTAGAAACTTCGTGCATTGTGAAGCTGGTATTGCCAGGTAGGTGAAAGCACGTATAATATGCACAAATGTATACTGAAGACGCATTATTCCGGAAGTTTCTGGAATTAATGAAGAGGGTGTGGAGGAATTCAGAGGGAAATCAGATGGAAATATAGAAAGAGTTCCAAGAAGTGAACTATAATGTTATCTGTGAACATGATAGCTTTGAAGGAATATATGGAGGGAGAGGTTTTGGAAGAAGAAACCATGAAGGGGAAAGAATGTTAAAATTAGCAGATGATATGAATCTGGTATAATCTTGAATAAACAGTTTGAGAAAAGGAGAAGTCATCTGGTAACATATCAAGTTGGACAAAATGAGACACAGATTAACTGTGGTTTGGTAAAGAAGGAAAACATTACTATGGATTGTAAGGACATTACAAATGAATCTATTGAAGCTCAACTTATAGCCTACTGGTGGTGGAAAAATTTAGGTTGAAAGCAAAAAGGAGAAGAAAAGTCCAAAGCAGGAATAGGAGTATCAAAGCTTGGAAGCTGAAAGGGGAGACAACAACAGAGTTCAGAAGTAAAGGGGATAGAGCCCGAGAAGAGAAATATGTAAATGGAATGCCAGAATTGCCTGAAAAGATATGGGATGTAATAAAAGAGATAGTGGTGAGAGCAGCAGCAAGACTGAATGGGAGGACACTTAACCAGTAACAGGAAAACATCGTTGGAGGTGGAATCAAGAGATTCAAATGGCTGCTAGGGAAAATAGTATAGCTAGATGGTGTGGGTAGAAGATAACAACTACCAAACAATTTATAAAGAAGAAACAAATAGAATGGTAGCGATTGGAAAGGGAGAAGCAAGGAGAGATTGGTATGAGATGATGAGAATGCCGGTGGTAGAAGAGATAATTTGCAGAATTTCAGACACGATAAGGAGAGATTGATAGGAATTATGAAAGGTGACAATGGAAGAGGAAGTCAAAAGAAGAGGGAAAGACCATTTTTACCCAAATATTAAACAGAGAATGAGTGTGAAGAACTGGAAAATGGTCCTCTAATAATAGATTCAATAGCAAACATCAGAGAGAGTTAAGTTGAGAATGCTTTAAAGACAGAAAAAGTAAATAAAGCTATAGCAAAGTCAGCGTAACAGTAGAAATTATTAAGACATTGGAAATCTAGTGAAAGGGGGTGCACACGCTATTAGGAAGGATCTGGGATGTAGTGGAAAGGCCAAGGGACTGAGAAAATTGTTAGACGATAAAATTGTATAAACAAAAAGGGGACATGTTTAACTATGGGAACTAGAGAAGAATAAAGCGTTTGGAGCACATATTAAAGATACCAGAAAGAGTAGTAGAAGGGAGGTTGAAAGAGTTGATAGATATACTTGAGCAGTATTTTACATTTATGAAAGGAAAAACACAATGGATGTTGTCTTTATAGTAAGTCAAGTCCAAGAAAATTATCTAGAAGGAAACTTGATAGTTTACAGATGTTTTGTAGATCTTAAAAAAGGCATATGATATGGTACCATGAAACTTAGTCTATTGATGTTTGAAAAATAGTAGAAAGAGTGCCGGTGAAGTTAGTAAGGTTAGTGAGGATAAAGTATGACAAGGCTAGACTGACCTTACAGAAAAAATATGGGGAGACTGAGCCAATCCACGGGGAGGTTGGCCTCCATCAGGGGTCTGCTCTGAGTTCATTCTTGAACCTAGTTATTATAGGTATGTTGTTATCAGGATTAAGGAATTACGAAGAATTGTGTGAACTAATGTTTGTTGATTATAGCACACACAGCAGATGAACTACAAGAAAGGTTTTTATGATAGAAGAAAGACCTAGAAAAGAATGGATTGTAGGTGAACTTTGGAAAGATGGAACTGTGCTAAAACAGAACAAAATAGTTTAACTACTTAAGATTAGTAATAACAGAGGAATGAGGTACTGGGAGAAAGACCTAGAAAAGAATGGATTGTAGGTGAACTTTGGAAAGATGGAACTATGCTAAAACAGAACAAAATAGTTTAACTACTTAAGATTAGTAATAACAGAGGAATGAGGTACTGGGAAGACAGTGTGACAAAGAGTGAAAGAAGTATGGCAAATTCGGAGAAAAGTAACAGAAGTTGTTTTAGACAAGAAATTGGCATAAAGAATAAAAATATGGGGCAGAAACATGGGCTTTTAATAGGAATGAGGGACTGTTGGAAAGAACCGAGATGAAGATGGTGAGATGGATTGCTGGAATATCGCTACTATATGGGAAGGAGAGTCAAGATAGAAGAATGTGTGCTTTATAAAATGTAAAAAGGAAGGCAAGGGAAGGTCGTCGATATACTATGGCCACGTAATAAAAAGGAAGGAGATGGAATCATTCAAGAGAGATAGAAACTCTAGCAGTGATAGAGTGGACGAGTGTGGGGTGTGAACGGATCAGATGGATGTATGTGGTGAGGAGGGATATTGGTGACATGATTGGGGGAGGAGAGTGTATAGCATAGAAATAGGTTGAAAAAGCTGAATGGCCGACCCTGCTATGCAGCGGGTCTAATAAGGTCGAAAGAGAAAAAAGAGGAAGTTTCTGAGAATTCTAGTTTCTAGAAATTATGGACTAAGGTAAGATGGTTTGGGGTTGTATGGGGAAGAAAGGTGAACAGTTAGTCCGAAACGTAGTTGATATAGAAACCATTGAGAAATAGATGAACATTTGTGTCTGATGGAGATTGGGCAGAATTTGCATAAGAAAGTAGAAAGAACTCACTGGTGATGGGAAAAATGAAAATTTACATTTATAGATATAAAATGGAGAACATTTCCTGTTCATGGGATTATTCGCTTGGGAATCCGTTGTGTTTTGGAAGACTGTTTTTTCATAAGACAAGGACCTCTCAAAATTTGTACGCCAAATTTGGACTTTATGCATTTACAAATGTTCATATAGATGCATAATTTATACGAGTTACATTTACAAATGCATATGTATAATATTTAACTGAACTTGAACACTGAAAAATTTGCAATTATGTTAGAAAACAAAGTCATGATGCAAATAGTGTTGAGGTAATACTCATGCAACACATCAGGTGTTCTTAGTCTTTCTCATATTTTCCCGTCTTAGTTGGACGTTACATTGTTTAGAAAATAGAAATCGACATTAACAAAAGTAGTGCTTGGAACTGTTAGACTAGAATTTTAAGGCAAAGGTACATATAAAGCAACAGTTATGTAAATTGAAGAAAACTGTTAAATATTCTCGAGTAAAATAAAAAGTGAATATAAGTATTGAAGAAAACAGTTGTGAAAAACGAAAATTATTCAGTCAAAGATGATGTAACAGGTCCAGTTATATAGGTATATGTATATATATATATATTATATATATATATATATATATATATATATATATATATATATATATATATATATATATATATATATATATATATATATATAAATATATATATATATATATATATATATATATATATATATATATATATATATATATATATATATATATATATATATATATATATATTAAATTGTCAATTTCTTCCAAGAACGTATCTACATAGCCTACATGTGAAATAATATTATCGATTTCTGTCTCTTAAGTTTAAGATAAAATATCCTGTTTTCGGTAAGAATAAAGTACTTGTGTGTGGTCAGGGCTATCTTAAGAAGCAATTTTAACAGAATATCTTTAAAAGCTGAACTACCAAGTAACTATCCCCATTTCCAGTATAAAAAGAGATACAATAAAGAAAAAAGAAACAAACCCCTAAAAGTCATGGGTAGATGAGAATTATCGGCCGATATTCTGTTTGAAATAAGATCTCCAATATTCTTCTTATATAAGGCATCGGCTCCTTTGATTAAATTTGGATGTTCATTGACTTTTAACGGGATTATTAATGACGCTACCTAGTGACGCCGCTGCCATAAGGGCTTCGCTTCATAAATAAATGGAATTAATCCGGCCTTGTATGTGTACTCTGTCTATAAGTAAAAGACAAATATGGATATAAATTCGTTTCAAATACTGTACAGACATATAAACATAAGTATATGACCTTTCATATACTTATACTGTCTTAAAAGGCACACAGTATGCATACACTTTTAAACGTTGCTGAAAATCATGCAAACACAGACACCCACACAAACACACACGCCCACACACACACACACATATATACAGTATATATATATATATATATATATATATATATATATATATATATATATATATATATATATATACATATGTATATATACTGTACACACTCATATACATACATACTGTATATATATATATATATATATATATATATATATATATATATATATATATATATATATATATATATATATATATATATACTCTTTATACATATATATATGTATACATGCATATATATATATATGTATATATATATATATATATATATATATATATATATATATATATATATATATATATATATATGAGCGCGCGTGTGTGTGTGGGTGTGAGTATGTATTCTAGTTGAACGTGTGTCCACTAAGAAAGGACAAACTCTGTACTCATATAAACACAATGAGCTTAAAAAACCATGAAGTTATTTGGGCTTACCCCAAGTAATCAAACTCACTTCATTATTCTGTGCTGATAACTAGAATTGAAATACATTTTGGCATTATCCTGTTCGTGGAGATAATCATAAAATCATATATATATATATATATATATATATATATATATATATATATATATATATATATATATATATATATATATATATATACATAAATACATATACATATATATATATGTATATATATATATATATATATATATATATATATATATATATATATATGTGTGTGTGTGTGTGTGTGTGTGTGTCTTTGCATAAGCAAACAGAAGGAAACTTCAAGTTTTGTGTTTCATGGATAGGTAGCAACATTGTTTCATCCGATAGTTGACAATGTCGTTAACCTGATAGACAAATCTACTGACATTGTTCATAGGCCAGGTATGAATTCCACGGACATATTCTAAAAAACATACATCTATTAGCATTTCTTATCATCCATAAAATACTAGAAGAGATTTCATTCTGCGTTTTCATTGCTTTTAACATCTTATTTCTTAATTAGATTTATCATTTTACATTTTACTTCATCCTGCAATACACTTTCAGCACTGCTATCATTTCCAGCTATCTATTCCTCTTATTTTTCCTTTATATCAGCAAACGTATTTCATAACTACTTAAATTTGCAGGCAACTCAAACTATTTATCTATGGTATCTTCGATGCTGGCGGCATTGGTTAATGTTTGTACAGGATCCTGTATTGACTGATGGTGCAAAAAAAGAAAAGAAAAAAAAAAAAAACTGCAAATACTGGTGAAAGGGTTTTGAGAATAAACGAAAGTTAGGAATGAAGGCGCACTACAGGTTAGAATTGGTTGTTCAAGATTGTATGTAATTCCTACTTCACGCTTCATAGTCCTCAGCCATGTAAGCCTGGGTCTTCCCTTGTGGAGCCCAGTTGAACGTTTGGTGAACTAATCTCTCTTGGGGAATACGAAGAGCATACCCAAACCATCTCCATCTACCCCTCATCATAATCTCATCCACATATAGCACTCGGATAATCTCTCATTTAACTCCCAATATCATTCTGAGGACTTTTCTCTTAAGTCTACTAAATCTATTGGAGATTGTTTCATTGTCATACAATGATAGAGTAACACCGATCTCACTAAACTGATATATAGTTTGATTTTTATATGTAATTTCAGGCGATTTGATTTCCAAATTTTACTTCACCTAGTTATTGTCTGATTTGCTTTTTTCAATCTTTCACTAAACTCTAATTCTAAAGCCCCTGTATTGGAGATCATAGTTCTTAAATACTTAAATGATTTTACCGTATTAATCCTTTCTCCTTCCAATGATATTTCCTCTTCTATTGCACACTCCGTTCACATCATCGCTGTCTTTGTTCTATTTATCTTCAGACTAACCTCGTGTGATATTTCATGCATTCTGGTAAGCAAGCATTGCAAATACTCTGGTGTTCTGCAAATAACGACAGCATCATCAGTATACTCAAGGTCTGCTAAGTTCCTATCACCAATCCATTCCAATCTTTCTCCACCATCTCTGACAGTTCTACACATTACAAAATCCATGAGGAGGATAAAAACCATTGGTGACAACACATTCCCTGGTAGTACTCTGCTGTTCACTGGAAAATTTATTTGATAAGACTACATCAACATTAAATTTGCACTTGCTATGCTCATGAACAGACCTAATAAAATTTACATATTTAAGAAGACTTCCATAATAACGCAAAACTCTCCACAAAATTGGCCGGTGCACACTATCAAAGGCTTTTTCATAGTCCAGAAATGCCATCCAAAGTGGATATCTATATTCTAATTTCGCCTTTTCAACTGCATGTTGTTGCTCCTCATGTAACTCTATCAGCTCCTCGGTTGTCAGCTGCTCCTTATGTTTCTTAACAAGATTGTTTACGTCGTCCTTGTCTACCTCCAACCCCATTGTCTTTCCCAAGGACACAATGTTATTGTAAAGTGGCTCCTGGATGGATTCGAATACCTCAAAATTGTACTCAGAAAAGCATTCAGGACACAGTTTTCTCCATGAAGAATTGATGGTTTATGTTCTCAAATCCTTCTCTGGCTTTGTCAATCCTTTTGAAGCACCTAATGATGTATAAAATGTTCTTTCCAACTCTTGTAGGTTGAGGTTGGTTTCTTAAGTTTCTGGAGTGGTATTGGTCGGCAAGAACTTATCCTAATAAATTTAACTCCTGTTTAAGGTCTTCTTCATTGGCTGGAGGATGGGCCATAGCATTGTTC
>NC_090751.1:71837812-71872812 GCF_036898095.1 Palaemon carinicauda
ATAGTCAGGCCTTCTCTCTCATGAGGCTCAATACTACACAGTATTCTAGAAGTTTTATTCCAGCTGTGACTAAGTTGTGGAATGATCTTCCTAATAGGATAGTTGAATCGGTAAAACTTCAAAAGTTCAAACTTGTAGTAAATATTTTTCTGTTGAAGAGGCTGATACAAGACTTATTATAGTTTATATATGAAATATAGATTTTGATATCGTTACTGTTTTTGAAATATTTTATTTCAATTTTCCATTATTTCTCATATCGTGTATTTATTTCCTTATTTCCTTTCCTCACTGAGCTTTGTATCCCTGTTGGAGCTCTTGGGCTTATAGTATCTTGCTTTTCCAACTAGGGTTATAGCTTAGCTAGCAATAATAATAATAATAATAATAATAATAATAATAATAATAATAATAATAATAATAATAATAATAATAATAATAACATTTTGCAAACAGTGGCATTTGTAATATCTTAGATTTTGTAAAATAATGCTTTGACAATGATATTTCAAACATTTTTGTACAATTATACAGTTTTCGACAATTTTCAAAATTCAGCATGTAATTGGTCCACAAACTATTCCCTATTAATCTCTTAATATTGGGCACTAGCCATACCTTGAGATAATACCACTAGAGAGTTATGGAGCCTTTTGATTAGCCAGACAGTACTACATTGGACCCTTCTGTCTGGTTACGGGTATTTTCCCTTTGTCTACACACACACACGCGCGCGCGCGCACACACACACACACACACACACACACACACCGAATAGTCTGGCTTATTCTTTACACATTCTCCTCTGTCCTCATACACCGAACAAAACTAAGATTACCAAACAATTCCTCTTACTTCACTGTAATTGTTCAGTGGCAACTTTTCTCTTTGTAAGGGTAGAAGAGACTCTAGCTATGGTAAGCAGCTCTTCTAGGAGAAGGACACTCCAAAATCAAAACCAGTGTTCTCTAATCTTGGGTAGTGCCATACCTCTGTACCATGGTCTTCCATTGTCTTTTGGGTTAGAGTTCTCTTACTTGAGGGTACACTTGAGCACACTATTCTATCTTATTTCTCTTCCTCTTGGTTTGTTAAAGTTTTTATAGTTTATATAGGAGATATTTATTTTAATCTTGTTGCTCTTCTTAAAATATTTACTTTTCTTTGTTTCCTTTCCTCACTGAGCTATTTTCCCTGTTGGAGCTCCTGAGCTTATAGCATCCCGCTGTTCTAACTAGGGTTGTAGCTTAGAAAGTAATAATGATAATAGTAAAAGGAAGATTAGGTAACATTTTTTACCAAAAAATGATATACATACACGTATATATACATATACATATACATACATACATACATACATATATATATATATATATATATATATATATATATATATATGCATATATATATATATATATATATATATATATATATATATATATATATATATATATAAGTAAATATGTATTTATCTATATGTATATATAAACATCTATATATATGTATATATATATATATATATATATATATATATATATATATATATATATATATATATATTCATATACATACATACATACACACACACACACATATATATATATATATATATATATATATATATATATATATATATATATATATATATATAGACATATATAGATAGATAGATAGATAGATGGAAAGCTAGATATGTATAATAAATAGATAGTTAGATGATAGATAGACTAATATATATGATAGATTCATAGAGTAATATATATATATATATATATATATATATATATATATATATATATATATATATATATATATATATATATATATATCATAAATAGATGGACAGATTGATATTCCAGATTAGCAGCAAGCTTCGGTCGATAATCAACACATTTTTAGTTGAATGGACTTTGGCCAATAGATTGGTAATGAATGCTGTCACAGAAATCTACAGCCTAAGTACTGAATCATTCGAACATAGACCACTGTATATGTATAAGTAATCAAAGACCCATGTACTATTTACATGACAATATGACACTGAACAACCAATTCTTAGCATAGGATGCATGATTAGACAGATAAAAAAAAGTCAAACTTTGGGATTTTTGATGCCTCAAACTCAAAGTATTTATATACGCTACTCTATGTGTTTCTGTTATGTAGCTGTAGATGAAATAGAATTGGTACCACGCAATCGTTGTTTGTTGAAAACTTGAACTTTAGTAGAAATCTAAGCATTTAGTATCCAAATAAATTTATTATGTCTGTCAACAATACAGTTCTGAAGTCTTTTCTTCTGAGATTTTATTGTGTTTTATAGTTTCCAGGAATGTATAGTAAAGATACTACACGATCACTGCCACATTAATACTTTGATAACTGAATCTTGAATGATTCCCCTGTGATGATAACCTTATCATTAACTGTTTTATGAAACTTAACAGAAGTCAGTTCAATAGCAATTCCCCACATCTTACATGCATTATCTTGTATCTTGAATGATTAGTCGCCTTCTCTCCATTAAATCTTTCATGCTATCTATTCACCCATTTTTAGTTCTTATCCTCCTCCTAAGAATTGTTTACGCTCTCCAATCTTTCCGTGATCCTGACTTTTACCGACGCCAAAATTGTTACCATATCTGTGTATCTCCCAAGTTCTCACTCTTCCAGTTACTCTTATGCCACATATGTTATCAAAACAATATCTTAACATGTTTTTTTTTCTTACATCCTAGCTTTAATGCAATCTTCTCGTTATTCTTCGATGTTTTGTTTACATTAAGATATCTTTTTCGTTTTACATTCTGAGAGACTAACACTGTACATTTATTGTTCCTTTTTTCTAGACCTTACTCATATTTACACTCCACTTACTCCTCTTGCAAAAAATTCCAAATCTGAGCAGTTTCTCTTCATTAACCCTAATCAGCACGGCATCATCTGAAAATATCGGTAACGCATCACTCTTCTTGAGACTTATTTTCTCACAAATTTGTAACTACAACTGGCCTTCCTACAATTTTCATATCGTTACTTACATGAGGATAAAGTACAACTATAGAAACTAAAATCCCATTTTACTATTTTTTGCTTTTAAAAACAATCTCATATACCACATTATTATTATTATTATTATTATTATTATTATTATTATTATTATTATTATTATTATTATTATTATTATTATTATTATTATTATTATTATTTGCTAAGCTGCAACCCTAGTTGGAATAGTAGGATACTATAAGCCTAGGGACCCAAAATAGCCCACTGAGGAAAGAAAACAGGACAAATAGAATATTTTAAGAAGGGTATTAACATTAAAATAAATATCTCCTATATATACTATAAAAACTTTAACAAAACAAGAGGAAGATAAATAGATAGAACAGTGTGACTTAACGTACCCTCAAGCAAGAGAACTCTAACCCAAGACAGTGGAAGACCATGGTACAGAGGTTATAGTATTACTCAAGTCTAGAGAACAATGGTTTGATTTTGGAGTGTCCTCTTAGAAGAGCTGATTACCATAGCTAAAGAGTCTCTTCTACCCTTACCAAGAGGAAAGTAGCCACTGAACAATTGCAAAGCAGTAGTTAACCCCTTGAGTGAAGGAAAATTCTTTGGTAATCTCAGTGTTGTAAGGTGTATGAGGGCAGAGGAGAAACACCTATCTACTTCTCTATCTACAGTTTATATATATGTATATATATGTGTATATATATATATATATATATATATATATATATATATATATATATATATATATATATATATATATATATATATATATATATATGAAGAAATCACGAAAGCTAATGCATGCTGAGCATAAAATATGTATTATAACCATGGAAGGAAAAGTGAAAAGACTTGACTGGAGTTAGTACTTTCGTCTCATTAGTGACACCAACGGACTCACACTGAGAATATATATGCAAAAATATCTTATTTATACATGAGAATTGTAACCTTTGGTATAGGAAATTAAGAAGGATTCAACAATATTTCTTTGGATATAGTCATTAACGTGGATCATTGTACTCTTCTCTTACCAGCGGACTCTATGATTTGATCCTTGCCAGTGGGAGGCCAATCTTCTAGAGACGCCCATTTTGTGGTGTTTTATTTGGACAAAAATGACTTTGAATGTTTGGGTGACATGAAATAATTTATATTCTGAACAAGGAATTTTAATTCGTAATCAAATTATTTTTTTAAATATAACTATATATAAATACTACCCTTATATAAAGATTTTTCGAAAGGGGTATGACATCTAAAAAAAAAACATTCATGAACTGCTAAACAAAGTATATTATCTATTGCTCCGTTTTATTCTAGCTGTACACTAAAAAGCGTTTTCTTAACTCTATTTATGAAGTCTTCTAAAAATATTTGGGATAGCAGAGATTAGTTAATAATGGGTAGATGGAGATGGTTTGGGCATGCTCTTCGCACTCCCCAAGAGAGGTTAGCTCCCCAAACATTCAGCTGTGCTCCACAAGGCACTAGAAGAGTTGGAAGACCCAGGCCTACATGGCTGAAGACTATGGAGCGTGAAGTAGGAGTTGAAGAATGGAGAAATATTGAATTAAAAGCTCAAGATAGAGACGACTGCTGAAATCTAACCGAGGTCCTTTGCATCAATAGGCGTAGGGGGAGGTGATGAGAGATTAGTGACAATTTCTTTCATAGTATAAGTGCCGTAAGCTACTTTGAGGGAAAAAGCAGAATACTGTATATTTTTAGACTAGTCCGAATATAAATGTTTATATAAAAAGTTATTAGTAGGTTTGTTATACATGGAAAATTTAAATTTATTTACGTGTCTAATCATAAAAAACATCTAAAAATGGGATACTTTTATCTTTGTCATTTTTTATAGTATATTTTATGCACGGTTCCAACAAAATCCTCAAGGTTAAGGTATTTTTTCTAGATTACTAAGAACATCATAAAAAAATAGGGAAGAGGATACTGAAGGTTTCAATATAGCTTTAAAAAACTCCATACACTGTATATGTTGGATTAAAGGACGGATAAATGATTACCCATAGCCATCCCAAAAACTTAGCAATTCATAGCAATTCCATTAAAACTAAACTTACACTTTTTAATACAAAGACAAATACGTTCAATAACAGTATGGGGTAGGTAAAGGTAACTCAAAAGAATTTAAAATCACAGTCTGGAAATACAAGAAATCATCAACTGGTGCCTTTGTAAATAAGAAGTAATTTTCAAAGCTTTCTAATCTCTGGTTATACGTTGAATACCCATTTTGTAATTTATCAACTGAATTTTATCTGTACAATATGAGATTGAAACAGGTCCTAACATCAGATAAATTAATTTGACTAGATATTTTGACAATATAAGAAATCAATTAAAGTATCCTACATTTGCTTTATACAATGCATTAAGAACAGCAAGAAGAGAAATCTATAATCTATAGATAAAGATATTCCCCATTTATTACATTTTTTTTGTTGATGTAGTTTTCAAGAGAAATAAAAAGGCCAAAGGATGCGCATGAGTACATCATATCCCTTATAATTGATGTGATTTTTTTTTTTTTTTTTTTTTATCGGTAAAACTAGCAAATCTTTTCAAAAGAGTATTGAACTGCAAAATGAAATTATAAGATATGTTCAAGATGACAGGGCAAATTTAGTGAGGAAAATGAATAAGGAAATAAATTGAATAGTGCGCTCGAGAGTACCATCAATCAACAGAACTTCAACCCGAGACAGTGGTATAGAGGTTATGGCATTACCCAAGACTAAAGAACAAAGGTTTGAATTTGGAGTGTCCTCCTAGAGTTAAAGAGTCTTTTCTTTACTAAGTGTAAAGTACCCACTGAACAATTATAGTGCAGTAGTTAATTCCTTATACACCTGTATTGTCAGGTGTATGAGGAAAGAGGAGAATATGTAAGAAATGGGCCAGACTCTTCAGTGTATGTGCAGGCAAAGATAAATGATCCGTAACCAGGGAGGGTTCCAAAGTAGATATTATTTGGCTAGTCAAAGTACCTAATAACTTTCCAGGGTTTATATATATAGACACAAATAAGTTTGCTTATATATATACACACACACAGGCACACACATATATCTATATATATATATATATATATATATATATATATATATATATATATATATAAATATATATATATATATATATATATATATATATATATATATATATATATATGTGTGTGTGTGTGTGTGTGTGTGTGTGCGTGTATGTGTGTGTATGTGTGTAGGTGTGTGCATGTATGTATGGATATCTAAAATAACGAGATTAATAGAAACTTGATGTTCTGAGTGTTTTAAAATGATAATATACAATTATCATTTCTTGATTAGATATTTGAACACACCACCAAAAAAAATATCTTACTTAGCAATATTCTTTATGAGAGAGAGAGAGAGAGAGAGAGAGAGAGAGAGAGAGAGAGAGAGAGAGAGAGAGAGAGAGAGAGAGAGAGAGAGAGAGAGAGAGAGAGAGAGATGGGTGGTGCTGGGGTGCAAGAGGGTCTTTTCAAAAACCGTAATCGATCGAATAAGAAAGACCTTTATGTGACCATTTTCATTTCGTTACCAATTCTCCTCGTCTTGATTAATTCAAGTCTGTGATAACCTTTTGCCGTGACCTTTTCATTAACGATGTCATCGTATCGTTCTGTTACGAGAAGGTCCTTCAGCCGTAACGAGTTAATTGAATAATAAAGATCGCAGGTAAAGAAGTATCACAGGAAATTGCCAAGAGGGGGTCTGGCATGGATGGAATAAGAGAATAGCGAACACCGCAGGAAATCATATCATTCTCACTGCTTGCTAAACTGACATCGCCCACTACGACAGAACAGTCAAAGGTCAAAGCGGTCAAAACAGGCTCCGCTTTCCGTACTTGTGTAAATAATCTCTACCTGACTTATCCGACGGATTCAGTCATTTTAATGATATGCACTCTCTTAAGAAACATTGAAATCCATGTTTTAATATTCAAATTGCCTTTATGCTTAACTAAATTAATTCTGACCTTACTCGTTTTCTCAGAAAACAACAACGGTAATCAATATTATTATTATTATTATTATTATTATTATTATTATTATTATTATTATTATTATTATCAATAGCTAAGCTACAACCCTAGTTGGAAAAGCAAGATGCTGTAAGTCCAAGGGTTCCAATAGAGAAAATATTAGCAATGAAAATGTTAAGAATATTTTTTCTAGCAAACAGCAATAATTCATATCATTAGTTTTACAAATATGGATATATTTTCATAACAACTCGCAAAATCGTTATTTGTCTTTGTATGAAATTATTATTATTATTATTATTATTATTATTATTATTATTATTATTATTATTATTATTGCTGTTGTTTTAATAATAATAATAATAATAATAATAATAATAATAATAATAATAATAATAATAATAATAATAATAATAATATGGACATTGCTATGATAATTCTACCCGGCATTCAAAAAATATTTAAAAAATACGAGTAACAGCAACAGAAGTAATAATTTTGATTATCATAGCTGTAAACATCGCTATGGCGAAGTTGCCTTCTGGTTTTATCGCTTTATGTGTATTTCATAATAAGAGATCTATTAGGGAACAATCAAGTTTCCCACTTTTAAATGGCAAGTTACTGACGGATTAATTACTTCTTGTCAAAATAATTTGACTTGTTCTCCCCATTTTCATCTATGATGCATTATATGTTTAGTATTTTTGTATATTTACTCCCAGTTAGGTGCCACATGAATCAGAACGGATATTTTAAGCTTTTTATCACTTCAACTATTTGCTGGTGAATCGATGTACAAAAAATATCAGAAAATGAGGATATTAAGGAGCACAGAATATATAATTTTATGAAAAAGAAAAGAAATCTCGGGTGGATACAAAATGTTATAGCAAAATGTCTTTAGGGAAAATGTCGCTTGTAGACTACGACTGACTCATTACTATTACTGATACTTATAAAACATATGTAAAGAAAATTATTATTGGTAGTAGAGTTGCTACAACAACAACAACAATAACATCAAAACGACAATAATAATAATAATAATAATAATAATAATAATAATAATAATAATAATTATAATAATAATAATAATAATAATAATAATAATAATATGGATCGCTATCTGATAAGCAGTCTTCACAGGGTTTATCAGAGTGATAGTTTTATAATTATTACCTCGTTTTGCTTGTACGATTCAATTTTATTTTGCTATAGTTAGCCTAGTGCTCTCTTATTCCTAAAACTTAGATTAGATGGATATCGTATAACAAACGTTTACTGATTCTTTCTGAAATATCACAATTTTTCGTTTCTGAATGTACGAAACTATATGGTATAGCATTTTGATTGATCTCTACTTCTTAACCAGTCTTTTTACTTTGGACTAATTTTTATCTCCAATTTCTAACTAATTATCTTATTTAATGTTGCAGTCTAACTTTCATTCAGATCTGGTATATACACATTTTAAACAGTAGTCTATTCAAATTTAGAGAATATCTGCTGCAAAGCTTCATCAATCGTTATGTGAAACCTAAAAGATTTAGAAGAAAAATTGTCATTGGCATAAAGATTATTTTTCAACATTGATATTTGTTCATATGAAAAAAAGAAAAATCCATCCTATGAACCTCGCACTGCATTTTTAAGGGAAGAGCTTAAAGTTATCGTGGTAGTTCAGGTATGTTAGACAAGAAAGACGGAATAATAGGGTGGAAATGTAATCTAGCTTTACAACCAAAGGAAACCTTAATCCAAATGCGAAGAATATGGTAAACTTGTTGGTAATGAAAGGCAAATGTATGAGTGCGGCATGAGGTTGACAGGAAACTATGATCTCCAACCGGTATTTTAATCTATTATGGCACCATTGATCAATGAAACACTCTCGAAAGACTGACTCGTGTTGCGAAGTAATTTGTTGGTTCAAAAAATAAAGTATTATGTAAATAGAAAGAAAAACTATTGGAGAAGCTGTGTCCCTTTTACCGTAGACGAAATAAAACATCCTAGTAGACATTCAAACGGGATTCTAAAGACACAAATAAATCTGAACAACATTTCTCTCCATTTGTGTAACAAATCTCAAGGGTTCTTAGAAGCGCATAATGGCATTCAATACCGGATAACTATGCAGTGAGCCATACGGGTACGAATTTTGTATTCATGGGAAGAAATGCTCAAATGAGTATAACTCTTTACACCGAATCAGAAATGAGGATGCGTTATAGTATGTACGGTGGGTATGCATGTTATATGTATGTATTCATGTGTGTGTGTATGTAAGTATGTTTATCGAGCATGCGTGTTTTAAGGGCAAGAACTCCCTTCCATGCAATGAATTCACACTCACACAAAAACACCCCGTTCTCGGGTACACCCTCCCGCGCCTCTCTCACTCCGCCTTTCATACAAACATCCTTATATTACACCATCATGATGCTAAAGTTGTGACCGACACAGCCTATTGAGTTGGACCATAAAAAGTTAAAATTAGGACCATTTAAGCGGCAGTAAATCCAGTCATTATGAATAAGATGCGATTGTAAATCACAGCCAGACAACTGTTTAGCACAATTATATGTAGTACTTATACTGTATGTCTTCAGACACAACACGCAATTCTGATTATAATATACTAATGGACGGATGGTGTTGCCGCAAAAGCTTGTTCACAACATTGGCCGCTTTTTTTCTTTTTTTTTTTTTTACAATTTGCTTCTCTGGTGGATGTAGGGTCATTATGTCTTTTTTCCCTCTCTGTCGTCTCTTTCTTGTGTGTTGACAGAAAAAAAAAAATAGAAAAATGCTCTGATAAAGAATCCGGTATTGCCTCCAATATAATTCATAATTATACTGTTTGTAGGGAAAATGTCTACTTAACGAATTTAAATACTGCCATTTGATTCTTTGTTTATAATTTTTTTCCAATACTCCTAAATCTTATTTCATTTATTTTTAATGAAGTAACGATGGTTTAAGAATTGTTTTTTTTTTTTTTTTTTTAATAAATTTAATTCATGAACTACAGTATATTACATAATGATTACAGATTCCTCTTTTGATGAGTAAAATTACTAAAGAAAAATGGAGTTCATGTTTAGCATAATATTCATCAGCAATGTTTATTTTCTTTTCAGTTCAATGCAATGGCACAGCTTTGGTGTGTTTACCTCCCCATATGAACGACGAAATCGACGACTACGGCGACAGCCACGTCGAGTTTCAGAAGAGCGGCAAATGCGGCTGTAGAGGAAGTCTTCTTTCTACACATTGCATTGCACTGTAGCTGAGAGGAGCGTCTCCTCAATCCCCTTGCTCTCGAAAATAAATGTTTAGGGGTTTGACATACTCAAAGGTCAACTTGTATGTTCAATAAAGCTCTATAACATTCTCCATATCGTCAGAGAACGACTTGCCATGGACGAACGCCATACTTTCATATCCGCCGAAGGTTTAATATGTCCGGCGAAGTACAGAACTCTCATCAATACTAAATGAAGCAATAAATTTCTGAAAAAAAAACTGATGTAAATACTGAGTTCATAAATGAAAGTTGAATATGCTAATAATGCACTTGTCTGCTGATTAATCAGACGAACTGAAAATAGGCTTCACAATAATTTTCTCCTTATTTATCTCGCTGTAGACAGAAGTCATTGAACGCTCCTACCACAATGCCAATTAAACACATGAGTATGATAATTAGAACATGACTTTATGACACGAATAGGACATCAAGCCATTAAAATGGTTAATTTGACATCACATTACGCGGTATACATTACACTGTAAATTCTATTTCATGATGTCCTATAACACGCAATGTTTGGTTAACCAATAAATTCTATTTACTAAGTAAAACTTCGCTTGACAGAATATCTGAAAAATAAAAGAAGGAATAACGCTTACCTAAACCTAGTGTTGGGTGTGGGACGTTACAACATGCTCTCCAACGGGTTCCTTTTTGTTTAGGATTATATAACAGGACTATTAACACTATTATTCTCAAAATCTGTACTATGTTGATTGAATAGCACTGTAATATTGATACCATACAAAGTAACATTATGCCCTTCGAATCTGTTTGGAATGACTTTAAAAGTACTTGAACCTATGTGCGAGGTTTGTTAGCTCTCGGCTCACGCTATGTTAAAATTTATCAAAAATATTCCTGTTATCTCACATATATTAACAGAAAATGTTTTTCTGCCAGTGACAACCTGCACACACACAATGACTAACTAACCCCACCCCACACCACAACGGCTATAACTGTATCTTGGTCGGTTATAGACTTTGCATTGAAACAGAATTGAACTACATAGTAACCCAAATGGAGGATGAAACAGATTTACCGAGACAAAAACAGGAACATGAGAATAATCATTACCCTGGCTTTATTTCAGTTTTTAATCTCCCCTTTTACTCTGTGTGGAATGAGAGGGAAACAAAGAAACAATAAAAAAATCCTTTGTAATTTGTAATGCTGACTACACAACATAATATCATTTGCACGGTTCCACCGTGTGAAATACGCTCCGGTCCGCCCCGTTTCGACTCACTCGTGGCTGGTTAAATAATAGCAATATTGATTGCAACTATTGTTTAGGGCACAATCTCACGGACGGATTCACTGGCTCTCAAAATTCATTACGATCATCATCACCATTTCTTCTTGTATGAAGGATACGGCGGTGCCTTTAAAAATGGTACTATTTGGAGTTTAACACTTTTTTTCTGAATGTCTTCGTCTATTGTACAAGATATACGCATGCACTAGTTTATATACATTACATTATATACGGAATAACTTCCTAGCATTAGTATCGTCAGCAAAAACTCATCTGATAGAGATTTTTACGTATGTGGTCTAATTTTTTTTAAACCCCTCATGCAGCGAAAGAAAGCATCGCTTAACATAATGATAATGTTATTTGACTAAAAATATAGGAAAAAATAAAGTAATTTCTAATGTTCAGCGGAGTAAAGTAAACAAGTTCTTGATTTTCACTTGTTCTAATTTTGTTTGATGGACACGAGCTAGTCCTTCAGTATCGTACACATCTGCTGTAGTATGTAAATGTCGTCATAAAAAAAAAAAAAAAAAAAAAAAAAAAAAGACACGCAGGTCATCTTAGATAAAAATACAACGTACCAGCTTATACATTAGTTGATAAAGTACTGTAGGAACATAAACCTTCGATTTAGTTTTTTCTTCATATTTTAGGTAATAATTGGAACTAAAACTAAATGCACAAGTAATGATACCCTTTCCCGTTATCTGTAATAGGTCCAGAGATTTCAGATAATAATCTGGAGAAAAATTAACAATAACGGTTCTGAATCCTTGTAGTTACCTTCGCTAAGCAAATGCTATTACTTATGACGTTTCTTCTTTAGAAAACAGAAAAATATCTTTCACAACAACTGTGTTCTTAAAAAACATTTAGAATATGATGATGATGATGATGATGATGATTATTATTATTATTATTATTATTATTATTACTAGCTAAGCTACAACCCTAGTTAGAAAAGCAAGATGCTATAAGCCCAAGGGCTCCAACAAGGAAAACTAGTCCAGTGAGAAAAGGAAATAAGAAAATAAATAAACGATATAAGAAGTAAGGAAAACTAAAATAAAATAATTTAAAAACATTAACAACATTAAAACAGATATTTGATATATAAACTATAAAAGGACTTATGTAAGCCTGTTCAATATAAAAACAGTTGCTCCGAGTTTGAACTTTTGAAGATCCACTGATTCAAATACCCGATTAGGAAGATCATTCCACAACTTGGTCACAGCTGGAATAAAACTTATAGAGTACTGTGTAGTATTGAGCCTCATGATGGAGAAGGCCTGGCTATTAGAATTAACTGCATACCTAGTATTCCGAACAGGATGGAACTGTCCAGGAAGATCAGAATGTAAAGAATGGTCTGAATTATGAAAAATCTTATGCAACATGAATAATGAACTAATTGAACGACGGTGCCAATGATTAATATCTAGATCAGTAATAAGATATTTAATAGACCGTAAGCTCCTGTCCAACAAATTAAGATGAGAATCAGCAGCTGAAGACCAGACAGGAGAACAATATTAGAAACAAGGTAAAATGAAAGAATTAAAACACTTCTTCAGAATGGATTGATCACCAAAAATCTTGAAAGACTTTCTCAATAAGCCAATTTTTTTGTTCAATTGAAGTAGACACAGACCTAATGTGTTTCTAAATATTAAATTTCCTGTCAAGAATCACACCTAAAATTTTAAGTCATACAAAGTTGAAGAAACATTCTCAATGCTGAGATCAGGAGGTTTACAAAAGGCTCAACAAAGAGAAACTATATCATTATAAACATTGCTCTTTGCGTGAAAGAATAAAATGTTGCATGTTAGTAAGGAAACTTTTGCTTAAACAATCGAAAGGCTTAAAAAGTAGGTAAATGGGAAGAATATGAATATGTTAGCTTCATTCGTTTGTGAGATGGTCAAATTACCAAAAATATAAGAATAAAATTCAGTTTTAAAATCTGATGTTCATATAATAACTAAAGGCTTGGCAGAGCCGTTATTATAAAAGATATTAATAAAAGATAAATACATTTTAGCGTGATGACACGTTCTCTTTCAAAAAAAAAAAAAAAAAAAAAAAAAATTAATAAATACTGCCCTGCATCCACCGTAATTTTTCAATGAGAACGTGAATGCAGAAAATCTAAATTCTTAGCACTCTGAAATCTAAGTCCATATACTAGAACTAAAACCCTAAATATAAACATTGGAAGACAGTTTACAACCAGTTCTTTAGTGAGAGAATTATCCAATTATAGGAAACTATATATGCTAATCTTCATAATTTCTCTGATTTGAATTACATTTAGCACTGTGAATTCTCAATTTTTTTTTTAATATTAAGACATCTCTGTATAGTTGCATCCTAAACTATGGGGTATGAATGCACATCCAAACGCACACACACATATGTACATGTCCTCCCCACCCATATATATAAACAGTGGAACCTCTACATACGAATTTAATCCGTTCCAGAACCAACTTCGGATGTAGAAAATGTTCGGATGTAGAAACGAATTTTCCCATAAGAATACATTGAAATAGGATTAATCCGTGGTTGAGCCCAAAAACCTATGATAACTTCTTAATAAACAACTACACATAATTTTCCCATGAGAATAATGAACACTAAATTAGAAAATAGACATGTAAATAAGAAGAATAGACATGTAAATAAGAAGAATAAGCAAAAAATGATAAATAAGAAACGGGATTTTAGCGTCACTTTACCTTAGAAACTCCAGCGCAGGTGTTGTTAGTTTTGCTATGCAGAGAGGAGACGGACGGGCGGCGAGGAGGTAGAGAGGTTAACTACGATAAACGTACACTACTGTAACTTATTCTAACTTACATTAAGTGAACTTTAACATAACTTAGCTTATTTTTCTTTATCTTTATATTTTATATTTTTTTCTTACATTTTCTTTTTTTCTTTTTGATGATTATGTAATTTTAATCACTATCACTCTCTACATTTAAAATTGACTGAATTTCTTTTGCTTCACTCTTTTCCGTTTTCTTTTTTTCACTTTCTTCCGCTTCACTCTTTGCCGTTTTCTTCGATTCACTTACATCCTTTTCATCGCCACTTCGCTTCGCAGTTTTTTTTAAAGAAAGCATCGATAGATACTTGCTTGGTACGGCTTTTCAGAATGTTTCGAAAGTGAGTTAGGCAAACATCATCGAATTGAGAAACTACACGACAAACCTGCAATTTCTTTGGATGGTATTTGTCAATGAAGTCGACCACGTCTTGATATTTTCCTAACACCTCTTTTATTTGCGCCGAACCTAACACATGTTCTACCTCCTCGCTCCCTTCCTCGTCATCACTCATGTGCTCCGACATAGCATGGAGTTCCTTGAGCTCATCCGTGGTAAGTTCGTCGTGATGTTCGGTGACGAGTTCCGTAACGTCATCTGCGTTGACCTCCAGACCCATGGACTTGCCAAGGGAGACGATTTCCTCTACGGCTTCCGCTGCACCGACCACGGGATCAGGTTCGAGGTCAAAACCCTCGAAATCTCTGGGAGAAACTGCATCAGGCCACAGCTTCTTCCAGGCAGAATTGAGTGTCCGTCGAGTTAATCCCACCCAAGCCTGATCTATGATCTTCAAGCAGTGCACGATGTTGAAGTGGCCCCTCCAAAATTCACGCAAAGTTAAGTTGGTGCTTTGCGTGACATTAAAGCACTGCTTAAATAAGTGCTTGGTATACAGCTTCTTAAAATTAGAGATGACTTGCTGGTCCATGGGCTGGAGGATAGAGGTGGTATTCGGTGGAAGATACAGCACCTTTATGAACTTGAATTCATCGAAGATATCATCTTCAAGTCCGGGGGGGTGAGCGGGTGCATTGTCAAGGCATAGCAGGCACTTTAAAGGCAATTTCTGTTCATGAAGATACTTCTTCACAGAAGGGCCGAAAACATGAAGCTGATCCTTATCGACGTTGTGTGCTTTAAAGGCCCTAGGGTTCTCTGAATGGTAAACCAGTAAGGGCTTGACTTTAAAGTCCCCGCTAGCGTTGGCACATAGGGCAAGAGTCAACCGATCCTTCATTGGCTTATTCCCAGGCAATTTCTTCTCTTCGGCAGTGATGTAGGTTCGACTCGCCATCTTCTTCCAAAACAGCCCGGTTTCATCAAAATTAAACACCTGCTGCTCTACGTAGCCTTCTTCCTGCACGATCTTTTCGAAGTCAGCTGCAGCCTTTGTGTCTGCACTAGCAGCCTCTCCGTGGCGAACAACTGAATGAATCCCGGACCGTTTCTTAAATTTCTCGAACCAGCCACGAGATGCCTTGAAATCATCTGAGGGAGGCTCGGTTGAATTCTCCCCAGCATCACCCCCAGAGCTCTCCTCCTTCAAGTCCGTAAAGATGGCGTGCGCCTTCTCGTAGATAACGGTCTCGGTGATGGTGTCCCCAACGATCTCTCTATCCTTAATCCATACTAGTAGAAGTCGTTCCATCTCTTCTATGATAGGGGTACGGCGTTTGGAAATTATAGTGATCCCCTTAGAAGGTTTCACTGCTTTAATAGCTTCCTTCTGTTTCAGGATTGTCGAGATCGTCGACATATTACGGCCATACTGTTTAGCAAGTTCACTCACACGGACGCCACGCTCATGTTTTTCAATAATTTCCTGCTTAATTTCTAAAGAAAGCATTTCCTTCTTCCTTTTCTCACCACTACCACTACCACTGGCAAAACTAAGCCTTTTAGGACCCATACTTTACGTAAATTACCGTTAAAGGATGCACCTAAAAAATCATGATTAAAACAGAGTTAATAGCAGAACGCACAGAGCACAACCGCAAGAAGCCGACGAGAACAGAGGACTGACCCAAGACCAGCTAATTGAGCGTCCCTCCGAGGTTGATGTGCTGCCTTCTATCGGCGGAAATAAAAAACACTTCAGGCGCTATGAGCACCGAGTACGCGTACGAGTATAGTTTACTTCGGGTGTCGAAAAAAACATTCGGATGTAGAGTCGGAACGTGTTCGAATTGTACTTCGCGTGTCGAAAAATTCGGATACAACCGTACGACGAAAATTGCTTACTTCGTGTGTCGAAATAAAATTCGGGTGTAGAGTCAAAAATTTGCTCGAATTTTACTTCGGATGTTGGAAAAATTCGGATGTAGATATGTTCGTGTGTAGAGGTTCCACTGTATATATATATATATATATATATATATATATATATATATATATATATATATATATATATACATATATATATATATATATATATATATATATATATATATATATATATATATATATATATATATATATATATATATATATATATATATATATATATATATATATATATATATATGTATATATATATATATATATATATATATATATATATATATATATATATATATACACACATATATATATATATATATATATATATATATATACATATATATATATATATATATATATATATATATATATATATATATATATATATATATATATATTTCTTTTTTTGGGGGGGGGGGAGAGGGGGCCCTTGAACCATATCGTCCTGATAAAAGTTCCTCAAAAGCTGCTTTCTACTTGGGATATTTCTGCCAGTAATGTACCCAGGACTTTTAACTGTAGAGGTATCACGGGGTTACTAACCCAGGAGCGAATATCGTAAGAGATATCCTGTATGCATCATGGACGAGTTAGAACAAGCCACGGCTATCCTTCCATGAATAGAGTTAACCTTGTATCGAAGGATATGGGATAGGATTGGATACATGGGTGAGGGAGCCGTTACAACTCCCAATCCCAATGTGTTTTTTTTATTATTCCTTTATAATTGTCCTTATATGTGAGAGCCACCACAACTTTTCTCCCTGCCAGAGCTCAAAAGAAGAGCAATAGTGGCAGAGGAAGGTCTGGAAGGGCCGGTCAGACTAGTGGCCAAGCAAATAGAGAAAAGGAGTTTAAAGAAGCAGGTCCTTCACAACAACAATAAGGAGCTACCGGTAGGGAACAACTTTACCTTTTCAGGGATCGATGGGAGTTCCATCCCTGGGCTCACAACATTGTCTCCAAGGGACTAGGCTGGAAATGGAAACAAAAACCACCCTAGTTCAAGAGGTTCTTCCAACCCTCAACACCGTTTTTGGAGGACTATGTTTAGGATCTTCTTTAGAAAGGAGATATCCATTGCACAAGATCCATGAACTTTCAAGGGCGGCTATCCTGCATGCCCAAGAAAGATTTGAACACTCTTTGGACTATTCTGGACTTGTCCCCCACTAAACAAATTCATTCTGAACAACAAGATCCAGATGCTAACTATCTTGAAAATATGGACCCTACTACCCTAAGGGACCTACACTGTCTCCATAGATCTTAAAGACACCTATTGACATCTTCCGATAGGTCGGTGCTTCTCCCCCTACCTTTACATCAGACAGGCAAGAAAGAGCTATGCTTTTTCGGATCAGTATAGCTCCAAGGATTTTCACGAAGCTAGTCGAGGCCATCGTCCAACAATTACGGAACAGAGGCCTCCAAGTGATGGTATACCTGGATGACTAGCTAGTCTCCGCTGCAACGAAGTCGGAATGTCTTCTGATAGCTCAAAAAGTCATGAAATTCCTACAGTCTCTGGGCTTTCAAATCAACCTCGAAAAGTCCAGGTTATCTCCGGCTCAGGAATTCCAGTGGCTAGGGATTCACTGGAATCTAAAGTCACACACCCTCTATCTACCGCAAAGCAAGAGAAAGGAAATAGCAAGATCTATCAGGTGCCTACTTCATTCAAGAGTACTCACCAGGAGGAAACAGTAAAGAGTCTTGGGTTCACTGCAGTTTGCTGCCGTGACAGACCTAATCTGAAATGCAACAGATTCTGGAGAAGAAAGGCATCAGATGCTCAGAGATATCATCATCAGAAAACCCCGGTCTTACTGCGAAAGCAGCTCAAGAAGAGGTCAACTGCCAAGAGGTCGACACAAGTCCCTCTGCAGTATCCTCCTCCTTTCGGGACAATTCACATGGACACCTAGGAACAAGGTTTGGGGGACATTCCCCTTCCAAGAAGGTACAGGGTTAATGGTCAACTACATTTTGGAAATTTCCCATCAATATTCTAGAAGCTATAGCAGTGTTTCTGACTCAAAAGAGACTGAACCCGAAGACAAAATCACATATCAAATTAGTCATTGACAACAGGACGATAATCCACTGTGTCAACAGTCAGGGCTCCAGGTCTTCTCAGATCAACCATGTGATTCTAGCCATTCTCTCCTTATTTTAGCAAAGCAGAAAAATTGACCTCTCTCTGCAGTTCACCTAGAAGGGGTTTGCAATGTGATGGTGGACGCCCTATCAAGATCCCAGCCTCTGGAAACGGAATGGTCTCTGGACGCAAAATCATTCTGTTTCATCCTAGAGCGAGTCCAAGAACTGCAAATAGATCTCTTTGCAATGAGCTTCAACAAGAAACTTCTCCGGTACATAGCACCAAACTTAGATCTGGAAGCAGCAGGAAAGGATGTGCTGTCCCTGGATTGGAACCAGTGGTCTCTCATTTACCTAATTCCACCATTCAACTTCCTAAAGAAAGTCCTGAACAAACTGTGTACTTTCAAAGGAACAGGGGCTCTAGTGGCTCCTAGGTGGCCCAAAAGCAATTGGTATCATCTTGTTTAGGATCTTAAACCTCTTCAGGTTCCTCTACCATCCCCAGTGCCATCCCAGGATGTTCAACAGAAGACTGTCTTTACTTTCTCTTGGATAACGAAAACCCTTCAGCTCATGATTTTCTCGCCCTAACGGCTCAAAGAAAGTTCGGAGTTGGAAAGGAGAGAATTGACTTCAAAGAAGAGTTCAAGTCCAATACCACAAAACGACAATACTTGATTTCCTGGAAAAAAGGTGTTACATTCGTGAAAAGTCATCAGCCCTCTTCTATTACTATGGACTTCTGTATTTCTTTCTTTATTTCATTACATAATCAGGGTCTAGCCTCTACAACTATCGCCTCATGTAAGTCGGCACTAACTATACCCATTGCTTATCCTTTTTTTTCTAACTCAATAGTGAGCTGTTCAATAAGATCCTGAAGGCTTAAACTAAATTGAAACCTAATACTCCCTCCAAGGCTATCTCATGGTCGTTGGATAAGATCTTGCACTTCGCCCCCTCGATACATAATGCCACTACCTCTTTGAGGGATCTTACTCAAAAGGCTATCTTTTTGCTTGCTATGGCTTCTGGTGCTGGATTCAGGGAGATGGTGGCACTTTCAAGAGATGATGGCCACATTGAATTGTCGAAATCAAGGGAGGTAAATATTTACCCAGATCCTGCATTCTTGGGGAAAAATTAACTTCCTAAGAAACATTGGGGGCCCTGGAAGATTATTCCGCCACAGGAGGATCCTTCTCCATGCACCGAGGAATACCTTAAGGCCTACCTGTTAAAGAGTCTGGCCTTTAAAGGCGGTCAGATTTTTAAAGGGGAGATGAAAAGATCTAATCTTTCTCTGAAACAACTAAGGTCCAAACTCACTTATTTCATCAGAAGGGCTGACCCTGATAGTATACCATCAGGTCATGACCCTATGAAAGATTCCGTACCTTGAACTTTTTCCAATCCATGTCCTTTGAAGGCTTACAAGGTTACATTTGAGGTAAATCTTCAAAATGGTTCTTCAACCATTACTTACATCAGTTGGAAGAGATCAAACATTTTGTGGTGGCCGCTGGTAGTGTTATTAAACCAGCTTCTTAAGTGCTGTGCATGGAATCTTATGGACTGTATAATTGGAACTTCTTAGTCAACACTGCAAGTAAAATAATGGTCTTCTTTTCAATGATTACTATTTTATAATTGTAAAGAGTCAAAGGTGATATTTTTCTCTTATGTTGTGAGTGTTACTATTACACTATTCTGTTACATAATTCTGGGGTCTGAAAACTTCGGTTTTCTGCACTTATTTCATATTCTTATTCTTATATTTATGAATCTTTGGAGATAATAAAAGATTATTGTTCTTTTTGCGTTTCCTTTCATTGGACCTAATGTTCACAATGAAAGCAGTGTACCTCCAATTCTTTAACACCCCCATATAGACTCCGTCTGATTGATTTATGGAGACAAAAATTTTATTCACAGTGAGTGGGATTATGCTATTAAATTCCTTTGCCCCTATTTATTTTACAAATATATCGCTTGTGCTCATAGCTTGGTACCATCGTTCCCAGTGCTAGGGGAAGTGTGGCTATGTCTATGAGGGATCAAGGGGTTAAAGCACTGCTGGCCACAACTGAGAATACTAATTCTCTTGTACACTTCCATCAGGATGACATGGTTCCTAAAAATCGGATTTTGACATTGGAAAAAATTTTTTTTGGGTGAGATAGCCATGTCATCCCAATAGACCCGCCCGCTATTTTTCATTCCCTCCCAATTCTCAGTGTGAGGCCTTGCATCATGCGATGGTTGCTCCAGAAATAGTTTTACAGGAAAGGTGATAGTTGTAGCACACTGGGATCAGGAGTTGTACTGGCTCTCTCGCCCACGTATTCAATCCTATTCCATAGCTATGGCTTGTTTTAAACCTGTCTATGGTGTATACACGATATCTCTTGGGGTATTCGCTCAGGGTATAGTAACCCCGTCATATCTCTACAAGTAAATTTTTCTGGTATATCCCTCGCAGAAATCTCTTAAGTAGAAAGCTGCCTTTGAGGAACTTCCATCAGGAAGACATGACTATCTCACACAAAACTAGATTTTTCCCGAGTCAAAATCTGTAGTATATATATATATATATATATATATATATATATATATATATGTATATATATATATATATATATATATATATATATATATATATATATATATATATATATATATATATATATGTATATATATATATATATAAGTATATTTATATTGAATATATAGTGCACATGGCCAATATATATATATATATATATATATATATATATATATATATGTATATATATATATATATACATATATAATTTTATATATATATATATATATATATATTATATATATATATACATATATAATTTTATATATATATATATATATATATATATATATATATATATATATATATATATATATATATATATATGTAAGTATATATGTGATAAATATACGGTGCACATAGCCAATATGAATATATATATATATATATATATATATATATATATATATATATATATATATATATATATATATATATATATATATATATATATATATATATATATATATATATATATATATATATATATATGGTTTTGTGCATATGTCTATTTGTACGAGTGAGGTCCTAATCAACTTTTATAAGCAATTTTAAACGTGTATTTGGTTAAAACATCATAGAGGAAAGATTTTTTTTTTTTCCAAATTTTTTATCTAAAGATTTTCATCGAGGTTTTGTGTTCATCTGCAGTTTGCTTGCTGTATTTTGCTCATTTGAAAAACTGTGACCAACACACCAACCACGTAAGTAATGCCAGAATATAAGAATAGGTTGCTACTATCATTCCTCTTATAAACCACCAATTACACAGTTTTGATATCGAAAGGAGGCTCGAGAAGGTTTTTGTTTTTCTCACCTGAAAAAGGAAAATATTTAACGGAGTACTTGTAATAATTTTAAAGTTTATGCCGTTAAAATATTTACTTATGCATATATACATACATGCATGTAATGATTTTGCAATAAATGACTCTTATAGAAAGTTTGTCAATATCACTGTAAATTTTAGCGAATAGAGCGTTACCTCTAATTATCCTGAAATTAGATCTCATTTTCTTGGAAAAAAAAAATCATAAGCTTCCATAGAATAGAATGCCCAGACGTGGAGAAGAAAGCAAGCGAACAAAAGCATCAAAGTATCAAAAGAGTAATACACATAAGAAGGAACATTATAATCCTGAACTGAGACAAAGTAGCATTACAGTTTATCTTGAATACATAATCATCGATATCGATCACATTTCTGCAAAGACCATTCTAGCTTTACTGTGAAAGTTTCATAGTTCTGCAAAGGTAAAAAAGTAAAAAAGTAGTTCTGTCTTTGTCATTCAGAACATTTCTCTTAACTTTTTTATATCAACAAAGCATTAACTTTCACGCAAAACTTTGGATAAAAATGCTGCTGCAAAAATATCGACTTTTACTTCTGTCATATTAAACCTTTTAACATAATTCACGTTACATTCTTTTTACCCAGGAAAGGTAAATAATATCGCATTTATTTTGAGAAATCCGTATATTGAAAAATTTTCACATTTCACTTAAATAGGATATCGAATAATAAAAATCTGTGACCAGCTTTTGATAAAACATCTTTATTGTGAATAGTTTAATGGTAATAATTTTACCATTGCTATATATATTCCTAATTATAGCCATTTGACAATACATCCCCATTTGATTCAATTTATATCTCTTATCGCACGTGTATATACAATAACGTGTATATATATCCACACAGAGAATAGATGAATGGTACAAAAACATACACAAAATAATCTTCATACATACTAAATTATATATTTATGTAGAAACACACCGCTATGGCAAAGTTAAGTTTGAAGGGCGAAGGAAATGAGCAAGGAGATGAAAAGCGCCATAGTACACGCTGCAAGCCGAAATTTATAAAAGTTCTATTGCAATTATACCACATCTTTACTAAAGGGATGAGTGACTTCTATTTCTGGTATGTAAGAAAATGTACCATCTCATCTGAATACAGATGTGAATGCTGGGCCAGAAAAAGCAGCTTACATACAGTTTTAAAGTGAAATAAACTTATTGGAGATTGATTAGAAAAAAAAATCCTCTGATATGAGTATAAATCACAGTCTTCATGGCTATCAAAAAGCAATCACCTTTTGAAGCATTTTGTTAAAAAAAAAATGTTTTACGATCTTCTGACATCAAGTGGGAGAATCTTAATCACTAATGGTAGAACAAAAGATATGAAGCATATAACATTGATGTGATAATATATTAAGACTAGAAAACAACAAAGCTTTTACCCAACATCTTATGATACATTTTTATGTTCATGATTATTAATAACTCTCTAGATGCAAAAATAATGGGCACAGAGTAGTCAAAATATGTCTGAAGTTATAAAAATAGTAACTTGGGGTCAAAAAAGGTATATCTTCACGATTATGGGGCATACAAACAAATAGATTTTATTGAATTCTAAATACTAATCTTCTAACGAACAGCACTAGACTTTTCTCTCTCCATATATCAGTTTATGAAGTCATATTCTCTTTATTATTGCATCACAAGACTACTGGGATAAATCATCTTGAAAATAACAGAATGATTCCTTAGAGATTACAGGCCTCAGTTAGATTTCGCCAGTCGTCTCTATCTTCAGTTTTTAAGTCATTACATCTCTATTCATCATCTTCTACTTCACGCTTCATTTCTAATCCTGTCCTGCCATTCAACTCCCAATATCCCTTTCTAAGGGCTCTGTTCTCAAATCTACAAAATCCGATGGATCTTGTTTCATTGTCATACCACGACTCATCTCCATACAACAACGTTCTCACTTAACTGATATATAGCCTGATTTTTATATGTAATTTCAGGCGATTTGACTTCCAAATTTTACTTAACCTAGCCATTGGCTGATTTGCTTTCATTCAATCTTTCATTAAACACCAATGGCTGTCCGAAAGAACTAATAAGTAATAATGGTACTGACTTTGTAAATACTATAGTGTAACACTATGGAAATAAAACTTTTTTTTTTTTTTTCAGTGGCAGAATGTAGTCCAAAACTAATGGCTTGGTATAATCACATTATAGGGCAGTCGTTATATAGTGGTTGACAATCCCAGTCATTGGTATTATACACTGAAATCTACTGCACTAGCCTTAAACATTGCATAGGATCCATCACTAAGAGCTACACCTTTCTTTTTAGTATACAAATAGGGTATCAAATTACCGCATACAGTTCAGATGAATCTGCAACATTTTACTAGCTACTCAACCGAGCAGTATCGTACACACCCATTACGTTAGCTACGGAGAGTAATAAATACACCAGAAAAGTTTTTAAATAGGATTAACAAAAGACATTACATTAAAAAATGATGGCCTATTTTGAACTGGATCCATGAAGATATTAAAGCCAGGGATAAACAAGTTAGAGTCAGCATTATCTGGGTCCTTACCATATCAATTTGATGAAAATTATCCCCTGTCATCATAAAAAGTATTGTCAGTGATATAGTAACTGAGAATCACCAGGTACACATAAACGTAGTTCATGAAGATGGAGTTTTCAATAGTTAAAACTGAAATTTAACATGATATCCCAGCCTCTGCAACATTCCTGGTGTTGGTGAGTAGGAGAAATTTCTTTGTATACCTCATTTCTTCTTTTGAAAGCATCACAAATATTTTTAATGATGTAGGAAATGTTAGTTATGAATATGTATAACGTATTGAGGCAGTTGTAGTGTCAGTAACGCTGAATTTCCAGAATACTTCCATCCTAACTACTTGTGAGAGTATTATGTATAGTGGAGGAGAAGCCAGGTGTGTTCACAATCAGGTGGAGACTATGTTAAACAAAGCCCTATTTGTTTGGATCCTAGTTGAAGGGCCGTTGTGGCTCCTAAAGGGCAAATAGCTACAGGCTAGGTGTTTAGGCTTCTGTGAATAGCAGTGTTTGTTGATCGTGTACATATGATTACTTTGTTCATAGATGTGGCTTTAGTGAATGAGCTTCCAGGAAAACTAGATGAATTTTTCAGCAGGCAATAACTGGATAATGCCATTCCACCTGGCGAGAATTACAGTGTATAAGTAGGCCCAAAATTGTCCCAGGAAGAACTAAGCTTTCCATAATCCCAGGGCTTATGTCCACATCTTTAGTGGGGCAACGGAGGACAAGTTGCAATAAGTACAGATGCAAGTAGAGGCATCATTAGGAAAGCACTAATGTGGTATATGTAGAATTAATCTAAAATTATGGAACAAATTGAACTTACAGTGAAGCTAGAAAAATCCCCAAATAAAGTGTTTAAGCATGTGAGCAGAGCCAAAACTGAAAAGGAACTACTGCCCACTCAATCCGATAGTTTTTTTTTTTGGCTAAATTTGTATTTGCAACTGCAGTGGACAATCTAATAGGGGAAAGTTAGTTCATTAATCCTATGTTGAATTGATCGTATCACTAACGGACTATTATTTGTCATTGTCATATAAGATAACACAAGTAATAGTGACAAGGAAACTAAATCTATTAAAAGTCTACGTGTTATTTCCCATTGGGTAGGAAAAGAAACAGTATGCCCTAGGCGAACTTATTCTAATGTAGATTAAAGTTCTAGGGTCTTGGGGTGGACGGGTTTGTTTGGTTGCCCATGAGGCTATTCAAGCTAATGACAGGATGACCCCATGCATTGGTTAGTCATTCTGGTGGGGAAAATATTTGTGTCCTACGACAATCAGATTATGTTAATAGTTTTTATAATGATTACAATACGAATCATACTAAATGTGTTCATGATCTCACCAATAACTTTTATCCTCATGTACTCTGATTATGATACCAATATATAATATTTACGACTAAGGCAACGTTCACTATTCCGTTGTGTTACACATGAATTAAGGAAATTCACTTGCTCAAAGTTATCAGTAGATTAGAAATAGCACCATGGTGTATGTTGTCGATGGATGATTTTACTTTAGGATTGATTACAGACAGTAGTCAGTTATATATATCTGCAGGATGGGATGTTAAAATGCTCTGAGGATCTCCATGTAGACTATTCCCTTCAGAGGCTGCAGGGTATATATTAGTAGCTTTTGATATAGGAGCTATAGTGATAGTTGTCATAATGTCTAGAATTAGTGGATGGTCTATGTTAAAGAAATTTTTATGTAGTTGATAAAGCCAAAAAGGGGTGGTTTTTTCCTGCCAGCTTGAGCAGGGATTATTGATGGGGCTGTGTAACACAATCAATAATGTAACTTTGATTCTTGGACTTTGATATTTGTAACAGCGGACGAAAGAAGAGATGAGTAAATATTTACATTAATCATATTTTTTATCATAATACATATTCGAATTGTTGTGTGAAGTATTTCATTTAATTCCTGTTAATATGTGTATTAATTAAATTCTTACTTCATATATATGTGCCAATTTTGGTGCTTATATCCAGAAATAAAAGATTGTAACAGTTTTCTGCTTCACTAGTCATGGATGATTTTCATCACAATGCCCTCAATTAAGAAGAATAATGATTGGATGCCAAGCATCAGTATATTATACAGGTGGAACTCACATGCTATTCATAGTTACACCTGCTATACATAATTACAGTATCATAAGAATAAGCAACAATAAGTCATAAAAACTAATCTGAAAGCGTTTCTGAAATAGCAATATGTCATGGCAATACCAAACGACCATCACTGATGATTGTGTCTTTTTAATAGCCCCATTCAGCCACCAAAATAATAAAAGAAACCAAGTAGGTCATATCATGAGATGAAATGATTCTTTTATGTTGTTCTTGTCCCTCTAATAATGCCACATATTAGTCAGACTTCTCAGGCATTAATAAGTCAGAATAACCTGTCCCCATTTGTGTGGAAGTAATAAAAAATAGACAAATTTTGTCAAGAATTTACTAAAATTTTTGTTTTGTTTTTAAATATTAAGTTACTTATTATGATTGATTAAAATGGAAATATGCAATTTTTTTTTTATTTCTTGTAGTTATCAACATTTAAAATTTCCATAAAACAATATGAATTTAACGTTTTTAGAAGAGGAAGGACCATCTGTGTTTCAAAAGGTGGGACATACTTTTCAAGATTCACTACATGACATATCTGCAATTAAGATATTTTTTTCATCAGGAGAGTATGACTGCCGCTTACCTAATTTAGTAGAACATGGCAACAGTATCCGCACCCAGTAGGGAGGTCTTTTTTATAATAAACACTTCTTTACAAACAATGATACAAACCTTAGCGCTGAGAAATAAAGGTAAACAGTTGACTCAGACCGTTCAGTTGGAAGGAGAGATAGGAGTTGACCCTTCTTGGGTAACTTTATTTGTACTCGGCTTTAAGGTTCGAACTCTTGGCGTCTAAAAATACCTATCTTAAAATGAAATTCTTTAAAGGTCTGTGATCTCGTGACAGAATGAATATGATTTTACAGAGTATTTTTGGTTTATTTGAATGAATGAAAATAACGAGTGCTGATAACAGAAATATCATAAAATGGCCAAGTGCTCATCATCCTCATTATCTCCTCCTACGCCTATTAATGCAAAGGGCCTTGATTATATTTCTCCAGTCATCTCTTTCTTAAGCTTTTAAATCAATACTTTTCCATTCATCATCTCATACTTCACGCTTCATATTCCTCAGCCAAGAAGGCCTGGGCTAACAACTCTTCTAGTGCCTTGTGGAGCCCAGCTTAAAATTAGTGAACTAATCTCTCTTGAGGAGTGCGAAGAGCATGCAAAAATCTTCTCCATTTATCCCTCACCATGATCTCCTATACATATGGCACTCAAGTAATCTGTATTATAGTTTCATTTCTAATCATGTCCTTCTATTTAACTCACAATATTCTTCTGAGGGCTTTGTTCTCAAATCCCCAAAATATCATTGATATTGTTTCATTGTCAAACCATGAATCATGTCCATACTGTAACACAGATCTCACTAAACTGATATATAGTCTGATTTTAATAATTTGCTTTTTACAAATTTTCATTATTCTCCAATTCTAAAGGCCCTGTCTATAGATCATAGTCCTAAATTTTTACATGATTCTACCTCATTAATCGTTTCTCCTTCCAATGATATTTCATCACCAATTGCCTATTCCATTCTAATAATCTGTCTTTCTTCTATTTATCTTGAGCCTACCCTCATGTAATATTTCTTGCATTCTGGTAAGCAAGCATTGGAAATCCTGTGGTGTTCTCCTACTAAGGACAGCGTCATCCCTATACTCCCTGCCAGCTAATTTCCTATCACAAATCCAGTCCAATCCTTCTTCACCATCCCCAACTGTTTAAGGCAATATAAAATCCATGAGGAGGATAAACAAATTGGGTGACAACACATTCCCGTGGAGTACTCTGCTGTTCAGTGGAAATTCATTTGATAGGACTGCACTAACATTAACTTTACACTTGTTCTGCTCACGAACAGACTCAATTAAATTTACATACAGTATTTAAGAGAGACTCCATAATAAGACAGGACTCTCCACAAAATTGGCCGGGGCACACTATCAAAGGCATATTTTATAGTCCACAAAGGTCATGAAAAGTGGATTTCCATATTCTACACATTGCTGTACAATATGTCTTAAAATTGAAATTAGGTCAATACAACTACTTTTCCAAAATTCTGTTTGTTCATCTCTCAGCTTTGTCAGCTTTCATCAATCTTTCTCTCTAGTCTCTTTAGAATATGCATATTATATATTTTTGTGACATATGATGTAAATGTGATGCCTCTGTAATTATTGTAATCAGTCAGGTCTCCTTTTTTTGCCATTTTTTCCAACACTCCTAGCTCCTATTCTTTGGGGAAATAATCCTGTAATTCTGTTAATCACTTCATTTTCGGCCAATATCATCTCAGCAGTTCGTCTATCGTGTCAAGGGGCTTTCCATCTCTGAGTTTTTTAATGATAGCTTAGGCTTCAGTCACACTGAATTCCTTCATGGGAACATCAGGGTCTTCCTCAGCTTCAGGTATACCTATTACCTTTATATCTCCTATTTATGCCCTAAAATGTTCCATCAAACATTGCCTTTCCTCATCTTCTGTTGTTATAACAGATCCATCTATCTTTTTCATGGGTATATGCTTCTTTACCCCTATAAAGATTTCATTAGTAATTCAATGAGCAATTCTTACATAATGGTCACTTTATGAATGCATAGCTTTGTCAGCCTCATCTGCTTTCCTTTCTGAATAGTTTCTCCAATTATTCCTAGCTTTTCTTTTGAACTCACTATTAATACTGGATTTCTTAGCATGCTCTACCTTATAATTTTCACTATTTCTTCTTGAACTTTCAACAATCAGTTTTTGTCTTTTTCTCCTTTTTATAGAATTTCAAGTACCATTTATTATCCATGGCTTTTTCCTTGCAACAGCATGTCCAAAAACTTCACTACCAACTGCCTGATGTATGCTCTTAACAACACACTATTCTTCATTGTCAGCTCTTTGTCTCTTAAAGTCTCTAAGACTGCAAATCAATTCCTGCATTTAATTGCAAATGTTTTTCTGTGCTCATCTTCTAGAAGCTTAGTTGTATCAAACCTAGGTATTCTATCTACATTTCTGTTGTGTGCATACTTACATGCATACAATGAGCTATAATGGTGGGGATGTGCTGATTTCAGATATAAGTATAAATCCAGAACTGGACAGAAATATATATGGCACAGGCAGAGTTAACACTTGCCTCTCTTTATAGCTGAATTGTTGGAGTGAACTGTTTACCCTTATTTTCACTCGGCCCTAAGGTTTGAATCCTTGGCTGCACAGAGGTACTTATCATAACAAGAATTTCCCTATGGGTATGTGATCCCATGGCAGGTATTTGTAGCTTCGTTAAATGAATGAAAAGGACAATTGTTAGTGAAAAGCTTACCATACAGTATATCTCCACTATATAATAAAGAGCAAGTGTCTGGCTATATATATATATATATATATATATATATATATATATATATATATATATATATATATATATATATATATGTGTACATTTATGTAAATATATATATATATATATATATATATATATATATATATATATATATCTTCTTCTTCCCAGCTTGTTCCCATTTTTATATGGGGTCGCCGTTGCGGATGAGCCGTTTCCATCTTTTTCTATTCTGCGCTTCTGCCTCATCAATCCCCTTCTCCTGTAAATCTCCTCTGACACAGTCCCTCCATCTCTTTCTTGGTCTCCCTCTCCTTCTTCTTCCTTGAACCTCCATCTCCATAGTATGTCTCCTAACGTGGTCCTCATCTCTCCTCAGCAAGTGTCCATACCATATAAATATATATATATATATATATATATATATATATATATATATATATATATATATATATATATATATATATATATATATATATATGTACATTTATGTAAATATATATATATATATATATATATATATATATATATATATATATATATATATATATATATATATATATATATATATATATATATTTTTTGGGGGGGGGTCACACATGGCTCTCCTAGTCCCTCGGGTAAGATGAAAGTGGGGTGCATGTGCATTGTGCGTATATCTCTTTAGATATTTAACCGTCATTTTGACGGGAAGCGTAAACTAGTATGAATATACGAGTATAAATATACCAGCCACCCATTGAGATACTACCGCTAGAGAGTTATGGGGTGTTTCGACTAGGGCTGAGTACAAGAAGGGCCTATGTCATAAAACCATGTTTTGAGAAAAACACATTTGAAAGTTTTCTTCTTTTATTAAAAATCAGGCAAGTACAGCAAACGAAAGCTTTCTTTTTTGAGACAGCTTATCTTTTAAACTTTTATTTACTGACCAGAGCATTGTAATTTTGTTTTTCATTTTGAAGAACAAAATATATTAGACCAAACTTTGAAAATTTTATTTCCTGCAAATTGTGTAAAAAAAAATTGTATTATTGGAGAAAAGTATTTTAAACATTTTGAAGTTAATCTCTATCCTTCTAGTAGCTAATATTCATTACAATATCTGTAATATTTTTGGATTAGAATGAAAAAAAAGACATCCTAAATCAATGGCTAAAGAAAAGTGAAAATAAAAATTACATTGATTATTTTAAAAACACAAGTAGATTAATCAAATTCACTAAACAAAAATTGATACATTTTGGCATGTTGAGTAACATCCTGAATCAATGGCTAAAGAAAAGTGAAAAAAGAGTGATTAATTTACAAACACAAGTATATTAATGAAAAGGAATGAAAAAAAAAGCAATTTTTAACATGTTGAGTTCCAGTAGAAAAGTAAAGATCCATAGTAATTGTGTCATCAGCCATAACACTCACACATTGAGTTCATCATCTAAATAAATATCATCTGAAGTATCTTCTGCTGCTTGCAGGCTTCTGTAAAAATGTCTGCTTCCCGCAGAAATAAGCAGAAGGAGATCCATTTAGTCCGTCAACTTTTTGGGTGGAATTTTCCTTGGTCCCTCTTCAAGCTGTGGAAGAATCCAAATGGGTGGTCTTCCTTTTTCCTTTCTTCTTAAATCTAAATGCTGCTTTCGGAAAAAGGATGTCCAGCACATAAGCAGGTCAATTTCATTTTGATTGTATCCTATCTTCTTAATTTTCATACAATCTACTTGTTGTCCATTATTATCATTATGGCGATTCACCAGGGGGCCAGCAGACATATAAAAACTTTTAAAATTAATGAAATCTTTTGTTTGCATTTCAGTCACTTGTAACTTATTTTTTCTATGGATTGCTCTGATTGTTGTGCTCCAGTCCCGTGGCACCTCAATGTTTGTAGCTGATTTGCTATATTTTTCTATCAAAGCATGTATTTTGTCTGCTTCCATGTGTGTATGGCCAGGTTCTAAGAAAGAATGCGTTATTTCTATTCCCTTACTCCTGGAAACATGCATAAGCAGGGCTGCAAATAAATGGTTCCTATTTTGGCCACCACAAGTCACTATATAGTCGAATGTCCTTAATGTCATCTGAGAGGCCATTCAATCATTTCATTACACATGAACCTATTTCTTGGCGATCCCTTTTTGCAATCATTTCATCCAACATCATGCAGTGTGCTTTATTTCCATCCACACTTGTTAAAAAAATGCCTTTGTTTTTAAGAGCAAACTCTTTATCAGCTCTTTTTATTGTAAGCCATCTCTGCTAGTTCGTGGTGTTTTGATTTCTCTTCTTCAATGCAGTTTTTATCATCCTCACTAGCATTCATTAGGGATGCCTTAAAATTATCACATTTTCACAGGTGTCCTGGGATGGGTGATGGAAGGACAGATTGAACTCTTCATTGAAGATTTTTCTGTACATTGATTCTTTTTCTGGTGGTATATTGTTTTCATGTCAGTATTTTTGGTATAATCGATACATCTGAGCTATTGTGAGATCTGGATTCAAATATCTTCTTTCTGAGTCTGCTCTAGCATAATGACTTTTCCAGGCAGGAAACTGGTTGATATGCTTCTTAATCACCTCTACAGATTTGGGGGATATTTTCTTCTGTTTCCCATGTTTTCCTCTTCTATCTGGTGCTACAATGCCACTTTCACTGTCGCATCTTCTCTGTAATAATCCTAGCTCTCATGAGCGTAATACCAAAAGTAGATAAAAACATCTTTTGGCATACTTCCTTTTCAGATATTGCTTCTTTAAGAAAGTAGTGCCTTGAAAATCTTCGGCTTTCACCTTCGCTGCCTCGCAACAGCTGACTTTTCTTGTTTTCTTCAATAATCAAACCACAAAGGATTTGATTTTGTTCTTCTGGTGTCACATTTCTATAATACTGGTATAGCATCCTCCGATCCTCTTCTTTAAACTTGTCATAGCACCTTCTCCGACAGCTTTCTCGGCATGGACTTCTCATAGATTGAGCTTTATTTAATTTTACTGTTGTGGAAACATGTTCTTCTCCTCTCGCTTTCTTCTTTTTGCGACTATGGCTAACAGGTTCATTAATGTTGCATCTTGACAATGTCTGATGTACTCTAACATACACTCACTGATATCACACACATTACTACTGGTTTTAAAATTAGATAAATAGTAATGTTTTGCAACCACATTAGTAACAGAAAAGATTTATAAAGTTATGTACGCATATAAATTATTAAAATCGTTAGGGGCAAGAAAGGCTGAAGTTGACATTGGCCTCTCACGTGGCCCTCTATGGATGTAGTAAATGAATGTAACAGGGGCCAATCGCAACATTGGCCTTTCTAGCATGAATATTTTCATTTGTTGCTCGACTTTGGCTAGAATAGAGCGCTTAGTGTAGCTCATTGAACCCACGGACGACATTAGCCCATATAGCACTGATACAGAGATAAATTTTTAGTTTAGTGATGGTCTTATCTTCAATCGGCCATTTTTTGACATGGGTCCTTCTTTTACTCAGCCATATATTTGATCCTTCTCTCTGGTTACGGTTTATTTTTCCTTTGCCTACACACACACTGAATAGTCTGGCCTATTCTTTACATATTCTACTCTGTCCTCATACACCTGACAACACAGATTACCAAACAATTCTTCTTCACTCAAGGGGTTACTGCACTGTAATAGTTGAGTGGCCACTTTCCTCTTTGTAAGAGTAGAAGAGACTCTTTAGCTATGGTAAGCAACTCTTCTAGGAGAAGGACACTCCAAAATCAAACCACTGTTCTCTAGTCTGGGTAGTGCCATAGCCTCTGTACCATGGTCTTCCACTGTCTTGGGTTAGAATTCTCTTGTTTGAGGGTACACTCGAGCACACTCTCCTATCTTATTTCTCTTCCTCTTGTTTTGTTAAAGTTTTTATAGTTTATATAGGAGATATTTATTGTTGTTACTCTTCTTAAGATTTTTTATTTTCCTTTCCACACTGAGCTATTTTCCCTGTTGGAGCCCCTGGGGTTATAGCATCCTGCTTTTCCAACTAGGGTTGTAGCTTAGTAAGTAATAATATTAATAATAATAATAATAATATGTATATATACATATATATTATGCAATGTGTATACTTATACTGTATACGTATGTATATATATTTATATATATATATATATATATATATATATATATATATATATATATATATATATATATATATATATATGTAAATATAATATATATATATGTATATATATATGCATATATATACATATATATATTTACGTTATTATATATATCTAAATTCACATATATATATATATATATATATATATATATATATATATATATATATATATATATATATATATATATATATATATATATATATATGTATATACACACACACACACACACACATATATATATATATATATATATATATATATATATATATATATATATATATATATATATATATGTATATATGCCCCATGTCAACGGATAATGAGATATCGGAACTTAGGTTTTTTCACTTTATTACAAAAAGGTTTGAGAATACATTTGTGCACAGCTGATTCTCTCAGGTGAGTACCTTGTCTAACAATCGCTCGAATGGTACTGACTAAC
>NC_090751.1:71887812-71917812 GCF_036898095.1 Palaemon carinicauda
TTCCTTTTTTAAAAGGGAAGAAATGATGAGTGTCACTCTCAGACTTGAAAAAAAAATTTCTAATAAATTTTTCCTTATAATTTCTGTAAATGTTGTATCCTATCGACACTGTGTACTACGTACACACGGCACGAGTGTTATCTGTATAATTCCACACCTGAGATTTTGAACAGATTTAGTGTCACCATGGTAACACTCATTCAAAGGGTATCACACTGACACCTTCTCCCTTTAATTGACTGTCCCAATCAATTAACTATTCATCGCAGAATTAGACAACAGGTTTTAATACACTACCTGCCGCCACCACACAATGCTTCAGTTCACGGACCTGCTTAGCATAGCGTTTGTAGAACACTCTGGATGATTTCCATCCAGTATATGAGCGAAGACGCTCAAAGTCCATATACTGAAAAAAGTTCAGTGATGAAGCAATTTTTCTCGGATCATGAGCTGCGGGAGTATTGTCAGGATCTGCTCTGCGAATAAAGTAGGTGAGCTTCGCCCTCAGTTGTTTAAGGAATAAGTTTGACCCAGAGGTTTCTCCTTTAAAGGGCTGTCCTCCCCTGAAGTCTTAAGTTCGACGAAGATAGACCTTTAGACACTTTACAGGACATAGAGAGACATCTTCCTTCAGAGGGCAGATTCTCCAAGGACCCCACCTCTTAGTGGGTAGCTCGTTCTTAGCGAGAAAGGTTGGACCAGGAAAGAGATTAAGTTCTCCCACTTCTGTGAACTGAATGTGGCCCTCATCTCTAGATAGGGCCACTATTTCACTAACTCTAGCCCCGGAGGCTATAGCGAACAGAAAAATAACCTTTTAGGTTAGATCCTTGAAGGAGCAATCTTCATTGTTCAAAGATGAGGCATAATATAGGACCTTGTCCAAAGACCCTGAGATGGGATTTGGCGGTGCTGCAGGCCTAAGCCTTGCACATGCCTTCGGAATCTTATTACAGATTTCATTCACCAGATCCACTTGAAAGGCATATAGAAGAGGTCTAGTCAAAGCTGACTTGCACGTAGTTATCGTGTTGGCCACCAGACCTTGATTATGAAGGTGGACAAAGAAGGACAGACAGAAGTTCATTGAAATTTCTTTCGGTCCTTTTGCTTTTACAAAAGCAACCCACTTTTTCCAAGATGACTCATATTGTCTTCTAGTTGACTTAGACTTGTATTCTTCTAAGAATTCTATATTGCCTTCTGAGATCCCAAATCTTTTCCTAACCGCTAGGGCAAGAAAATCATGAAATGAAGGGTTTAGTCTCTCTGTGATAAATCGAAGGCAATTAAATTTTGAACCTTCTGAGATAGTTCTGGGTTCAGTACTAGGACCAGCCTCAGCCTCAGTTCCTTCACTAAAGGGAACCGGTTGCTCTTGGGCTACTTGGGAGCCAACAGAGCCACTCCTCCCTGGAAGGATCTCAGCACGTTGAGGACCTTTAGCAGGAGATTGGAAGTGATGAACAAGAATTCCTGGGTCCATCCCTTCCATACTAGAGACATGGTGTCTGTTACCTCCACTAGAGGATCCTCGTATGGGGCTACATATCGAGGTTGTTTCTTGATGACGCTTGTGACGAAGAGGTCGATCTACAGCTCGGGGACTTGTTCCTATATGGGAGAGAATAGGTCTGGATCTGTGGACCATTCTAACTCTATCGGGCTTGAGCCCAAGCAGAGTATCTGCTATCACATTGCAGATAGATTGTACATGAACTGCTGATAGGTGCCATCCTTTTAGGCAAGGGATGGCTAACATTAGCTAAACTATATGACACGCTCTCTATCCTTGTTAGTTCCGACGTCTCATTATCGCTTCGATGTCCCAGATCAGCCTGAGGCGGTCTGATCTGCGTGGAGATAGTTTTCCCACCCACCACAGGACTAACATGGCCTTGGATAGAAATGACCGAATCCCTTGGATTTTCCTCTGATGGGAGTGAACACCCAATTCTTCCGACTAGGCATCCATGCGGATGATCTTCAAAAGTCCGGGTAGGTTTATGGGCCCGGTCTTCAATAGGCTTCTGGCCTTTGACCATTGTTAGGGAAGCAATTAAGGAAAGACCGATATCGGTCCTTTTAGATCTCTTCGAGCGTTTGATGCGTACCTTCTCCAGACACTTAACGCATCTTTCAGCTGTGCTCTTAGCACTGGGTCTGTAACTATTGCGAACTGGGGAGAGTTCAGAACTCCTCCCTGTTAACCTTCTGGAATCCTGACTGATTGCCATAGTCTCTTGACCAACCCTGCGGTTTCCTTTTACATCCCCAAGGGAAAGGAGAGTTGGTGTGACCACAGGTTTCAATGGTTTTTTAACCATTGAAGCCTTTAAGCTGGAGGGAATCGAGACTTCTTGAAGCTGATCTTGCATCCCTGATGTTCCAGGAACCGGAACACTTCCTTGGCTGCTTATAGACCAGTCACTTCGGGTGCTGCCCACACCAGGCTTTCGTCCAGGTACTTTGTTGCCTGAACCATTTCTAGTTTTGGTTTTTGCATGACTGTGTCCGCCAATCCCGTGAAGATACTTAGGACTGTGTTTAGTCTGACAAGTATCTTTCTGAGAACATACGTTATCGTCTGTAACTTGAATCCTAGGTAGGAGGAGAGGGGGTGACTGACTGGAAGCTGCCAATAGGCATCTTTCAGGTCTGACAAGACTGTGAACACCCTTTTTTGAAATAGAGTCATTATGTTCAGGAGGATTAAAATTCTGAACTTGCTGTTTTATTTGAACTTGTTGAGTTTTCTTGAGTCCTTCTTGTGAACACCAAACAGCCTTCCCTGGAATTCGATGGACTATACTTTCCTTACCACCTGTATGCTCTAGAGCTCTAAGGTATACTCTTCCAGGACGGGGTTGGAGTCTAGGAAGAGTTGAGGAAATGATGGTGGAGGCTATCCTAGTCCCATCTTCATTAGGCCTTGGACCTAAGGATCGAAGGTCCAGCGATCCTGAAGGAACCTCTCTCCTATCAGAAGCATCTCTTTTCTTCACCTGATCAGAAGGTTTACATTTTCGACCGCCTGCCTGTGGCACCGCGGTCATTGAAATTGTGGGATGTTGTTGAACAGCCCGAGGAAAATTTCTAGACTTTTCCGTCTTCCTTTTAGGTTGGGGACCCACATCCGTGGAAGACTTTCTCTTTGAAAGGACGCCTCACTTCTGGAAAAGTCCTATGTTCTCTATGGTGGCTTTCTTAATCACTTCTGTAACAACCTCGTTTGGAAAGAGGTCTCTACCCCAGATGTTGGAAGATATTAGTTTCCTGGTTTCGTGTTTCACTGTTGCGGCAGTGAAAACAAACTCCCTATAGGCTCTCCTAGACTTCATAAAGGCATAAAGGTCTTTTACTAAGGTTGCCATATGCATTTTGGCAAAGACCATGAGCATGTCTGGGGTACTTTGATGGGCTGAACACAACTCTATGCAGTTCTATAGGGATAGGGAGGCTGCAAGTCTCTCCTTTGTCTCTTGTTCCTTGCACAAAAGAAATTCAGAAAGTTTACGGAGATTCTCGCTAAACTGTCGTCTAGCGACATACGCGTCTAGTTTTCCTGCTGAAAAGGTTAAATGGACTTCCTTCCAATCCTTCTCCTGCATGGGAAAGGCTGGTGACAGAGGCTTGCACTCCGCGAGTGCAGGACATGGTTTACCTGCCTTCACTGGCCTGGCACCCGATTTAAATGCCTTCCACGTAAAGGGGAATGATATTGTAGCATGAGCAAGAAAGGTAGGGTGTCTGTTACTTTGTGTGAACACTTTCGACACCGAGTAACCTGCCTTTCTCAGGCTACTTGAAAAGACAGCCAGTGCCTTATCATGGTCGAGAATCATGACCTCCTCCATTTCCGTTTCTTTTACTGACGTTGGTTCATGCTTCAGTCGAATGAAGTAATTAGGGAAAGCGTCAAAGCTTGGCCAAAACTGGATTTCGTCTAAAGGAACAGCACCCATCTTCTCCGAGATGTGGAGTTGGCCGTCTAAAATCGGCATAACCTCCGCATACCTCCAGGGATTGGTTTTGGAGCATGTCGGAAGGTTTTGGTCACTGGGTCGTTTGTATGACCCTTGGGGAGCGTTAAGTGGAGCTTCACAGAGCTCTATCTTGAATAGACCTTTCATATGGGCCAGTAATTGGTCCGTTTTGTCTAATAGAGGGGTAGAAGTTGAAGATGTCAATGTTAATGGCTCTAGAACCCGCACAGATGGAAGCAATTTTCCCGTGGGGGCTTCCTGCTCTCCGTTCCAAAGACTATCTGGACGCAGGGAGGTGCGAATCGTGCCTGGGGCACCACTATTTCCCTACTTGCTTTCGGGAATAGTAAGCTACGCATCCTATGATTAGGTAGGTATGGTCCCGGAGAGATTTTCTGGAATCCTCTTACCCAGTTGCGTAGTTTCTTACAAGTTGCATCGCTAGACTCCATCAACTTGCGATTATCGAAACCCTCGGACATTAAGGTCTGACATATATTGCAAACTTAGGGGTTCCAATAATGCAGGGATTCGGAAATAATATTGCAGGGGGCATGAAACCTGCATGTATTATGACTGTAAAAGTACTTACTCTTGATATTGCAGAAGACTGCAACACATATCATCTGGGGTTCCTCCTGTAAAGAAAGGAAAGCAGAATGAGTATACAATTGATTATCTCACTGATAGGCTATATGTAAAAGTCATCTTTTAACTAAAATAGCTTAGGATAGTAAGCTAGAAAGGGATAGTTGGAGAAACATACTTGTGTATCCCTTGCAAGCAAATGCTGTTACCTCCCTTCAATATTAACTATAAAGAGATTCCTTTATCAAGGCAACTCTAACGAAAGGGTTCTAACCCCTAGGGGTAGAAAAGTGTACAATGCCACTGCCCCTTTTTATTATTTAACACTGTGGGGTAAGGATGACTGATTTCTAATCAGAGTATTGAAGGAATTCTATTCTTTCAATATAGGAACGGTCTCAGCAGAAGCCCGCATAAGGGTACCCAAGATATGTTAGAAATTAACTACTGTATAATCATACTATAATTTTCTGTTTGCAGTATATACTATATTGCAAAATACCGACTACTGTACAATTATATATATTGTAGTTCAGCCAGTGTGCTGTCATTATGGCTAGCATCTGACGGCACGGTCCAGCTGGCATGACGCTGACTGGACTAGGAAATATAAAAGACATATATTTGTGTATCCTACCCAGCCCATTTGCTGTGACCTTCCCTTCCAATATTAAAATCATAAAGTTTCCTGATCAGGGAAACTCAAGGATAAGGGTTCTAAGCTTGTAAGGATAGAATTGTACTACCACCAGCCCTTTAATCTATTTAATATTGTAGGGTAAAATGTAAACTGATTTCTAATCAGAAAATTGAAGAAATTCTATTCTTTTTAATATATGATTGGTCTCAGGAAACACCTGGGCAAGGATACCCAAGATATATTGGAAAATAACCACTAGTATAATATATACAATAGTTTTTCTATCTGTAGTATATTCTATGCTGCAAATATACTGACTAGCTGTATAAACATATACTGTAATTCAGCCGGCATATAGCCGGCATAGCTAGTCCCTGCCGGCGCAGCCAGCATACTAGCTAAAAGAGGGAGAGACAGCATGGAGTGAAGGCTGCCTTATTATTGTGTATGTATACACTAATTAAGGATGTAAATAACTAATTTACTGCCTTTCTCCAGAAATAAGGTCCAAATGAAAGGGGAGAATGTAACATTTAGGCTTCCATCCAGCCAGCAGTACCATCATCCGCAAGGTGTGGCCGGCACATGGCCGGCAAGCTAGCACCCGGCAGCACTAGTACAGTCGGCATTTTGCCGGCTGAGTTAGCACTTGCTGTGCCAGGCTGATACCCTGACAATAGCACTTGTGGCCGACAGTCCATGGGAGGACTGAAGAAGCTTGGTGACAGAAGTGACTTCCCACCAACATCCATCATGACTGCCAGCAGCCACCAGCCGCCAGTCGCTGGCAGCCATCATCGCCGACGGCAGATGATATGGCTGACAGCAGCCTGCATAGCCGCTGGCAGCCGTCAGCAGTTTGTATAAAACATGGCCGCCGACAGCCAACATGGCTTCCGGCAGTCGTCGTGGCTGTCAGCAGCCAGCATAGCCACAGGCAGTCAGACAACAGCTGTTGAGTAGGAGTCTGGCCGGCCCCACAATCCACCGGCAAACGGTGAGATTGCAGGATGACGGCCGAAAGAGATATGATGGCTAAGCCATCACAAAAGAATAAAGGGAGAGGGAAAAGGGTCCTGTACAAGGTGTGGAAGGAGCCGGCAAGGTTGTCGGTCCTACACACCCTTAAAAAACTCTGTTTCAGTATAGGTGCCATCCTAGGCGGTAGGAGAATTTCTATTCTCCAACCTATGGTCTGCCAATACAGTTAAGTGGACGGCAGCAGTGCCGCCTCCTCTCAACAAAGGAGAAACAGAGTTCCAGTGCCGGCAGCATCCTGGGCATCAGCAGAATGACTATTCTTCAGCCTAGGGTCTGCGAGCACAGGACTAGTTTTCTAGACCACGGGCAGAAGGTGGTGGCATCATTTAACCACTTCAAGTGCGGCCTAGGGAGGGCTATCCTCCTATGCCGGCAGCCTAGCCGGCAGGAGAATGACTATTCACCATGTTGGCCGGCTGCCAGCACAAGACTAAACACTCTGAGGTTCTGACAGAATCCCAAAACAGAGAACCCTACGCTAGTCATGCCTCAATGAAAACTCGAAGCACGACCCACTAGGGTTGTAGCCTAAGGCTACATTCAGAGGGAAGGAGAGATTACCCTTAAATCTCCACTATAGACGAGTATCAGTTTATATAATAATTCTAGAAGATATCTATCTCCGTCTGAATTGATAAACCAATACACGAGGGTAACCGGGGAAATGTCAAAAGTATACTATATCGCCTAGGTTAGGTTACTTAGGCAAGACGAGATCTCGGTTACTTAAATCACCGAAACTCTGACTTATACGATCGACATAGAAAAAGGAAAATTATGCATATTATAAATATCTTTACAAGTATAAAAGGCCTAAATAGCTTTCATAATTTATCAATTAATGCTATTTCAACCGGGAATGTCGTTTTACTAACCAAATAACACATGCCTAATGAATGACAGTGCCCATGGTGCCTTCGGTAACAGGCCTAGCTCCTATTCACAATAAATTACTTTAATTTCACTGTGAGACAGGAGCTAAAATACACACATTGTAAAGTATAAATACTCGACTTTCCAGAGGTGAAAGAAGCTGGAGATTGCATAATAATCCTTGTAAACCGATTGAAAAAGTTAGATCAACAGGGAACACCACCGTGCGAATTCGCTACAAAATTAGGAATGTCCACCATCTTGGATATGGCGCTGTCTTGATACTCAATAGTAGTATGGAAAGTAGGGTAACCTTGATACGGCTCCCCTTCTAATTTTGCCACTTTCCCCCTCGAAGCGTAAAAGCTTTTCGGGGTGAAGATTGCTATGTGGCGTGTCAAGAATACGTTCCCTGATATTATGCGATATCCTTGAGAGAAATTTTAAGGATATTCACGCCAGGAGTTAGAATTTTGGAGACCTAAAGGTAAATTCTTTGGGAATATCACTGTAGTATATACATATATCCCTTAGGAAGCTACTAATAGGAACCTTCCATCAGGACGACATGGCTTGAGCCCAAAAAGAAGGTAACAGTTTCTTGATGTAAAGAGATCCTAAGAAAAGTTGCGAAATGCTGTCTGATGTTTGGGAGAGTATACTGAAATGTCTTTACTGCATTAGTATTTTACATGAATTTGACTGATTTCTTATGGATGAAAATTATTTTGGTTTTAGTATGGAACGAGTGCGATGATTGACACCCTTATGGAAATCGGTGTGAACCTTTAGTAATCGTTGGGTAGACCTCAGGTAATTTCTAAAATTCAATTTTGAACAATGAAAGACCCATAAATTCTAGAGGGGCTTCTTTGAACCTAAAAAAGTTTGCCAATATCTATCGAGTTTTTCTAAGAACTTAAAATCAACTTATGGATACAAAGTAGTCAGAGGTATGGTGAGCTTGCATATGAAAAAAACATATTTTATATATAGTAAATATATATATTTAATGTTTTTATGAACCAAGATATTAAACTCTTTAATGATCGATGGACATGATATATGTCCTCAAAGTCTTCTTCCTCTGGACGACTAATGGACATAAAATGTCACTATATATATATATATATATATATATATATATATATATATATATATATATATATATATATATATATATATATATATATATATATATATTTTTTTTTTTTTTTTTTGAATATTCGTTGAAAATAAAATTTCTAATTTTCTCTTGACTTTACTAAGGGCAGGAAGCATATGCACATATATTTCGGCATATTTATGCTAGATTTACGACTTTGGTCGTTATTTACGTTATAAAAATCGTTGCATTAACACTTTTGGAACATTTTAGTGATGTCTTAAAGTATGTTTTAAGATTCTAAAGACGCTCCTAGGAGACCACGCCAGTGACTACAATTTCCTTAAGAAAGGTAAGAGGATACAACTCTAAGTTGTTCTTAGACATCTGAGCAGAGTTTGGATTAGATAAGTATGGTTTGGAGTCGTACTATAAACATGGTAACAATAAAGATATGAGTCGAGATGCTGAGATACGATTTTGACGATTTAGTCTAAAACATAAGAGCAGATGGGAGTGCATTGTATTCGTGATCTGAATATTTGCCAAGTGATGAAAGGGAGAATTTCAATGACGATAATGTAGGGCAGGGTGAAAGTGATAGTGAAGGCGTTTCTTATTATAAATATGATATAAAGAAATGTATTGGTGTTGTTGGAAGGGAATGTCATGTAACGGGGAGTGCTTTTGGTGTTGGAGTTACTTTTGAGGGTTAATTTGAGAGCAATTTAGGGGCAGTTTGTGGTGTTGGAAGTAGTAATTTTGGAGATCGTTTAAAGTTTTGGTATAAGAGAAGGTGGGGGAGGTAGTGCTGGAAATGGTGTTAGAGTTGATGTTGGAGATTCTTTTGGATGTCGTTTTGAGAATGGTTTAGATGGAGGTGTTGGTGGTGGTTTTGATATTAGAGGTGATGTTAGAGGGGACATTAGAGGTGGTTTTGGAGTTGATGTTGGAAGTTGTTTTGAAAGTGGTTTAGCAGCTGTTGATGGTGTTGGGGGTGATATTGATTATGGTTTTGGTATTGGAGATTGTATTGGAGATGGGGATGATTCTGATTCTGACCGGGATCATCAGACACCACCCTGGCCATTATTATTATTATTATTATTATTATTATTATTATTATTATTATTATTATTATTACTTGCTAAGCTACTACCCTAGTTGGAAAAGCAGGATGCTATAAACCCAGGGTCTCCAATAGAGAAAATAGCCCGGTGAGGAAAGGAAACAAGGAAAAATAGAAATTTAAGAAGAGTAACAACCTTTAAAAAAATATCTCTTACATAAACATTGCATGAGTCATGGTGTTTGCAGACTACGTTTGGAAGGCCATGATACTCATCGTATGGTAATGGCAAAATGGTGGTATGGGGAGCAAATTAGTAACAGATTACTTCGATGACGAAGCGAAACTGACACAGAAACCATTGTCTCTGAAACTCCACCCTTTCACAAGTAATCCTAAGATGACAGTGAAACCTCCTGTAATTATAGTTTATGTTCTGTAACTCATCATCACAAATGAGTTATTGGACTTACTATTTGCAGAAACCAATGACTATACCTCTTGCATGAAGGAAGAGAAGAGTCGGAGTCATATGACCACATGAATCCAAGTGGGTGCAGTGGCGATTACTAGGTTTCTGGGCATGGTCATCAGGATGGGCTTCATTCCTCCACCTGATACATGGACTTTTTGGCGCCAAAACAAAATATGCCCAATGCCAAGCTTCTCTCAGCTGATGTCATGTACTTACTTTGAGGCTTTACGAAGGTACTTCCATACTTTCAACAAGAAGGCTATGCCTCGGGGCAAGGCAGACAGACATCTCATTAGACCTTTTATGGAATATCCCCATGGACATTTTAAGTTTGTGTGCATTACTGGTGTTGGATGAGGGCATGATGCCAAACAAGTACCGTCTGTCACTGAGGCTGCATTATTCCTAATAACACCAACAGTATGGAGTGAAGCTGTACATACGTTATAAGGCAAAGTCAGGGTATGTGCTTGACTTCATAACCTATGCAGGAACTTCATTGACCTTGAGGGATATTGTGTTCATGCTCCTAGATCCCAATCCTGGCTACAGGGATCACGTTTCCAATGACAACTACTACAACTCCTTGGATCTTGCAGAGAAGTTATATAGGCATGGTGTCCTTTGTTCAGGGAGTCTTTGGCTGAGGAGGGGCGTACCACCAACACTGAAGGCTTTGTCATAGTAGAAGGTGTCTCGAAACACCATTCATATCTGCATGAAGGGGAACACGTTTGTCATCTGCTAGCAGGATGTCTGTCTGTTGATTATGATCATAAACACTATTAATGCCTCCACCGAGGATTTCACACACCAGAAACATGCCAGAACCTAAAGGTGAACTGTCCTTGAAGAGGTCCATCTTCAGTCGCCCCAGATCGTCAGTATCTCCAGCCACTATATGGGTAGAGGGGACCTCTTTGATCACAAAATCAAGTATTATTCATTCACCCGCAAGATCATTAAGTGGATTAAGAAGTTCCTGATGTACAGTTAGAATCAAGAGAACGCAGACACTCAAGAGAAATCTTTCGTCAGATGTTTCTAGTATTCCCTTAACAAAACAGACAATGTGTTGCACTTCTTACTACTACTATGAAATGGGCGGAGCATTCTCCAACCTTAGCGTATCAAAGACAGTAAAGGACTTCCTTTGTTAGCAAAAGCATACAAAAGTTACAAATCTAGTTGCCATATTTCAATTCTTTATAATCATTTGATGTCTCAACTATCCACTGCAAATACAAAACACACACACATGTATATATATATATATATATATATATATATATATATATATATATATATATATATATATATATATACATACATATATATATATATATATATATATATATATATATATATATATATATGTATATATATATATATATATATATATATATATATATATATATATATATATATATATATATATATATATATATATATATATCATTATTTTTCAATTACTACTATTTCGTAGGTGGGGCCAAGTAGACATTATTATTATTATTATTATTATTACTTACTAAGCTACAACCCTAGTTGGAAAAGCATTATGCTATAAGCCCAGGGGCTCCAACAGGGAAAATAGCTCAGTGCGGAAAGGAAAAAAGGAAAATAAAATATTCTAAGAAGAGTAACAACAATAAATATCTCCTATATAAACTATAAAAACTTTAACAAAACAAGAGGAAGAGAAATAAGATAGGAGAGTGTGCTCGAGTGTACCCTCAAGCAAGAGAACTCTAACCCAAGACAGTGAAAGGCCATGGTACAGAGGCTATGGCACTACCCAAGACTAGAGAACAGTGGTTTGATTTTGGAGTGTCCTTCTCCTAGAAGAGCTGCTTACCATAGCTAAAGAGTCTCTTCTACCCTTACCAAGAGGAAAGTGGCACTGAACAATTACAGTGCAGTAACCCCTTGGGTGATGAAGAATTGTTTGGTAATCTGTGTTGTCAGGTGTATGAGGATAGAGGAGAATATGTAAAGAATATGCCAGACTATTCAGTGTGTATGTAGGCAAAGGGAAAATGAACCGTAACCAGAGAGGAGGATCCAATGTAGTACTGTCTGGCCAGTCAAAAGACCCCATAACTCTCTAGCGGTAGTATCTCAACGGGTGGCTGGTGCCCTGGCCAACCTACTACTCTTCTTCATCATCCCTTGCCTCAGCCAGTCAAACACTGATGAAATAAGTAAGTCGTTTCTGTCATGGAGAAAAGTTAAATGAATATTCTTACTACCAGGTGTAAGATATTTTATCATTGCTTAAATATTATTTGATAACTGTTAATGTTCTAGCAAATATTCATGACCTTATCCATTGTTAGTTACTTTGTAAAAGATAACAGCAATAGACTAAAGTAGCTGATGTTGTTGGAAATTTGATAAGTAACGAAAGTTAAGTATCAACATTGAATAATAGACAATCAGTGATGGATGCAATAGATACTGATGACTTCATAGTACCTTGATTACAACCAGGATTAATTATATCGTATCGAAAATAAGTTATATTGAGTTAAATGAGGACGCTATTACATCCTAGCAAAGGCTATCAGAAATTTGTTTAATTGAAAAATCATTATATATATATATATATATATATATATATATATATATATATATATATATGCATATATATATATATATATATATATGCATATATATATATATATATATATATATATATATATATATATATATATATATATATATATATATATATATATGTATATATATATATAGATATATATACATATATATATATTATATATATATATATATATATATATATATATATATATATATATATATATATATATATATATATATATATATATGTGTGTGTGTGTGTGTGTGTGTGTGTGTGTGAGTATATATATATATATATATATATATATATATATATATATATTATGTATATATATATATATATATATATATATATATATATATATATATATATATATATATATATATATATATATATGTATATATAAACATTTTAGTCTCAGAACGACGTAATTTTCCGAAATTTTGTCATGAAACTATGATGTACCTATTTTCCCAAATTGTATTCTTCTCTAAATTATTGGAATATTAAATTTGCAGATGGCATAAGCACAAAATTATTCCCCATGTTAATACTCTGATCAAGTTATTAATGGCTATATAATTGCTAGTAGCTTTATCTTGGAGATCAGACTGGCTTCTTATCAATTTCCTGCACAATGTTGTTACAATCTTGATTCAAATAGACTAAACTATGATAAAGTCCTTATTTACAGTGATCAAGTGTCCGAGTTAGCACAGCTACAGTATGTTGTGTTGGATGTGGGCCCTAGGACTGGGTGAGCAGGGAAAGGGAAACCCAAATATTAAAACATCTCGAAAATAGATGTTTGATTGTCCTTTTAATCACTAAATCACAAAGCTGAGGAGCGATACCTTTGGATTCCTAAATATTTTCTCTCACTCTAGATTTTTTTTCTGAGCTTCTTCCTCCATCACCTGACAAGTCTTGTTAGGTCTTTATTCTTTAACATTTGTGCTCCTTTATTTCATTTTTATTTTTTTGCATTTATTCCTTAACATATGTGTTTCCCCATTTCATTCTAAACATTTGTGTTCCTTTTTTTTCATTCTTAAATCCTATATTTATCAAGCATTCTCACTATTTTTTAATTGAATGGCCTTCCCCTCCGGTGTTCGTCTTAGACCGTCAATATTAGTTCCTGGCTTCTTACTATCCCTCCAGAAGAGAAATCTCTCCCGAGCGGCAGAATGAAACACCTTCACTTGACCATTCCAACCTGAAACTATTTGATATTTGCATGAAGCCAAGACAAGATATTCATTAGCTGGATTCAGAAATAAGGCATTTGGAGCATTGTTTTTCATTTTCCTTAAGCTTCGTTTTTACAATCTCCATCAACACCAACACCCCTCTCCACTAAAAAAAAAAAAAGAAAAAAAGAAAAGAAAAGAAGAGAGAGAGAAAAAAAAAACTTGCATTGTGAAAAAGTTGCCACTCAGATTTATTATATATTTTATGTCCCATTCTTTTATCATTATTCCAGTTAACGAAAATATCTTGGTTGACTTTAAAGCAAACAAGAAAATCTTTCTACCGAGCAGTTAAGGTATATGGAGGACTACAAAATACAATGATCTAACTATATCGAGCCAGTCAAATGTTGGTATACGGATCCTTAAGAAAGCAAATACTCCAAACAGCCAAAAGAAAATGACTCACTAATTACGGGGATTTTTTGTTCTCCAAAATCACCCATTATTCGGATTCGCATTTAAATCCAACAATCAATAATCCCGTTATATATACTCTGTGATGTCTATCTTCAATTTTACCATTTGGCCACGATAATTATCAAGCGGATAAAGCTCTTGGGATAAAGATTGAATTAGCAATGTAACAAAGATATTACTTTACATGTTTTAAGTTTTAGTTCCAGTGTCAATGCCAACCATTTTTAGCCACAATCACAGGCGGTGAGACGGCTAAGCTCAACGGAAAGGGAATGTAGAAAAAAATAAACATATATGAATAAAGAGCAAGTGCTTTAGGGTCTTAAGTTTGACACGGCACACCCCCTTGAATCTGAACAACTTGGGAAATCTTTTACAGTAAAGTATCCTTACGTATTACGAAATGTTGTAATCTATGGATATCAAAATGCTGATAAAAAAGTTTTTAGCAGCCAATCTAGCATTTGAAAAATAACGATGAGCTTCTAGAAGCCTATTACAATAATTGTTATTAGAAACATTGCATAATAATGTTAAACAAAATTTTTATATGCATAAATGTCTATAAAGGAGTTTATGTACTAGTAGATTACTTCATTATCTACAGTAAGCTCAAACAATTTGATCTCTCTCTCTCTCTCTCTCTCTCTCTCTCTCTCTCTCTCTCTCTCTCTCTCTCTCTCTCTCTCTCTCTCCCTGAATGTCCTTTAGGCCGGTACAACTCATGAATGGCGCTTTTTATTATAATTTTACAGCATCGATCCATAATTGAAACTACTTTTTCAGTGACTTGAACATGACTGATGTCAAAATAATCTAATGTAGCTGTTAACGAAAGGAATTGTTCAGCTGTGGCACTCCAATAATTTCTACAGGATTTTGCGGACGCATGATATATATATTATCACGGCTGGAGAATTACGTAAATTCCCTAGCTCCAAAATCACGTGATTATATCACATAAGTCTGTTACTCTTGAAAAATAATACCCGAGCTCTGAGAATATTACGCAACTCCCCGACGGCAATATATATATGAACACTGAATATACTAAGGTCTCGTACGTTACACTCAAAACAAAACTGGGTGATTATTCATGCAAAATGATAAAAAAAAAACAACCTCCTACTTCGGTTCTTAGCCAGAGAATACGAGCAAAGAAATATTGGTGATCGAAATAATACACATTTTACAAAAATAAATATAGTCTACAAAAAGTTAACAATTAAAAAGAATCAACACAAATCATAAGTCACTCGAAATATTAGATCTGCATTAAACCTTACTCTAAGACAAAAGAAAGACATTGAAAAAATTATACACTTGATTGTTTCACTGGAAATTAATTCATAAAAATATTTAATTTTGATAATTAATGAAAAAAAGTTAATACTTTAACACTCTAATGAACATACAATAATGAAATTTACATATATGTAATGGTTACCCTTACGTCTTTTGGTTCACATAAGGTTACAGAACGGTTAACCAAATATTTTAATGCACTTCACTGTTTAACCTAAATCTCACAAGGCCATTTACAAAAATTTATGTTGAAATTTACTTACATTAACACACTACACTTGAATTAACCTTCAATAATTTCACCAACGTTTGAACAATACTATACATAATATATGTTGGGGAGAAATCACTTTTCACGTTTGAGAGGACACACACTTGACAGGAGAGAGGGCAGGTGTATGTTGGCTCTTTCAAAGGGATAGGCTGGGTTTCTTCTGCTGCTTATACATTCATAAGGTCTATATTTATTGACTTAATTTGTCTAGAAATTTCTAGTAGATAATTATTGTTGCATGGGGGGCATAGCTCTAGTTGTGTAAGGTTACCAACAAAGTAGTTTGAAGAAGAGGTCCTAACCTTCCTGCGAGGCAACTCTCTTTCAGCTAACTCCGCCCACCTTCCTCTTGTAAGAATAGAAATAAAGTAAATCTAATTCGAGAATTTTCATGCACTTTCTAACCATGTGTAAACATAAAAATGATGTAACTCCTGGTGCTCTTACCATGTGTGTGTCATACAGCATACCTAAACGAGGTTACATAAGATTCCATAACAAAACTATGTGAAATAAAAAGTTAATACTTAAAAATAATGTATATTTACATATACTGATCTGAATGAAAATACAACTAAATGAATGACGAAAGTCTTATGTAATTTACAGACATATACTTAAATCTACATGAGTGGAACTCACCTTGCGAGGTGGCTATACATCTTTTGATTACAAAAATGAAATACATGAATAAAATATTTACCCTTTCGCTACACCAGCTTAGTAAATATATATACATATATATGTATATAAACATATATATATATATATATATATATATATATATATATATATATATATATATATATATTTATATATACATAATTATATATATATATATATATATATATATATATTAGTTTTTTCATACACACATACACACACACATATATATATATATATACATACATATATATATATATATATATATATATATATATATATATATATATACATATATATATATATATATATATACATATATATATATATATATATATATATATATAAATATATATATATATATATATATATATATATATATATATATATATATATATATATATATATATATATATATATTCTTACGAAGCTGGTCTACCATGAGAGTAAATATATTTTATTCATGTATTTCATTTTTGTATTCACGAGATGTATATATATATATATATATATATATATATATATATATATATATATATATATACATATATATATATATTTATATATATATATATTTATATATATATATATATATATATATATATATATATATATATATATATACCCTGTACATGTCTATGTATATATATATATAAATATATATATATATATATATATATATATATATATATATATACATATATATACATACATAAATATATATATATATATATATATATATATATATATATATATATATATATATATATATATGTATGTATATATACATTTATGTGTGTCTGTGTGCATATTCAGTATTTGCAGTGGATATTCAAAACTTCAAACGATAACACAGAATGAAATATGGCAACTAGATTTGTAACATTTTAATGCTTTCACTAACAAAGATAGCTCTTTACTGTCTTTGACTCACTAAGGTTGGAGAAGGCTCCGCCACTAGAGACATCTGACTACAGAGTTCCCCTGAGTGCATGTGTTCTTTTGATTCTAACTGTACTTTCTTCCGATATGGGTACAAAATGCTTACACCCTCTACTCAAAGTATCATCCCTAAGGAAATCAAGTCGGCCTCCTCCACCTCCTTGAGAGTTTAACAGAGGCAGTCATGTTCTGTTCTTTGATTTAAACATATGGTCCCGCAATAGTAAACCTATTCCATATACTCCTGACTTGCCCATTGGTGAGAGGCTTGACATCCTGCACATAATACTGTCCCATCTGAGTTGGATAGTGGAGAGGGCTTCCATCTTGTTGGAGCCCATACTATTTTCACTCCAGCTGATGTCAAAGTTGGTAATCTGGTGTATCCTGTTGATCCTCTGAGCCCTCTTCCAACTGCTTCTACAACTCCTGCTGCTGGTAGCTCAGTTGATGCTACTTCAGTAGAGACAATTCCTGCTGCTGCAATGGACCAGAGTAGATCCAATATGTTGCTTTAAGTCTGGCATCTATGAGCGGATAACAATAATGATGGGGTCTAATGGATCTAAACCAAAAAGTGCTGTGTCTACCAAGCCAACGATATCCATAAGCAAATGACTTATCAGTACAGGACGTGTCAGATGCTGTTTGAATCCTTTTGAGGATCTGCCTTTAACAGTACCATACAGTGTTGATGTATTGTACGGTGAAGCAGCCTGGTAGGTGCCAACAAAGTGCCACCCCTCAGTAGTAACCACTGGTTCTCTCTTCCTCCGTCGCATCTGCTCAAGACTGCTAGGCCCTTCACATGAAGAGCGATGAATCCAAAGGGTCTGGAAATTTTACGTGTATTTACTTTATATTGTTTTCTTGAATTGCTAAATATTTCAATATATAAATGTAGAGTCCATTTGTTTTTGCTCTCTCTCTCTCTCTCTCTCTCTCTCTCTCTCTCTCTCTCTCTCTCTCTCTCTCTCTCTCTCTCTCTCTCTCTCACCAGTTATTCGTCTTTGCATATGTAACAAAATTATACAGGAAGGTAGGCAAAATTCAGGTTATGGCTAATTTTCTAAATAGTGTTTCAAATTATTACAATTTCAATCATTCACCTACAATTAAGGACATAATAGTTTTTTTTCTATCGTAAATAGTAAGTGCGCAAGAGTGATCACAAAAATATTTTAATTTCCAAAGCATAGACAAGCAAAGTGCCAAAAACTAGAGTTCCGGATAGACAATTTTGTGTGAGTATTTTCACACATTAGTATTATATTTTCAACTGTTTTATACTGGGAAATAGGTAATCTAATCAGCTATACAATTATAACATCATATTACAATGCAGATATTAATGTTTGCATACGTAATAAAATTATACAGAAAAGCAGGTAATAGTTGGGTTAAAAGTAACTTCTAAGTATTGTTTCATACAGTTATAATTTTGATGTTGCAATTTGTTTTGCAAAAAAATAAACTTCAATTAATCTGCTATAATTAACGACAGCGTAAATGTCTGTATCGTAAATAATAAGCGAGCAAAAGTGATCACAAAAATATTTTAATTTCCCCAGAAAACACATTCCTAGCACCTAAAACAAGGTTCGGGAAAAGCAATTCTGTATAAAGATTTTTCCTCACCAAAATAATTCTATTTTCAATTGTTATTTTCTGAGAGATGGATAAATAATTCAGCTGCTCAAAAAAAAAAAAAAAAAAAAAAAAAAAAAAAAAAAAAAAAAAAAAAAAAAAAAAAGGTACATTACCTGAGAGTTATTCGTCTTTACATAAGTAATGATAATATACGGGAAGGTATTAGAAATTTGTAACATAGCTCGTTTCTAATATAGCTACATACGATTATAATGACAGTTCGACAATTTCCTTTGCGCTACAAAATTATCAATAAATATGCTACACATACTGATATTGCAAGTGTTTGTATTGTTAATAACTTTTAGGGCCCAGGAGTGATCCCAAGAATATTTTTATTTCCCCAGAATAGTCACGAAGAGAGCCCAAAAGTAAGATTTCGGATTAGCAGATTTATGAAAGCATTTTGACCTGTTAGAATTATTCAATTTTTAATTGTTTCATACTGGGAGATAGGTAATGTATTTACCTATTCAACATAAAATATTACATCATCATAAAGATATTCATCTTTTCATATGTAATAGAAATTACGAGAAGGTATTCAAAATTTAGTTATGGCTATTTTCTAAGTATTGTTTCATATGGTAATAATTACAATATCACAATTAGCTTTACACTATAATAAATTCTAATAAACCTGCTACAACTAATGACGTATCAAAGGTTTTAGTCGTAAATGATAAGTGTGAAAGAAAAATTCCGAAAATATCATTACTATCCCCAATCAGACTTGTTTAGCGCCCAAAATAAAAATTCCGGGTTGACATTTTTGTGAATATTTACATCAGCTAAAATTATTAGATTTATAATTATTCTCTAATGAAATATAGGCAAATGAGTGAGCTATCCAATGGTAAATACATTCTTAGTCTAGCTTTATCTATTTTGCTCACAAATTCCATATGTTGACGTGTTTATAAAATTTCAATATCATGGCTCTATTCAATTCGGCCTATCAAATTGTTATAATTGTCTTAAGCCTGGTTTGATATACCAAATGAAGTCCAGATTTTTCGCACCATGTTAAAGAAAATTTAACTATTCTGTAATAGAAATAAAAAGGTCTATAATGGTTTGAATAAATCTTTCATTTTCTAGCAGTCACAGTTTTCATAATGAAATTTAATTTTTGCGATATTTTACTTTCGTAATTTACGAAATAGTTTCTGGGTCACATTAGAAAAACTTTAAACACCCTTTTTGCAAAATCTATTGAGGAACTAATAATTATTTCTTAAATTTCTTAAATATTATATTTTTTTACGAATATTTTTGTGCTCGTAGGTAGCATATTTTATGATAGATAGACATATTCAATTGCAATTCTGATTATTCTCTCATAAAATGTAATCATTCATAAAGACTACGGAACTAAAATGAATGTTATATCTCAAATGTTATGGTCGAGAGAGTGTTTTGAAAAAATATATCTATTCACAGTTTTTTTATTAGAGCTCAGGAGCTTAATTAATTGTGAGGTCATCAAAGAGTTGAAACTATGGTGAAACATACCCTTTAGAACATTTTTGCTTTTTTATAAAAAAGAAAGGTGTGAAAGCTAACAGTTAACCATTGAAATATGTCTTCAGTGGAAATTATGCCAGACTGAACGCAAGGACTAGACTCTGAGTGAAAGTATATGAATAATATTGAATGATTTAGAGCAACTATTAAAACTTTAGTAATCAAATCAGTACAAGTCTTTTACTAGAATTAGCTTACCTATATTTGAGCATGAAATATTTGTGAAGAGATGGAAATTGATCATCAGATTCTATCTATATGGTAAACTTGATATTTGGAGGAGTTCTATATACTTATTAAAAAAAATGTTAACGTGGGATTTTTTCTAAATGGTAAAACGGTTTTATCAACGCATCTTCTCTAAAAAAAGGGATGAGATGGTTCGGGATCACTGTCCAAGGTATATTTCTTCCAAGTGACACATGAAAATATTAGGTAATAAAGGACCGAAAGGTGGTCATTACCATATCATCAATCAGTTTAAATAACTTTTTATCAAAAACAAAATAAGTTTCAATAACACAAAGTTAAAGGAGTTTTCCGTAACTGTCTTAAACGTCAATGTATAACGTATTTTCTGTGGGGTAAAGCTTGTTGAGAATATTTTTTTATTGCTCTATCATCCGGCAGGTTAGTAAACAATATTCTACATAAAACCTAACCATATATAAGTGTAAATATATGGACACACACACATATATATAGAAATATACATTTTATATATATATACATACATATATATATATATATATATATATATATATATATATATATATATATATACACACAGTATATATATATATATATATATATATATATATATATATATATATATATATATATATATATATATATATATATATATATATATATATATATATATAAAGGATTTTGACCAAAGAGGAAAATCTATTTTTGGGTGAGATAGCCATGTCATCCTGATGGAAGTTCCTATTAGTAGCTTCTTAAGGGATATATGTACTATAGTGATATTCCCGGAGAATTTTACGTTTAGGTCTCCAGATTTCTAACTCCTGGCGCAAATATCCTTAAAAATTTCTCTCCAGGATATCGCATAATATCAGGGGAGGTATTCTTGATACACCACATAGCAATCTGCGCCCTGAATAGCGTTTGCGCTTCGAGGGGGAAAGTGGCAGAATTAGAAGGGGAGCCGTATTAAGGTTACCCTAGTTCCCATACTATTATTGAGTATCACAACAGCGCCATATCCAAGATGGCGGACATTCCTTGTACCATTGAGCATGGTGCTACAGATACAGTAGTTTCGGGAGGGATTCTATGAATATTTTTTCTTTTGAAAAGAAGGGTAGGGTGGGTCCATCAGGATTACATGGCTATCTCACCCAAAAATAGATTTTGAGCGAAACCATGTCGTCCTGATGAAAGCATACCAGAGCAATAATGTATCTGTGGCTTTTCATCAGTGCCTTAAGCTTGGGACAATATTTCTATGGTCATCTGCACCATTTGAGACAAATGACGTTACCGTTATCCGTCATCATCGCTAATCATAAACAGTGTTAGTGCTCCCTGCCCCCTAAAGGGAGGAGTCATTCTAGACGGTAGAAAAGGGCCCTCAAGGTTAGCATATATTGTATGGACAAACATAAGTATACACTGGGTATACAAACAGTCTCATGGTTTGTATATATTGCCGAAGCAATATTAGTGTCCATTATATCCATTGTTTGCAAGCATACAATGATATGAAGTATACTTACATGAGTAAGTCAAAGAACTCTGGCATCTTAAACATGCAATTGTCGGGCATATCAGGACACAATAACATTCTAATAAACATTTATTTCTAATACATGACTAAATGAATTAACGAGTAAACGAATGTAACATGATAAAGGGATTATACATGTGACATGTACAGAAATTATTTTCCCTTTTTGAAAGGGAAGATATGATGAGTGCCACTCTCACACTGAAGAAATGTTTTTGATAATATTTTCCTTCATAATTTCTGTACATGTTATATTCTATCGACACTGTGTACTACGTACACACGGCACGAGTGCTATCTGTATAATTCCACACCTGAAATATTGAACAGATTTAGTGTCACCGTGGTAACACTCATTTAAAATGGGATCACACTAAAAGTACTGACACCTTCTCCCTTTAATTGACAGTCCCAATCAATTAACTGTTCATCGCAGATTTAGATGACAGGTTTTAATACACTACCTGCCGCCACCACACAATGCTTCAGTTCACGGACCTGCTTAGCATAGTGCTTGTAGAACACTCTGGATGATATCCATCCAGTATATGAGCGAAGACGCTCAAAGTCCATATACTGAAAAAAGTTCAGTGATGAAGCAATTTTTCTCGGATCATGACCTGCGGGAGTACTGTCAGGATCTGCTCTGTGAATAAAGTAGGTAGGCTTCGCCCTCAGTTGTTTTAGGGATAAGTTTGATCCAGAGGTTTCTCCTTTAAAGAGCTGTCCTCCCATGAAGTCTGAAGGTCTACGAAGATAAACCTTTGGACACTCTACAGGACATAGAGAGACATCTTCCTTCAGAAGGCAGATTCGCCAGGGACCCCACCTCTTAGTGGGTAGCTCTTTCTTAGCGAGAAAGGTTGGATCAGGAAAGAGATTAAGTTCTCCCGCTTCTGTGAACTGAATGTGGCCCTCATCTCTAGATAGGGCCACTATTTCACTAACTCTAGCCCCTGAGGCTATAGCGAATAGAAAAATAACCTTTTGGGTTAGATCCTTGAGGGAACAATCTTCATTGTTCAAAAATGAGTCATAATGTAGGACCTTGTCCAAAGACTATGAGATGGGCTTTGGCAGTGCTGCAGGCCTAAGCCTTATACATGCCTTCGGAATCTTATTAAAGATTCCATCGCCAGATCCAATTGAAAGGCATATAGAAGAGGTCTAGTTAAGGCTGACTTGCACATAGTTATCGTGTTGGCCACCAGACCTTGATTAGGGAGGTGGACAAAGAAGGACAGACAGAAGTTCATTGAAATTTCTTTCGGTCCTTTTGCTTTCACAAAAGCAACCCACTTTTTCCAAGATGACTCATATTTTCTTCTAGATGACTTAGACTTGTATTCTTCTAAGAATTCTATATTGCCTTCTGACATCCCAAATCTTTTCCTAACTGCTAGGGCAAGAAAATCATGAAATGAAGGGTTTGGGCTCTCTGTGATAAATCGAAGACAATTAACTTCTGAACATTCTGAGATAGTCTTGGGTTCAGAACTAGGGCCAGCCTCAGCCTCAGTTCCTTCACTAAAGGGAACCAGTTGCTCTTGGGCTACTTGGGAGCCAACAAAGCCACTCCTCCCTGGAAGGATCTCAGCACGTTGAGGACCTTCAGCAGTCCATCCTTTCTATACTAGAGACATGATGTCTGTTATCTCCACTAGAGGATCCTCGTATGGGGCTACATATCGAGGTTGTTTCTTGATGACGCTCGTGACGAAGAGGTCGATCTACAGCTCGGGGACTTGTTCCCATCTGGGAGAGAATAGGTCTGCGTCTCTGGACCATTCTAACTCTATCGGCTTGAGCCCGAGTAGAGCATATTCTGTCACATTGCGGATCGATTGTACATGAACTGCTGATAGGTGCCATCCTTTTAGGCAAGGGATGGCTAACATCAGCTAAACTATATGACACGCTCTCTAGCCTTGTCGGTTCCAACGTCTTATTATCGCTTCTATGTCCCAGATCAGCCTGAGGAGGTCTGATCTGCGTGGAGAGAGTTTCCCCACCCACGACAGGACAAATATGGCCTTGGATAGAAATGACCGAATCCCTTGGACTTTCCACCGATGGCAGTGAATACCCCATTCTTACGACTAGGTATCTATGCGTATGATCCTCAATAGTCGGGGTAGTTGCAAGGGCATGGTCTTCAATATGCTTTTGGCCTTTGACCATTGTTAGGGAAGCGATTAAGGAAAGACCGATATCGGTCCTTTTAGATCTCTTCGAGCGTTTGATGCGTATCTTCTCCAGACTCTTAACGCATCCTTCAGCTGTGCTTTTAGCACTGGGTCTGTCACTATTGCGAACTGGAGAGAGTTCAGAACTCCTCCCTGTTAGCGTCTTGGAATCCTGACTGATTACCATAGTCTCTTGACCGACCCTGCGATCTCCTTTTACATCCCCAAGGAAAAGGAGAGTTGGTGTGACCGCAGGTTTCAATGGTTTTTTAACCATTGAAGCCTTTGAGCTGGAGAGAATCAAGACTTGTTGAAGCTGATCTTGCATCCCTGATGTTCCAGGAACCAGATCACTTCCTTGGATGCTCATAGACCAGCCACTTCGGGTGCTGGCCTACCGAGCCTTTCATCCAGGTACATTGTTGCCTGAACCATTTCTAGGCTTGATTTTTGCATGACTGTGTCCGCCAATCCCGTAAAGATACTTAGGACTGTGTTTAGTCTGATAAGTATCTTTCCTAGGACATACGTTATCCTCTGTAACTTGAATCCTAGGTAGGAGGAGAGGGGGTGACTGAGTGGAAGCTGCCAATAGACATTTTTCAGGTCTGACAAGACTGCGAACACACCTTTTTGAAATTAGGTCCTTATGTTCAGAAGGATTAACATTCGGAACTTGCTGTTTTATTTGAACTTGCTGAGTGGCGATAAGTCCAGAACGACTCTGAGATTTCTTGAGTCCCTCTTGTGAACACCAAACAGCCTTCCCTGGAATTCGATGGACTATACTTTCCTTACCACCTGTATGCTCTAGAGCTCTAAGGTATACTCTTCCAGGACGGGGTTGGAGTGTAGGAAGAGTTGAGGAAATGATGGTGGAGGCATGTCTATTTTCCATCCTAGTCCCATCTTGATTAGGCCTTGGACCCAAGGATCGAAGGCCCAGCAATCCTGAAGGAACCTCCCTCCTACCAGAAGTGTCTCTTTACTTCGCCTGATCAGAAGGTTTACATATTTGACCGCTAGACTGTGGCACCACGGTCTTCGTAACTGTGGGATGTTGTTGAACAACCCGAGGAACATTTCTAGATTTTCCCGTCTTCTTTTCAGGTTGGGGACCCACATCCGTGGAAGACTTTCTCTTTGAAAAGATGCCCCACTTCTGGAGGAGTCCTATGTTTTCCGTGGTGGCCTTCTTAATCACCTTTCTAACTACCTCGTTTGGAAAGAGGTCTCTACCGCAGATGTTGGAAGATATTAGCTTTCTGGTTTCATGTTTCACTGTTGTGGCAGCGAACACAAATTCCCTACAGGCTCCCCTAGCCTTCATAAAGGCATAAAGGCCTTTTACTAAGGTGGCCATATGCATTTTAGCCAAGACCAAGAGCATGTTTGGGGTACTTTGATGGGTTAAACACACAACTTTATGCAGTTCTGTAGGGATAGGGAGGCTGTAAGTCTCTCCTTTGTCTCTTGTTCCTTGCCCAAAAGAAACTCAGATAGTTTAGGGAGATTCTCGCTAAACTGTCGTCTAGCGACATCCGCGTCTAGTCTTCCTACTGAAAAGGTTAAGTGGACTTCCTTCCAATCCTTCCCCTGCATGGGAAAGGCTATTGACAGAGGTTTGCACTCCTCGAGTGCAGGACATGGTCTACCTGCCTCCACTGCTTTGGCAACAGATTTAAATGCCTTCCACGTGAAGGGGAATGATATTGAAGCAGGAGCAAGAAAGGAAGGGTGTCTGTTACTTATTGTGAATACTTTCGACACCGAGTAACCCGCCTTTCTCAGGCTACTTGACAAGATAGCCTGTGCCTTATCATGGTCGAGAATCATGACCTCCTTCAGTTCTGTTTCTTTTCTTGACGTTGGTTCATACCTCAGTCGAATGAAGGAATTAGGAAAAGTGTCAAAGCTTGGCCAAAACTGGATTTCGTCCAATGGAATAGGACCCATCTTCTCCGAGATGTAGAGTTTGCTGTTTAATATCAGCATAAGCTCCACAAACCTCCAGGAATTGGTTTTGGAGCATGTCGGAAGGTCTTGGTCTCTGAATCATTTCTATGACCCTTCGGGAGCGACATGTGGAGCTTCACAGAGCTATATCTTGAATTTTCCTTCTTGTTTGCGAAATTTTTCTATTAGTCCGTTCACATGGGCCAGTAATTGGTCCATTTTGTCTAATAAAGGGGTAGAGGGTGAAGACGTCGATGATAATGGCTCTAGAGCTACACAGACGCAAGCAATTCCGACACAACTTTATTCACCTCTTCCCTTGGGGCTTCCTGCCCTCTGTCCCAATGGCTACCTGGCCGCAAGGAGTTTGAATCATGCCTGGGGCACCACTATTTCCTTACTCGCTTTCGGGAATGTATGGTCCTGGAGAGATTTTCTGGAATCCACTCACCCAGTTGCGTAGTTTCTTACGAGCTGCATCCATAGACTCCATCAACTTGGGATTCCCGAAACCCTCGGACATTAAGGTCCGACATACATTGCAAACTTGAGGGTTCCAATAATACAGGGATTCGGAAATAATATTGCAGGGGGCATGAAACCTGCATGTATTATGACCATAAAGTACTTTCTCTTGATATTGCAGAAGACTGCAACACATGTAATCTGGGGTTACTCCTGTAAAGAAAGGAAAGCAGAATGAGCATACAATTGATTATCTCACTAATAAGCAATATGTAAAAGTCATCTTTTAACTAAAATAGCTTAGGATAGTAAGCTAGAAAGGGATAGTGGGAGACACATACTTGTGTATCCCCTGCAAGCAAATGCTGTTACCTCCCCTCAGTATTAACTTTAAGGAGATTCCTCTATCAAGGAACTCTAACGAAAGGGTTCTAGCCCCTAGGGGTAGAAAAGTGTACAAGTCACTGCCCCTTTTTATTCTTTAACACTGATTTCTAATCAGAGTATTGAAGGAATTCTATTCTTTCAGTATAGGAACGGTCTCAGCAGAAGCCCGCACAAGGGTACCCCAAATATGTTAGAAACTAACTACTGTATAATCATACTATAGTTTTCTGTTTGCAGTATATACTATATTGCAATATACCGACTACTGTATAATCATATACAATGTAGTTCAGCCAGTGTGCTGCCATTGTGGCAAGCATCTGACGGCATTGTCCAGCCGGCATGACGCTGACTGGACTAGGAAATAAAAAGATATATATTTGTGTATCCTACCCAGCCCATTTGCTGTGCCCTTCGAATACAATATCAAAATTATAGAGTTTCCTGATAAGGGAAACTAAAGGATAAGGGTTCATACCTTTTAGGGTTAGAAGTGTAATACCACCAGCCCTTTAAATTATTTGATATTGAAGGGTAATATTAAAACTGATTTCTAATCAGAATATTGAAGAAATTCTATTCTTTCAATATAGGATTAGTCTCAGCAAACACCCGGGCAAGGATACCCAATATATATTGGAAAATAACTACTAGTATAATATATACAATAGTTTTTCTATCTGCAGTATATCATATACTGCAAATATGCTGACTACCTGTATAAACATATACTGTAATTCAGCCGGCATATAGCCGGCATAGCTAGTCCCTGCCAGCGCAGCGAGCATACTAGCTAAAAGAGAGAGACAGCATGGAGTGGAGGCTGCCTTATTACTGTGTATGTATACAATAATTAAGGATGTAAATAACTAATTTACTGCCTTTCTCCAGAAATAAGGTTCAAATGGAAGGGGAGAATGTAACATTCAGGCTCCCATCCAGCTACAAGTACCATCGCCGGCAAGGTCCGGCCAGCACATAGCCGGCAAGCTAGCACCCGGCAGCACTGGTACAGTCGGCACTGCCATCTGAGTCAGCACCTATCTGTGCCGGTCTGGCCGGTGCTAATACCCCGACAATAGAATTTGTGACTGGCAGTCCAAGGGAGGACTGAAGAAGCTTGGTGACAGAAGGGAGTTCCCACCAGCAGCCATCATGGGTGCCAGCAGCCGCCAGCCGCTGGCAGCTGTCATGGCTGCCGACAGATAACATAGCTGCCAGCACCTTGCATAGCGGCCAGCAGCCGTCATAGCCGCCGACACTTTGTATAAAACATGGCCGCCGGCAACCAACATGGCCGCCGGCAACCAACATGGCCGCCGGCAACCCACATGGCCGCCGTAACCAACATGGCCGCCGGCAACCAACATGGCCGCCGGCAACCAACATGGCTGCCGGCAACCAACATGGCCGCCGGCAACCAACATGGCCGCCGGCAATTGTCATGGCTGCCAGCAGCCGGCATAGCCGCAGGCAGTCGGACAACAACTGTAGAGTAGGAGTCTGGCCGGCCCCCGCAATCCACTGGCAATGGTGAGATTGCAGGACGACGGCTCAAAAAAAAAATGATGGCTCGACCATCACAAAAGAACAAAGCAGGAGGGAAGAGGTTCTGTATGAGGTGTGGAAGGAGCCGGCAGTCCTACACCCCCTTAAGAAACTCTGTTTCAGTATTGGCGCCATCCTAGGCGGCAGGGGAATTCTATTCTCCAACCTAGGGTCTGCCAATATAGTTAAGGGGACAGCAGCAGTACCGCCTCCTCTCAACAAAGGAGAAACAGAGTCCCAGTGCCAGCACCATCCTAGGCCTCAGAAGAATAACCATTCTTCAGCCTAGGGTCTGCGAGCACAGGACTAGTCTACTAGACCACAGGGAGAAGGTGGCGGTATCATACAACCACTTCAGGTGCGGCCTAGGGAGGGCTAGCCTCCTATGTCGTCAGCCTAGCCAGCAGGGGAATGACTATTCACCCTGCCGGCCGACTGTCGGCACAAAACTAAATACTCGGAGGTTCTGACCAAATCCCAAAACCTGCTATCTGCGGTTAAGGGAAGGGACAGAAAACCCTAGGCTAGTCATGACTGAATGAAAACTCGAGGCATGACCCACTAGGGTTGTAGCCTAAGGCTACACTCAGAGGGAAAGAGAGATTACCTTTAAATCTCCAATGGAGACGAGTATCGGTTTATATAATATTTCTAGGAGATATCTATCTCCATTTGAATTGATAAAACAATACATGTGGGTAACCGGGGAAATGTCGAAAGTATACTATATCGCCTAGGTTTGGTTACCTAGGTAAGACGAGATCTCGGTTACCTAAATCACCAAAACTCTGACTTATACGATCGACATAGAAAAAGGAAAATTATGCATATAAATATCTTTACAAGTATAAAATGCCTAACTAGCCTTCATAATCAAATAATTCATGCTATTTCAAACAGGAATGTCACTCTACTAACTGAATAACACATGCCTAACGAACTCCGGTAACAGGCCTAGCTCCTAATCACAATAAATTACTCTAATTTCACTGTGAGACAGGAGCTAAGTAACACACATTGTAAACAATAAATACTTAACTTTCCAGCGGCGAAAAAAGCTAGATATTGCATAATAATCCTTGAAAAACGATCGAAAAGGTCAGATCATCAGGGAACACCACCGTGCGAAATCCCTTCAGAATTAGGAATGTCTGCCATCATGGATATGGCGCTATTGTGATACTCAATAGTAGTATGGGAACTAGGGTAACCTTGATACGGCTCCCCTTCTAATTCTGCCACTTTCTCCCACGAAGCGTAAACGCTATTCGGGGCGCAGATTG
>NC_090751.1:71922812-71932812 GCF_036898095.1 Palaemon carinicauda
ATATATATATATATATATATATATATATATATATATATATATATATATATAATATATATATATATATATATATATATATATATATATATATATATTTATATATATATATATATATATATATATATATATATATATATATATATATATATATATATATAGCCAGACACTCGTTTTTTTTACTATATAAGGGATATTAGTTGATGAACAGTTGATATAGGATCTCATTCATTTTCCACAGAATGCGATTTATTATTTTGTTTGCTGTCACTGTGTCATTCTCTCTGTTGTAAACACGTGATCTTGTTTATCTATATTTCTATTCTACCCTTTCAGTACATTATCTATACGTGCAAGACCTGTGACTGTCATTTCCTCCTTAGACTGGCCACCAAACGTCTCGCAAGAGGCCCGAGTTTCTGTAGTAGCTTGTTCTACCATTCTTCCATGTATGCTGGGAATTTGCCAAGAAATTTTATCTTCTATTCAGGATCGAATATGGCTATCGAGAAGATAAAAGAAAACTCCCTATATAATAATTTTTCATTTGTAAGGTAATATAAAGGATAATTCACTAAATAACCAAATAATAGGTTCTGGTGATTGGTCTTATGGACTAAGCATCTTGCTTAATTCATTAATCAAAGAGTCAATCAGAAATGGCAAGCCTTAGAGCATAGGCTATAACTTTTTAGGCTATATTGATTTTCATGTGTTTTGTGCTTGGATTTTACAGAAAGTTTTGTCTTTATTCAGCTTTGCTACAGAGATTCATTCAAGGTGTGACACATCCATCCAATTGATAATTTATCTACACATTCGCTTAACACTGACATTTCAATATTCCTTCAATATTTTTTACTTTTATAAAGCATTAGATTTTCAGTTTTCTGATGGCACAAATATTAGTCAGGTTTTGTTTAATAAATATTATGTTTCGGGTAATTAAGTTTAGGTTTATCATTTACTGCATGCCTTTCCTTCAATTAGCCTCTTGCTAAATCTCTTGAAGTTTTAATGTATTTTAAATGTGTATTTTTTAAGAATAAATAAGCTTATTTTATTTCATGCTTACTACCTTCTACCGCTATCTCACTTTTCTCCCATCTGGCTACTTGCTGTTTGGACATTTTATAAAGTGAACAATGATAGTTCTGATGATTTTTATAAAAACTTACCAAAATCTTGGTCCTTTTGTAAATTGTCGAATTATTTAGGTAATTTTGCAAAATGACCGTAACACACACACATATACACACGCATATATATATATATATATATATATATATATATATATATATATATATATATATATATATATATATATATATTACAAACAAACGTGTTTACATAGATTTATATACTTGTACAATATTGAATTAGCCTTTGCCTTTGTAACCAGCAACATTAATGAAACTCATCTCGATATGTCTTCCGAGCGTTTTTACCTCCTTTGAAAGGCAAGTGATGTATTAATTCTCATTTTTTTCGTGTACAATCATACAGTCTTAGAAGAAATGAAATGTTTTGCTGTCCCTTTGAAAACCTCAGGAAATGATTTATGATATTGATTAAAATAACTGTGATTATTATTTTTTCATCCATAAATTCGTGATTACCTAAATACTTATCAATGGCATTCAGTAATAGTTGAATTGTTTAGATTATAACCTTGAAGGAAACTCCTAACCAATACTCCTTGTAAAAGATTTCTAGATACTTAGTTGTGTTAACGGACATTATAAGTAATTTTTTATTTTTTCTTTATTCCAAATTTTGCTTTAGTTTTGCTGATTTAAATGAATTCATAGACAATAACATTATATTAGAATTGGAAAACTGCTATTTAATGACTTCTTTCCTCATGAAACTTACCTATTTGTCCAGTGTGTCCCTTTTATAAGAAAGATCATATTCTGAGGTTGGCTGAGACTGCTTCAAAAAAGCTTGGTGCACATCTTATATGTTGTGAAGAAGATCCAGGATATTTATGTAGGATTTATCTGTCCTCCAACAGAATATTGTTTTCTTCTCTGAAACAATCCTTCACACTGCATTCTCTTGAAGAGATTGGAATCGAAGGATTATATCATAAATAATAATTTTGCTCTCAATAGAAATTTATCTCATATGAACTCTTTCGTAAAGCCACTACATTTATTAGGTTTTTGTATATCGTTTTAGCTATCGCTCTCAGTGGCTTCTTTGATAATAACTGCCTCAATTCTCCCATCTTTGTTGACAATTTGAGTTTTTTTATTTTGTATGATCCATTTATGCTATGTGGAACTTGAAGATTGGGGACCAATCAGATAGAGCAATTTTTCATACCATTCACTCCAAGAATGTTCCTGAATCTTTTTCAGATGTAGGTTGATTATCACTAGGAGATGGCTATTAACCCATACTTTTTCTCAAAATTTCTTTTAGTTTATTGTGAACCGTATTCTCATCCTAGATTCATACGGTGTAGGTATTTCACTTGTACCATGGTATTTCAATTGTATCCTAATGTAATAATAGATTGTAGAATAGCTGGTCACATTACACCTATTGTAGAGGATAGTATTACTCACCTCTTTACATCAAACTGAAAAATAATTCCGCATGCTGTAGGGGATAAATAACTCGGTTGAATGGAAAAGAAGCATTGAATAATTTTTGATGCTCATGGTTAGTTTTGGTTGAGGGGCCAGTACTAAAGTTAGCCTAGGTTAGGAAAGGTTATTAAGTCTCATGATTGGTATAGTCTTATGGCATTTCTTTTGCACGGCATACCAACTATTCTTCAGTTTAATCAAGGTCTTCAGGAGCAATTCTCTGGAACCTGTTTTCCAGTAAACTTTATCTCTCTTGTTTCGTTTTTCTGTTTCTTCGACTATCTCAAGTCTCACCGAATGATTCAATTATTCACGAGACATCTTTAGAATGAAGCAACCAACATTATATTCAGTGTAATTTACCTCTGATGGAATCCTACTTTTTCCAATACCTCATGATATTAATTACGATTTTAGAAACAGGATCTTTCATAACTTAGCGTCTCTATTTTATAGGTGTATTGTAACATTTCTCCTAAATAAAACTGTCTTCGTTATTCTACATTAAGTTGGTGTGATAGTTGCAAATCACCTTTCCTTCTTCCCTGAGTAGTTCTTATGCATCTGTGGGAGCTCTGTCCTCAAATGGTACTTTGCAAATAACTAACCGTGTTATTAATTTCATCTTAGAATCACTTTCCTATAGGTGAACTTTCTGCTTATCATTTAGATTCTATTCGATTATAGATAAGCGAGAGCTGTTTCATTCTTTTTATTGGTCACATGTTGCTCACCAGGCATCACTTTTTCTTGTTTCTTCATAATACCCTTTTACTTTCCTTGATGGCTATACAATAGTTTCTTGCATTCTTCGTTGTAATTGTAATAAAATATACACTTCTCAATCATTCACAGTGATAAACGGTGCATTCGCCAATTCTAGCTGAAATGTTTTCAACGAAGGGCCAAACCTGTTAGGTAGAAATTCCTGACAATAACAAGAAAGCCAGGAATAACCGACAAAATTAAAGGAACACAAGATTTCAAGAATGCTATTCGAATTCTAATATAATCACAAAACATTCTACAAAACATTTTTTGTCTAAAAAGAAAAAATGTATTCCACGTTCCTTGAGAAAATGTTTATTAGTATAACAGTGAATAAAGTATTGATGTAGTGAAATGATAGCAGTAATAATCCTTTAACTACCATAGTACAAAGTTTATTCAACGCCAGTTAAGAAAAATTGATTTAGGTTTTCAGGAATTTTGATGTGATTTTAATTATATGATACATTTCTGGAGTTTTTCAGAGAGGATGGAGGAAAGAATAACTTAAAAAAAAAAAAGAGCTGAATAGATGAAGTGACAGAAATAAAAAAGCGCCATGGTTTTCGTATTCTGAAAGAGATTGATTGTTACGATTAGGTAAATGGAATAAAGTAAATATGGGTCTCAACCCGCCGCTAATGATTATTCTGTTAAGAATAAAATTTATTAAGGAAATTGTATGGTTTTCTGCGACATAAAAAAAAAAATAGATAAGCAGAGCCAAGTGCTTTAGGTGAATACTTGGTGTTTAGAAGTCTCTGGGTAAACTACGAATAAATAACCCACATCACAGCCCTGCAAATAAAAAACATGTGACTAAAACTGACAGAGACAAAACCGAAGAATACTAAAAACTATAAACAAATCCCATAAGCTATACCAGAGGAGAATAAAACACAAGGTAGAAAATTGTTTAAAAAACAACCAAAAGTACCAATGGACGATACAAAATATAAAAGCTTCTGATTTTTCATATACCTCTAACCCTTTTAAATAATTCTTCTAACAATAATAGTTAAGCCATATCATAAAACCTTAAACTTTTTTTGAGAGAGAGAGAGAGAGAGAGAGAGAGAGAGAGAGAGAGAGAGAGAGAGAGAGAGATCTTCTGAATAAATTTGATGATATACAAGTGATTAATACGGAGATAGACGCTCACATCAATTTTCTTCTTGCGTCATCTCTTTCTCTCTCCACTCTACCTTAGACCCGCATCATCGGCTATCAACTAAGTACTTAATTCACCCAGACATCCGATCCGAGACTCGAACTCGGATCCTCAGCCTACCAGCTGAGTACGTTACACACACAGAGAGAGAGAGAGAGAGAGAGAGAGAGAGAGAGAGAGAGAGAGAGAGAGAGAGAGAGAGAGAGATATTACACCTATTCAAGAAAAATGTTCAAATCCTATTTCCAAAATATATACTCATTAAGAAAGGGAATTTTCTTTTAGGAAGCGTGTCTAATTGCATGCTTGACCAGTATCAGCATTGGATCATATATAGAATTATTTAAAAAAAAGTGACTAAGAGGTGGAAAAATATTTGAATATATCTGATCAGGTTATTTGGAACTGAAGTATGTCTATATTGAAATTTTAAGCAGATACGTATAAATGTATTCCAATTATACTGGAAAGAATCTATTTTCTTGGATTTAAAATACCCTCCAAATTTTGTTTCATAGATGAAATAATGTTTATTGCTAAGATATATAAGCTGGGTGTAAAATTCCCTATATAAGTCTTCAACTGAAATACTAACATAAGTTTTAAAACCACGGTTGTAAATGCTATAGTTAATTTTTTTTTTTTTTAATGGTGACATATATTTACGTAAAGCCAATTACCCATAAGTAACTATCTATTATTATTAGCAATTTCTAGAACATTATGTACTTATTTCTAGTATTAAGAAACACGTAAAGAAAGTTTATATTTCTGTATTGCACAATAAAGAAATATCAAATATCTCTATGTGTTTCTTATAACTTGAAATAAGTAAAAAACTACTCAAGAAATGTACATGGCGAATATTAAGAGACTAGGAAGAATGTTACAGGCGTATATACAACCAAACTTGCATTACATAAATATACGCTAAGACTGTGTGTCTTTGTGTGTTGTGTTTATATTAGCGACAACCGACACCAGGGTACCAATTATTTCGCAAGCCGTGGCGGCAGTAATTAAGGCATCTGTTTTGCACATAATCATCATATTTCTAACTCACGCGATCCACAACACTCACATGCTTTTGAATGCTTGGCGACTTTTGGAATTCTTCCTGCTTTTTTTTTTTTTATCAATTTCTTCGTCCTCGATTTACATCTTAGATGTAAAAATTTATAAATTCACTAAATGTAGAGAACTGTTGTATTTAAAAAGAACAATAAAGGAATATGCTTCAGAATGAGCGTCAAAGATCAATTGGAATTATATTTCTGCATTTTTATGTTCATAAGCCCTATTTTGTCTTTTGTATGAAATTTTATCGTCAATAAAAAATGAAATTAGAATTTCATCATCAGTATTATGAATATTGAAAAGTCATGCTATGTTCCATTTATACATTGTACAAAACGTAAAAATACTGAACTGTAAAGTGAAAATATTTGTCAGAAATGATAAAAAAAGTAATGGTTAATAACCATTTTCAGATTTGTATTTCTTTTTCTAGTAATGAGTTTTGTTAATCACACTAGTGCTTCGATTTTTAAGTACTTTAAGTATTTATAGTGTTTCTGTGAATAAAGCTTATGTTTATTGATTACTTTTATCATACTCTTTCGGACGAGTTATTCGCTGAAGAGTCAGGTGGAAGAGAATGGTACGCATTTAATAGCGTTTTCATTATCATTAGATGCGTCTCTTCGACGTATTATTATATACTCTTCACATATGGTATATTTTTGTAATATTGTTTCTAAAACTCCTTTAGAGAGAGAGAGAGAGAGAGAGAGAGAGAGAGAGAGAGAGAGAGAGAGAGAGAGAGAGAGAGAGAGAGAGAGAGAGAGAGAGAGAGAGAGAGAGAGGGGGGGGGAACTATTATTTATTATCTAAATAATTTTCTGAATTTTACCTGAATTCAAATCTGATTTTATTTCATACCATTATAATCCGTATATGTTCTATTTATTTATATATCTGTAGAGGTATAGAATACTATATTTTCAAATGCTTACAAACATTCAGAAATTTATTTGATAGTTTTTCATAAGCCATCATATATTCCAAGATGAAAAAAGAAATGTCAGTGGTCAAATAAAAGATTTTGAGCATAACACTAAGGATATTATTATTATTATTATTATTATTATTATTATTATTATTATTATTATTATTATTATCATAACTTGCTAAGCTACAACCCTAGTTGGAAAAGCAGGATGCTATAAGCCTAGGGGTCCCAAGAGGGAAAATAGCCCAGTGAGGAAAGGAAACAAGGAAAATAAAATAGTTTAAGAACAGTAATAGCATTAAAATAAATGTTTCCTATATAAACTTTAAAAGTTTAACAAAACTAGAGGAAGAGAAATTAGAGAGAACAGGGAGCCCAAGTGTACCCTCAAGCAAGAGAACTCTAACCCAAGAGACAGAGGAAGACCATGGTACAGAGGCTATGGCCCTACCCAAGACTAGAGAACAATGGTTTGGTTTTGGAGTGTCCTTCTCCTAGAAGAGCAGCTTACCATAGCTAAAGAGTCTCTTCTACCCTTACGAAGAGGAAAGTAACCCCTGAACAATCGCAGTGCAGTAGGTCACATTTTGGGTGAAGAAGACTTGTTTAATAATTTCAGTGTTGTCAGGTGTACTGTATGTGAGGACAGAGGAGATTCTGTAAAGAACAGGCTGGACTATTCGGTGTATCTGTAAAGAACAGGCCAGACTATTTGGTGTATGTGTAGACAAAGGGAAAGTGAGCAATAACTAGAGAGAAGGATCCAATGTAGCGCTGTCTGGCCAGTCAAAGGACCTTATACCATAGAATTAACTTGAGACTAACGTTATTACGGTTAAAAAACATGACTTGCATTTGTTGTCGAAAGACATGTGTAAGACTGCCGGAAACATGTCAAATATTTATCCTGATTATGCATTAAAGGAAGTTTTATTTTTTCATGCTTGCTTCACACCATAAAACTATGTAAAAATGATTTTCGGTTGAATTTCTAATAAGCTCTTCCTGCAACTACCCATTTCATTAAGATTGATCTGCTCACTATTTTTTTGTTAATTTTATTTTTTATTTTCATCCAATATTGCAAAAGATAGATATAGACATACAAACAAATTAGCAGAGAGAGAGAGAGAGAGAGAGAGAGAGAGAGAGAGAGAGAGAGAGAGAGAGAGAGAGAGAGAGAGAGAGAGAGAGAGTGCACTCGCCATGTAGTTATAAGGTAACTATTAGGAACTTAGGTCTGTTTACAGTTTATCTAGTTTGGAATGCCGGGTTTTCAACGCTGTTGTATTCATTACGTTTCATCTTGCATCTCAAATCAACTTATATTTGAGCTTTATACCTCTATAGATTCGCTAATAGCATTGCTTAGCATGAAGTTGAGCCTTTGAACATCATCAAAGAGCAAGCCCTCATTACCTTTACCTTTTTGACATTTCTTTACAGTTATTTTGTGAAGATATATGTCCTCTTTGGTGGGTATGTCTATTTTTACGTTCCATTTTTTTTTATTTATATCTTACGTTGCTTCTCTTCACTTCACTTCTATCTTATTCTTTTTCTCATAAACAGATGTTACATTATACGCTACTTAGGAAGTTAAAACATTCTCATTCTATGAAAATTTACTTTCATTTTGAGTGATGATATCAACAACAAGAGCAACAGCAAAAAAATTCTCCCTTATACAATAAGGAGCAAAAGACTATTTTAGGGTGAAATAGTCATGTCGTCCTGAAGGAAGTTCCTCAATTGAAATTGGACATATCTGCGAGTGATATACCAGAAAATTTTGCCTTTTAGGTTATCACTTAGTTCTAACCTCCGGAACGAATATCCCGAGAGATATCGTGTATAAATCAAGGACGTATTAATAACAAGCCATAGATATCCTTCCCCGAATTGAGTTAACCTTGTGTCAAAGGATAAAAGATAGGGTAGGATACGTGGTCGAGAGAGCCGTTACAACTCCCGATCCCAGTGTGCTACAACTAACACTTTTCTTGTTGAACCACTCTAGGAGCAGCTATCGCATGATGCATGACGCGAGGTACCACACTGAGAATTGTAAAAATCCGTTTTTTAGTCTACAGCCATGTCCTGATGGAAGTGTACCAGAGAATTATCATTCTCAGTTGTGGCCAGAAGAGTTTTAACCCTTTACCCCTCATAGACATAAGCATACTTCATTTAGCATTGGTAACTATAGTACTAAGATTGTAAGTGATATGTTTATAAAATGTAGGAGCAAAGGAAATCAATAGTACAGTCCCACTCACTGTGAAGAAAATTTTTGTCTCCAGTCGATGAAAAGACCGAAGTCTATAAAAGGAGGGTTAAAAAATTGAGGCACACTACTTTTATTCCGCACAGTAGTTCCATTGAAAGGAAACACAAAACGAACAGTAATCATTTATTGATTCCAAAATTTCATACATGTAATACCAATCAAAACAGCATTATATACAGTATATATATACAGAAAACCGAAGTGTTCAGATCCCAAAATTATGTAACAGAGTAGTAAAATAGTACCACTCATGACATAAAAGGAAAATATCACCTTTGACTCTTTACAATATTAAATAGTACATTGAAAAGAACATTAGTCCCCTTGCACAATGTAGACTAAGAAGTCCCACCTATACAGTCCATAAGAGTCCATGCCTAACACTTAAGAAGCTGGTTTAATCACACAACCAACAGCCACTACAAAGTGTTGAATCTCTTCCAACTGACACACGTAATGTTTGAAGAACACTCTTGAAGATATCCATCATGTGTAAGCCTGTAAGTCTGTAAAGGACATAGATTGGAAAAAATTTAAGGATGAGTCTACTTTTCTAGAATCATGACCCGATGGTGTACTATCAGGGTTAGCCCTTCTGATGAAATAGGTGACTTTGGACCTTAGCTGTTTCGGAGAAAGATTAAATCCTGCTGTCTCCCCTTTAAAAAGATGACCACCTTTAAAGGCTGGTATACTATCAGGGTCAGCCCTTCTGATGAAATAGGTGACTTTGGACCTTATCTGTTTCGGAGAAAGATTAGATCCTGTCGTCTCCCCTTTAAAGAGTTGACCACCTTTAAATGCCTGGCTCTTTAACAGGTAGGCTTTAAGGCAATTCACGGGACACGGGGAAGTATTCCTGTAGTGGAACAAGCTTCCAGGGCCCCGAACGTTTTGTGGGAAGTTCGTTTTTTGCCAAGAATGCAGGATCTGGTTAAAGATTTACCTCCCCCAACACCAAGAATTCAATGTGGCCAGCATCCCTTGAAAGGTCCACAATCTTATGAGTAAGATCCCTCAGAGTGGTAGAGGCATTATCTATCGAAGAGGTAATTTGAAGTACTTTATCCAGCGACCAAGAAAAAGCCTTGGGAGGAGAATTAGGTTCCAATTTAGCACACACCTCTGTGATCTTACTGAACAGCTTGCTATTGAGTTCAATA
>NC_090751.1:71937812-71940312 GCF_036898095.1 Palaemon carinicauda
TATATATATATATATATATATATATATATATATATATATATATATATACCGAGGCCCTTTGCGTCAATAGGCGTAGGAGATAATGATGCTGTAGGTATACATAAATTATCCAGACATTTTGTGTAAAGTTCAGCGAATTTAACTCCTATAAAATCTGCGCCATCTATTACAAAATCAATTATCAAGATATCTTACGCTGATTTTCCTCTTTTCATGCCTTTGAATGCTTTCTTTACTTCTCCTACAGGTACATTTGGCCCTGGATCAGTTGTTTCACTATTTCTATTAGCAAACTTATTTCTTTTATCACTCGTATAACATTGAATAGAAATCCCCTTCATTTTTCATCAAGCAAGAGAGCAGGCAGACCCTAGAAGAGATTAAGCAACAACAGACCATGTTATTAACCAGCTAATGGAAAAATCAACAGAGTATGTCAAACCACTATGTATGGCATTTATAGACTATGAGAAACTGATTTTGTCAAACTTCAGCAGATGAATCTTATGTTAGAACACTTGAAGATAATCATCTATACGGGAAGTACAGCAATGCTAAATCTACATAAAGGTAGTGAGAAAATTCCGAATATATAGGAGAATCCTATCTCGACGAGATTATTCATAGTGTGCCCAGATAAAGTTTTTAATAATTTAGACTGGGATGATATACGAATTAACATAAATGAGAAAAATTTTAACAGCTTAAGATTTTAAAATGACATAATTCTATTTAGTGATTCATGGGAGGAATGGCAAAAGATGATACTATCAGAATATTTGAATAGAGAAAGCAGAAATGTAGGACTGAAAATTAATATGAGTAAAACTAAGATAATGTTCAATGAAAATACTAAGATACAACAAATAAAAGTTATGGACGAACCACTAGAGATTGTTAATGAATATACGTACTTAGACCAGACAATAATTGTTTCTCATGGACATGGGACCGAAATTAAAAGGAGAATAAGAAAGAAATATATTTAATCAGATGGTCCCACTGGTATTAACATATGCTTCAGAAACTTGGAGCCTTTCTAATGCCTTAGAACATAAAATAGTTAGAACTCAAAGAACTAAGGAGAGAATAATGATAAAAATAACACCAAGAGACAGAAAAAGAGTAACATGGTTACGACAGAATACTAAAGTAGAGGATATCAATATAACAATATGTAAGAAAAAGTAATGGACGTAGGCAGGACATATGATGAGAATGACTGATGATAAATAGATTGACATTAAAAATAACATAATGGGTCCTGATAGATTGCAAAAAAAGGAAGGGAAAGAAGAAAAGACGTTGGATCAACGAACTTAAAAAAGACTGATATAGCATGATCATAAAGAGGCACAATATATGTTTCGAGTTATGAAGATTGATTGATTGATTGATTTGGGGTTTTCTGGCATCCTCGAGTTATGGAGACTAAACCACATGAGTTATTTTGGGAATCCCTATGTTCTGAGTTATTTCGCGTCTCTTGGGAATGAGTTATTTGAGAACTCAGGTTCTAAATATTTCCTGACTCTAAATAATGAGATATTCTAAACTTATTAAGGAGTGAGTTGTCCAAAGACTCCCTATAATTCGAGCTATTCCATGACTCTCTTAGTTAAGATTAATTTCTAGAGTATCTATCTTTCAAGTTATATTAGGACTCCCTATATTATAAGTTGTTTTAAGACTTATTTTGAGTTATTTTAGGACTCCAAGTCATAAGTTATATCCATACTTTCTACGTTTCAAATTAATTCTGGACTCTTCTTGTTTTCGAGTTATATCTGGAATATCTAAGTTTTATTTCAGGACTTTTGATGTTACAAGTTATTTCTGCACTCTATCTTTCAAATTAATTCAGGACTCTCTAAGTTATGACTCATATCAAGTAATTCACCTTTTTTCCGATCTATTTTGGGACTCTCCAAGTCATTTAAAGACTCAATATGTCTCGAATAAAATCATGGCTATAAGATACTAGCTATTTCAGAGCTCCCTGTGAGATATACGTTATTTCTGGACGCTCTAAGTAATGATTTATTCCACTCTTCCCTTTGTTCCAAGGTATTTCCGGACTTTTTAAGCTATGAGTTATTCAAGCATTCTATATACTTATTTCAGGACATTCTAGATTATAAAGTATTTTGTGGCTCCTCATCTTTCGAGTTATTTTAGGACTGTAAGTTATGAAGTATTCCATGAATCCTTGTTTCCTGTTAATTTGGTACCCTTTAAGTTATGAATAATTTTATTACTCTCTAAGATATCTTTTTTCACTATCTATGTTTTGAGCTATTAAAAGACCTTAAATCATTGAGTTATCTCCGTGTTTCTTTAGTTTTGTGCTATTTCAGGACACCTTATGCTGCCAGTTATTTCAGGAATATCTAGGTTATGACATGTTTTAGGGCACTTTAATTTATGAGCTATTTTACTACTCTTTGGGTTATGAATAATATCATGACTTCCGATGTTTCGATTTATCTTAAGCCTCTCT
>NC_090751.1:71945312-71962812 GCF_036898095.1 Palaemon carinicauda
CATTAAAAGTGTGACTTGCTTCAGAAGCTAAGCAGAATATGTCCTCGTGGCACTGCTTGAGGACACTTTCCCAGAAATTTTAGGTTTGCCTTGAAATCTAGGGGACGTCACAATGAAGTATGACACCCTCAAAGCATACTTCCTGGAGTAGTACTCACCATCACCAAACACCCATATAGCCAAGCTTTTTCACCTCTGGGACACCAAAAGGCATCGCTCGCTCTCGGGGAAATGACCAGTATCACTCGTCTGCAACCTAACCCAGCCACTGAGGGGGGCAAGCCAGCCTCAACTTGGTGCCGGTCCCAAGCCTGTGTAAATGGGGAGGGTTGGCGGCAGGAAAGGCATCCGATCATGAAAAATTGGCCAAAACAACTATGGTAAGTGAGTATAATCAGAATGAAATTAATGCTAGGGCGTTCCCCTTAAGCGACGTGTTCCTCCAAAAAATCGGCAAGTGCTACCCAGCATGGGCTGGCTGGGTTAAAGAGGCAAGCTCAGAGGAAAATATCTGAGGAGAGGATGAGAGTAGCAACTCTGAATGTGGGGACAATGAATGGAAAAGGGCGAGAGCTGGTTGACCTCATGGGGAGAAGGAAGATTGGAGTGCTGTATGTGCAGGAGACCAGATGGAAGGGAAATAAAGCAAGAGAACTAGGCAAAGATTATAAATCATATTACAGAGGAGCAAATATGGAAGGAAGAAATGGAGTAGGAATAATATTATCGAAAGAGTTGAAGCAAAATTTGATTGGGGTGAATAGGAAAAATTACAGAATTATGAATTTAAAGCTAGGACTGGGAGTAACAATAGTCAATGTGGTGTGTGCCTATGCCCCGCAAACTGGATGTACAAAGGAGGAGAAGGATACATTCTGGGAGGAGATGGACCAGGAGCTTAGAATAATTCCAGCTAGCGAAAGGGTAATTATAGGAGGAGATCTGAACGGCCATTTGTGAATTAGTAGAGAAGGGATAGAGAGAGTGCGTGGAGGTTGGGGTGTGGGTGAGAGAAATGATAGGGGAAAAAGAGTGATTGATTTTGCATTGGCTTTTGACCTAGCAATGATCAACACCTTCTTTAAGAAGAAGATTAACAGACTGATTACTTACAGTAGTGGTGGCAGGGAGAGCCAGATAGATTTGCTGCTGTGTGAGAGAGACTATCTGAAGGAAGTTAGAAATTGCAAGGTGATAAATGGTGAGAGTGTAGCAGTGCAACACAGGTTAGTGGTAATTGATTGCAGACTAAGGAATTGTAGGAGAAGTAAAAAGCCGAGAATGGACCCAAAGATTAAGTGGTGGGAATTGAAAGAGGAAGAACTGAGAGTCTTGTTTAAGGAAAGAGTGCTGGAAGCAGTAAGGTTACATGAGGATGTACAAGAATGGTGGACCGAGAATAGTAAAGTGATTCTAAGGATCGGTGAGGAAGTACTTGGAAAGTCATAACGAAGAAGACCGCCAAATGATGAAGAATCGTGGTGGTGGAATGATGAGGTGCAATAACAGGTAAAAAACAAGAAAGAAGCCAAGAAGAAGGCAGATGTATCAGGACAAGAGCAGGATAAAGAAAACTATAAATAAGCAAAGAAAGAAGCAAGAAGAGCAGTAGCAAAGGCAAAGGCAGAGACATTAAATGAAGTCTATAAAGAGATGGAAACACCAGAAAGAGAGAAGAAAATATTATGAATTACTAAAGCCCGAGATGCTGTCTCTAAAGACCTGACACAGATAAGGCAAATAAAAGATAGCAATGGTATAGTTCTAGCAGAAGAGAATGAAATTAAAAGAAGGTGGGAAACTTATTTTGAAGGACTACTGAATGAGGAGAATCCAAGAACAGTATTTGAAGATGGACTCCCAAACGAGACAGTTACCATAGGAGTGACTAGAAGAGAAGTAGAACAAGCAGTAAAGAAGATGAAAAATAGTAAAGCTGCAGGACCGGATAATATACCAGTAGAGGTATGGAAGAGTCTTGGAGAGGAAAACATAGATATCTTGTGGTACCAAATGCAAAAGATCTTCAATCAGGAAAAGATGCCAGTGGAATGGAGAAGAAGCCTAATCATTCCCATCTATAAGGGGAAGGGAGACATCCAGGAATGTAGCAACAACAGATGCATAAACCTGATAAGCCATACTATGAAAATGGGAGATCTGAATACTCAGAGATGAAACAACAATTGGTGAGGAACAATTTGGATTCATGCCTGGAAGAGGGACTGTAGAAGCAATATTTGCTTTGAGGCAGACAATAGAAAAACATCGGGAGAAACAGAAAAGATTACATATGGTCTTTATTGACATGGAGAAGGTATATGATCGAATACCACGCCAGGAGCTGTGGAGATGTATGAGAAAAAAAGGAGTCCTTGAGAAATACGTAAGAATCACCCAAGATATGTATGAAAAGGCAGAAACAAATGTTAAGAGCAGTATAGACCTAACAGAAAATTTTCCAGTAAATATGGGACTACATCAGGGGTCTGCATTGACCCCTTACCTATTTGATATGGTCATGGATGTAGTAACACAAGGTGTTAGAGATCAGTCTCCTTAGTGTATGCTTTTTGCAGATGATATTATACTGTGTAGCACTAGGCGAGAGGTAGTAGAAGAGAAACTGGAGGAGTGGAGAAGAAAAATGGAAAATAGAGGATTGAAGATCAGCAGGAAAAAGACAGAGTATTTGAGGTTGAAAAATCGAGAATGGGGAAGTTAGTTTACAATGAGAGAGATTGAAAAAAGTTGAAAATTTCAGGTATTTAGGATCAACAGTTTGAGAGGATGGTGATCTGGGGGCAGAAATAAACCACAGAATACAAGCAGGATGGAAGAATTAGAAAAAAGTGTGTGGAGTACTATGCGACAGGAAAATAGGGGTTAGGGTGAAAGGTAAAGTACACAGGACAATGATGTATGGAGCGGAGACGTGGGCAATAAAGAAGACAGAAGAGAAGAAGCTGGATGTGGCAGAGATGAGAATGTTGAGATGGATGTGTGGGGTGACAAGAAGAGATAAGATACAGAATGAGGTAATTAGGGGTACCACAGGGGTTAGAAAACTATCAGATAAGATCCAAGAAAGTAGACTGAGGTTCTATGGTCATGTCATGAGAAGAGATGAACAGTATATTGAGAGGAGAGTGGTGGAAATGGAGGTACAGGGAATGAGAAGGAGAGGGAGACCAAAGCGAAGGTGGGTGGTCTGTATCAAGGAAAACCTTCGATCAAAGGGATTAACCGGTGATGAGGTGTGTGGCAGAGGTAGATGGAGAAAGCTGACCAGAAACATCGACCCCACATAGAAGTAGGAAAAGATGTAGACAAAGGAGAAGAAGACTTGTCTGCAACCTGCCACAGACTGCTCTTCTCAGGAAGTGAACCTACTTTAGCACCCTTTGGGTATGGTGCCTACCTGAACCTACTGCACCGCTATCGCCGATTTCGATACCTTGCCCACGAAGGACAGGATGACCAAAGATGACACTCTTAAGGACACCCACTTCACCACTTTCATGACCTCCATCAATGCTTCCACTCCTGACTAGGAGGTCAACCATTCAACACTGACCGAAGCTGACGAGAATGCAGTGGGACACTGATACCCACCCTGTGACATGCCGGAGAAGTGACAGAGCAACTAACCACCATATGACGACCCTTGATCACACCCCAACCAACGACCTCTACAGCCACGTAATGACGCCCATCGGCTGCCATATTGTTACTGCCAGTTAAGATTCGGGGTAGTTGCGAAGAAATATGCAGATGATTGTCTGTGGTTAAATAGCTTGTAAGTAGGCCATCACTTGTGGTGGTGATCTCCTCTGTCACTGGTGTTTTCTTTTTACATGATGCAAGTACTGATGTGCTGTTTTTGGTAGACACTGGTGTTTGGCATTCCATGCTATTAATGTTACTCTCTAGGACACAATGTAGTCATCCTAAGCCTGGTGATGTCCACCTGGTAGCTGCCAACTGATCTGAAATCCCCTTCCACGGGTACAATACACTTACAATATTATTTGAGAGCACCAAATACCATTGTAAGTTTTTCGTTGCCGACTTATAACATTGCCAATATTCGGTGCAGATTTCCTCGCCTATTTCCACCTCCAGGTTGATGTGGCACATCGATGCTTAGTTAATGCAGGCTCATACTCATCAACACCTCTTTATCTCGTCCCCTCTGACCTCAAACTTCACATCAGCATACCCACAGATGCCTACATCCACCTCCTCTCATCGCATGCAAAAGTCTTTCAACTAGAACTTTTCCAAACGTCCACAGTTCCTGCCAACCTGGTATTTATCACTATATGAAGATGAGGGGGACCCTGGTGTTTATCAGATTTACACGTCTGGCCAAGGTTTGTTTTGCAGCTGCTAAACCAACTTTCACTGAAACGGAAGAAATAGACCCTTGTTAAAAGGCTTCGATCTCACCGCCGTCACTCTTACACATCGTCCTGAAGAAGGATGGCTCTCTCACCCTTTTTGGGGATTGTAGGCATCTGAACATGTGGGCAGAAATAGATCAATAACGCCTACCCAACATCGCTGACATCACCTATTACTTACACAAAGTAAAATTGTTTTCCACTCTCGTCCTCCTAAAAGGAAATTATCAGGTGCCCATGAACCCCAAAGACATCTCCAAGACTGCCATCACCACCACCTTCGGCACATACACATCAAATTCGTAATGATGGTGCCACTTTTCAATGCCTTCTTTTATGATTATATTATGTGGTGACATACTTGTATTCTCTTTCTCCAAAGTGTAACACCTCCATCACCTATACATTATTCACAACTGCCTACACCAGAATGGCCTTGTAGTCCAGTACAATAGATGTACATTTGGCTCCAATGAAGTATCATTCTTAGGGTACCACATCACTCTTGAATGAATGAATGATTTGAAGTTCTCTGGCATCCTGACATCGAAGGTCATTGACGCTGACATCACTCCTGAAAGTGTCCACCCTTTCCCTTAGAAGGTATCAGTTGTTCAAATCTTCCCCCTGCCCTCGACCATCAAAACACCACAAAAACTCTTGGGCATGATAAACTACTATTACTAGTTCTTGCCAGCCATTGCCGCTACTCTTGTCCCCCTCTATGCTTCCCTCAAGGACAAGCCAAAACACCTGAAGTGGGGTCCTTTGGAGTCCTCTTCAGGAAAAAGCCTTATGCAACACAAAGAATGTCCTATCAGCTGCTGCTGTTCCCACTTTTCCTGTGTCACATGCCCCTCTACTCTCCACTGATGCCAGTGACGTCATTATTGGTGCAGTACTCGAGTAGGTTGTCAACAGCTCGCCAAGCCCATTGGCCTTTTTCAGTAATAAACTGTACAAGGAAGAATCCGGCTACTCTACCTTCGACCGCAAATTGCTGGCAGTAAATTTAGCTGTCCGCTACTTTCGCCCTTTCCTAGACGGTACACTCTTTGTCATTAGCATGGAACAAATGCCTCTGGTGCACGTCTTCACTTGACAGTCTGATGCTTGGTCCGCCCATGAACGTCAACACCTTTCAGCCATGGCTGAATATAACTGCACCCTTTCACAGTTGCCTGGTAAAATGATTCCCGTTGCCGGTTCCCTGTCAAGAAATAAATTGGCTGTCATTCACCTGTGATTGGATTACAACACCTAGGCCGAAGCCCAACTAAAAGATCCAGAGAACCAATCCTGCATGAGATTCTGCGTATCCCTCTGTTGGGAATACGTCGATGACTCCAGTGCCACCCTCCTCTGTGACATCAGTCATTACTGGTAGACCACACCCGCAGATATCTACCCCCATATGTCGACAGGTGTTTAATTTAATCCATGGCCTCTTACATATCTTGTGCAGATCTATTGCACAGCTACTGAAGACAAAGTTCATTTGAGACGGCATTACTAAGGAGGCTAAGAATTAGGTCCGTGCTTGCATTTAATGCCAAACTTCAACAGAACATTCGACACACTGTTTCAGGAGTAGGCACTTTTCCTCAAACTCAGCATCATTTTGCCCACATTCATGTCAACACAGTAGGCCCACTACCCACATCACAAGGACACTGTTACCTGTTTTCTCCGTGGATGTCTTAATCAACCAGAGTGAAATTTTACAGAATAAGTCATGCTGTTGATCTATTCTGATACATTTTTGTACATTCATCATCAGGAATTCCTATTAGTCGCTGTCCACCTTTCCAAATAAGTCCTTACGGACAGTTTACTGTTATTGGCCATCCACTCATTAGCCTGAAGCCATCCCCATGCAAACTGCAATATCTGCCTCATTTGCATCCACCCTACTCTCAGGGTGAATAGAGAAACCTGTTTAAGCTTGTCTTTGCACGTTTATATTGTTAAAGTTAAAAATGTCATTTTTATCCTCAACCATTTGTATATAAGCTTTTTATGCTATTTGAATAAACCAGTCATGGCCAGCCTGACTTTCTTTTAAGACCCTTATCAACCTGCCACAGCCTTTTGAATCTCCGCCTGCATGGACTCAATCCTAGATGATAATTTTTGTAGACTGTCTTCTTACCTTTATGAGTAAGATATAGGAAGATGTTAGAAATAGCTTTTTGTTTTTCAAGTTCATAATGTCAGTTATGAAAATCCCTTATCTGAAATGCTATAACTTTGAGTTATTATTATTATTATTATTACTATTATTATTATTATTATTATTATTATTATTATTATTATTATTATTATTATTATTATAAAAACTTTAACAAAACAAGAGGAAGAGAAACAAAACAGAACAGCGTGCCCTAGTGTACCCTCAAGCAATGTGGAGGGATATTTTTTTTCATTTTTCTTTATTTTTTGTTGTTGGCTAAATCATGAGAGAGAGAGAGAGAGAGAGAGAGAGAGAGAGAGAGAGAGAGAGAGAGAGAGAGAGAGCTTAGGATAGTGGTGAAAGTCTTGAGCGAATGAATTTCTTTTCATTTGACTGCAGCTAGAGGCAGTTCTGTGCGCTTTGAGTGCTGGGATTCATTTATTATTTCGACCACCGTGGAAGTAACTTCTTATTTTAACAGTAAGTACAATTTTGTTTATATTTCCTGATAGTGATTCTGAATGGTAGAAAGTGTATTATTTATTTAGCAATAGTTTAGTTAGCTAGGAGTGTTGGTAAGTTTTTTTTTTTTTTTTTTTTTTTATTTGCAGCCCGTAATTCCTCCTTTGGAGTTCTTAATTTGGCCTGGACTTTGGTTTGTCAGCCGAGTTCATAAATAGTTTGCTGAACGAACAAGGATTTTTTAATGGAAAGCCAATAGAGAATTTTAGAACATTAATGACCCTGCCCTTAAAGGAAATATTGATGATGATGATGATGATGATGACGACGTCTTGGCCCGGAAATTGATTGACTACCCTAAAGAAATTTTAAGAAGAAAGGATTGATTGTGTGTTTCTTTAGTGTAGTGTTGCCACGGACTTGTGGCAGTGACTTGTAAGACAGTTAGACACCGTGTGTATGACGGTGTTCGTGCCCATATACAGTATATGCATACATTATATTATATAAACCTTATATGCTTATTTTAGTTATGGTATTGGTTAATTTTAAGTTTTGGTGGGTTATTTTCTTATTTGAATGTTATCTGTATTTATTTATTTAGTTTTAGGTATAGTAATAAGTTTGGCTGTTATGATTTTAGGATCAAGTGATCCAGTTTAAGGAATAGTGTTAGTAAGGTTATGATTTGTTTTTATTTCCCTTCTGTCCAAGAGTCCAGCTGCTGATGACGTAAAAGGGAATATTTTTATTGTTGAGCATATTGTTTGTTAAGAGTGATTCAAGTTTGTGGGGTTTGCTGTTGCAACATTCCGCTACGTCAAAAGAACTTTAACCCAAGACAGCATACAACCATGATACAGAGGTTATGGCACTACTCAAGACTAGAGAACAATGGTTTGATTTTGGAGTGTCCTTCTCCCAGAAGAGCTGCTTGCCATAGCTAAAGAGTCTCTTCTAGCCCTAACAAGAGGAAAGTGGCCACTGAACTATTGCATTGCAGTAACCATTTGGGTGAAGAAGAATTTTATGGTAACCTCAGTGTTGTCAGGTGTATGAGGACAGAAGATAATATGTAAAGAATAGGCTAGACTATACGCTGTGTGTGTGTGTGTGTGTGTGTGTGTGTGTGTGTGTGTGTAGGCAAAGGGAAACTGAACCGTAACCAGAGAAAAGGATTCAATGTAGTACTCTCTGGCTAGTCAAAAGACCCGATAACTCTCTGCGGTAGTATCTCTACGGGTCTACTGCCTAAATAGTTTCAAGTGATCAGAATCGAGGTGGTAACAGAGTTATATGAAAAAAGTTAAAAGATCATATGATACGGATGGCTTACAAGAACAATTTTATTATAAATATGAATAGAATTATACACTATTTATAAGTTTATGACTGTGCATATAAAGCGGTATCAGCCTGTAGTGTTACTTTACAAAATACATAATCGCATAATATCCATCTCAATCCACACTTACCTTTGCTAAATTGTGAAAAATAAAAAGTATAATATTCTCAAAATTATAATGTTAGTTTCTGTCAAATGATTTAGTAGCACTTCATTTCGTTAACAGTAGGTTATGATAAAGTTTAGTCTAATGAGTATTTAGACCGAGTGACCATATAACGATTATACAATGATTATACAGTTCTTAACACTTCATTTCGTTAAAACAATTCAAACAAAATTACACTAGGCTTAGATAGTTATATTATCACTTCAGTTCCTTAAGAAGAGTTCTTAACAAAAGAATTATCTCATAAGGGATCAGTGGAGTGATGTCGAAAAGAAGAAAGATGTTACAGTACTGTTGTATAGCTAATTTTCAGAGAGGTGTCCTCCTCTAATCAAATGCTTGAAAGATTGTCCAGCCTGTGAGGGACACGGGCTCTTGCGTTGGCAACTGGTAGTAACCAAAATTCAAAACTCACCTTTATATACCCAACCTCAGGTACTCATTAGTGTAATTGTCACGTGGTACATCATCCAAAACTTCAGTTCCAAAATGTTCTTAAGGATCTTTGTAATAAAGGAACTTTATGTTTACATAATTTTTCCTTCGGTATTTCTAAAATAATTTCCATACATTTAATAAAAATACTTTTATAAAGAAAGCCCTATTTGCAAGGCTATGCCTTATTTCAAAAGCGCAGCTCTTTTAAGATAACGTCACTTCCTCTCCAACTTACACGTACTCAATGCTATACGTCCTACATCACATCATGTTTTTCTCGCACCGTAATAGAAATACTGTCATTATATTTTTGTGCGTCGTAGTATATTCATTAAAAATCCTCCTTCATTTACGTACTTGAGAGATATATATATATATATATATATATATATATATATATATATATATATATATATATATATATATATATATATATATATATATATATATATATATATATATATATATATATATGTATATAAATAACTCTGCGAAATTACATTACAGTAGCTTAAAATGATGATAATAGTAAAAATAAATACTACTGTACTATTATTACTCATATAATTTAAGTTCTTAAGGCTTATACTTCTAATTCCTCACTTAGAGAGCTTATTTCTAACAGGTAAATAGTTATCGTGTGTGTTTTTGTCAATTTCAAAGCTCTCCATTAGTATCGGTTGAATTGTGTTTCTCATATTATTTACTATGGTATGAGAACCGTGGCTCTTGCCTCTAAATAAGGTTCTGAGCTGATTATAGATGGGACAACGATTGATCCAATTCATGACATGGAATGCTGGTACTCCAATTAGGACTTCTGATCACTGAGCATCTTGTCGTCGATGTTTCATAACCAATCTAAATTAGATTGGAATCACATTTTGAACGATTTCTGCTTCTAGATTGGTTACAGCTGTTTAAACATGAGCTTGTTGTTTATCTAAAACATTTTTTTTTCAACCTGTTTTGACTGTTAAACTACTATATCAAGGAAAAAAGTATTCAGTGAGGATTGTTGATATGTTGATTAGGAGAAACGGAAGGGTTATCATTTCCGGAAATGAATATATGACCATAAGAGAAAATTAATCTTATATAATTTGACCATACAACAAACCGTTTCTGACATAAACAAGAATGTAAATGGTAGACTACCTTCAAGTCGGCTCTCTTGATAGAAGAAAGTGGTTGTATATATACATACACAAAAAGAGAGTAATAGTAGTGCAAAAGATAAGAGACAGTTTGAAAAGCTTCAAGATATACTATTAGAACATAATATGCAGCAAATAAACCACATTCCAACAAGAAAGGACAATGTCCTAGATTTAGTATTTGTGAATGAGCTGAATTATGTTAAAGAAATAATAGTGTATAGCACGGGAATTTCAGACCACAATGTCATAGAATTAATAGTCCATTCCAAAGCAAGTGAACGCAGAGATAAACAAAGCACAAAACGATGGGAAGGATATGGAAAATATAATTTCTATGGTAAGAATATGAAATGGTCAGAAATAAATGAAGAATTGAACAAAGATTGGAAAAATATATTAGTAAGTAATAATATACAGGTAAATACGGATATATTGTACAAAATACTGGAGAAAATTGTTGAAGAATATGTACCGAAAAAAAAAAAAAAAATAAACATCAGACATGCATACCAAGAGACAGAAGGATCTTATTTCAGAAGATTAGAAAGTAGAAGAAAAATCTTGCAAAAAGAAAAAATGTGTGGAAAATGATGGAAATAAAGTTAGATAGAAAATGCAGAAAAAAAGATTATACGATAAAAACAAAATGAAAAAAGGGACTTAGAAGAAAGGACACTTCAAAATATCAGGAAAAACCCCCAAAGTACTTTACTCTTATGCAAAAAAGATGAATAAAGGGAGATTAGAAATAGGCCCTCTAAGAATGGAAGGATAGTTAATGAATAAAAAAAAGGAAATATGCAACATATTAGCAGAAAAATATAAGAGTGAATTCATGCAAAGAATTGCGAATGAGAATAACGAAACAGAAATGAGAGAAGAAAATAGTGAATATCTAATGTATATAGATATTAATGAAGCAGATATTGTGCAGGCTATAAGGGAAATTAAAAATGGATCAGCGGCTGGGCCAGGCAAAGTTCCAGTGATTTTGTTAAAAAAAAAAACTGCACACACTATCGCGAAGTCGGTTGCAATACTGCTAAGACAAATTGTAGATATGAGCGAAATATATGCTAAACATAAATTAGCATATATAACCCCTACTTTCAAAAGTGGATCAAGATAGAGGCAAGCAATTATAGACCTATTAGTCTAACATCACATACTATGAAAGTGTATGAAAGGGTAATAACAAAGAAAATAATGGATCATTTGGTTAAAAATAATTTATTTGATATAGGTCAACACGGTTTTGTGCCCGGAAAAAGTACACAAACCCGACTGATAGCACACTATGAAAACATATATAAAAATATGATAAATGAAAAAGACACAGATGTGGTATATCTAGATTTTCAAAAGCCTTTGACAAGGTAGACCATAATATATCAGAGAAAAAAATGAGAAAGCATAATATTAAGGGGAAGATAGGAAAATGGATAAAAGAATTTCTACAAAACAGAAAACAGATAGTGGTTGCAAATGACGAGAAACCAAGCTCAGGTAATATATGGCGTGCCACAGGGTACAGTATTAGCTGCACTGCTGTTTGTTATTATGATCTCAGACATAGACTGTAATGTTAAAGACTCTGCAGTGAGAAGTTTCACTTGAGATGAAGATAGGAACTCATTACAAAGAGATCTAAACAAAATATATGAATGGCGGAGATAAATAAGATGGCATTTAACTCCGATAAATTCAAATTAATAAATTATGGAAATAGAGAAAGAATGGTTTATACATACAGGGGACCTAATACCGAGACAATCACGAACAAGGAAGCAATTAAAGACCTTGGCATAATGTTAAACAGGAATATGTTATGCAACGACCAAATAGCAACACTGTTGGCTAAATTTAAAGCAAAAATGGAATGCTATTCAGACACTTTAAAACAAGAAAAGCTGAACACATGATTATGCTTTGCAAAACTTATGTACGTAGTACACTCAAGTACTGCAATGTGATATGGTACCCACACTACCAAAAAGGTATTGCACAAATAGAGAGTATACAAAGGTCCTTTTCTGCTAGAATAGAAGAAGTTAAGGACCTTGACTACTGGGAAAGACTGCAATTATTAAAATTATACAGTCTAGAAAGGAGAAGAGAATGCTACATGATAATACAAGCATGGAAACAAATCGAAGTAATTACTGAAAACATCATGGAGCTAAAAATATCAGAAAGAGCAAGCCGAGGTAGATTAATAGTTCCCAAAACTATACCAGGAAAACTAAGGAGCACACAGGACATTAATCCACTACGCACCAGCATCGATAATGCAGTGACTATTTAATGCGCTGCCAGCTCATCTAAGAAACATATCAAGAGTGAGCGTAGATGTGTTTAAGAATAAGCTCGATAAACACCTAAGATGCATCCCAGACCATCCAAGACTGGAAGATGCAAAATACACCGGAAGATGCATAAGCAACTCTCTGGTGGATATACGAGGTGCCTCACACTGAGGGACCTGGGGGAACCCAAACATAGAATAAGGCAATAAGGTAAGGTAAGACCCCCTTTTGCTTAAACCGGAGAGCCATGTCACATGCTCTCCAAAGGAATAGGGGAACTTTTTTCATTAACATGTTTGATAGTAAGCAGATCAATGAGAAACTCAAACTTCCTCATCCCTATTTTTCTGAAGCTGAACTGACCAATTTAAATTTTTGATTTCACTAAATCATTTTTTTTCTTGGCCTAGAAGCTAATAGAAGTGTAGACCTGAATTGTAATTTACCTTTGCTTTTTGTAAACAGCATATTTCCTAGCTCTAAGGTAGTGTCTAAGGTTTTCTGTTTTTTTTTTGTATGGGGTTCTTCTTACACTGGGGAATTTGTAATGTCAATTCTTTGGGTAAATTTGTTTGTGGTATCTCTACCCTACCGATAGCCATACCTGTGTTCTATTACTACCATATTTTCTAAAGTTTTTGAATGTCTGCTGTCAGAACGCCTGATGCCTATATTGAAAGGAGTTATCAGTTATGTTTGTAGTTTAAAGGGCCTTTGACTTTTTATATTGCATATACATTCATAACTTGGATATGAAAACCAGCTTGTTGCTCATGCAGATGATGGTATTCTCTTCCTATCGATCCAATATCCCGAGTGTAAAATGGAGGATACTGAATATCCTAACAGGAATCTAGCTGAAATTAATATATGTAGCAAAATATTGATTGTCACGTTCAATCACAACAAAATTAAAATTATGATAGTCAGCGGGAAAGTGGATTCTTCCTTTCATGATCTTGTTATTGACTATGTTTCTTAAACTACCTGCAACTCATTCAAAATTCTTGGGGTTATTTTCTTTTGAGAAACATATCTCGTTTGTCTCCTCACCAATAACATAAAAACCAGTATAAAGAGTAAATATATCAAGATTATTTTGCACTATTTTGAAAATTGTTTAACAGCTGATTCTCATAAACAAATGTTGGAGGAAAACTTGAGTTCTATAAATTTACTTGTCACTGATCTTCATAATTATCTCTGACACTGTCTTTCAAATAACTATCGGGCATGCTGTATAATTTTTTTATAAGACTGACCATCCTTATCCAACATGCAGTATAAGGAATGCAGTTAACTTTAATAGTTTGCCTTTACTTTAGTAATGCTTAATACTCAATAGTATTCCAAAAGTTTTATTTCGAGAAAGATAAAATATCAAAACGATCTTACTATATTGATGGAACTTCAGAAGTTCAAACTTGGTGCACAATAAGCTCCTTTTTGGTGGGGATATAGTTTTTCTGTTAATATATTTATCTTTGTCGTTTTAATTTCTACATTCCTCTTTTACAGTCTGCTCTTTAATATTATGTTTCCTTTCCCCCGAGGTAGTTTGCTTTATTAGGGACATCGAATTTTTTAGCAACCTACTTTTTAAATTTTGATAATACCTTGGCCAATGGTAATAATAATAATAATAATAATAGTAATAATCATCATCATCATCATCATCATCATAATAATTATAATAATAATAGTAATAATAATCATCATCATCATCATCATCATAATAATTATGATAATAATAAATAATAATAATAATAATAATAATAATAATAATAATAATAATAATCATAATAATAAATATGATAATGATAATGATAATAATAATAATAATAATAATAATAATAATAATAATAATAATAATAATAATAATAATATTAATAAAAATAATAATAATAATAATAATAATAATAATAATAATAATAATAATAATAAAGATGATAATAATAATAATAATAATAATAATAATAATAATAATAATGATATTGATATTGATATTTATATTGATATTGATATTGATATTGATATTAACAATAACAATATCAATAACAATAACAATAAAAATAACAATACTAATAATAACAGTAATTGAGAATGCATTTTTTTTCATAAAATTAAAGAATAATTTTAAAGTATGCAGGCTAGGAAATAAATGGTTTAATTTAAAAATGCTGATAAGACATGGATATATTCTGTCTCAATAACTGGTTGATATCCTCATGATAGAGTAATGCAAGTGGTCAAAGATAGAACAATCGATGTAAGTATGAAATTGTGGGGTGAAAATTGAAAAATAAATGTTAGTGTGGATTGTGGAAGTGGAGGCTTTGTATGTGTATCTTGGAGTAAATTTGAAAGAAAATGACAATATGAGATTAGAGATAAATCACGAAAAAGTATAAATAAAAAAAGGAAGCAGTGGGTGCGTACTAAAGATTAGAAAGAGAGTTAAATTACTTGTGGAAATAAAGGTCTGTATAAAAGGCTAGTTTTCAAGTCATCACTCTTTTATCGAAGTGTCGCTTGGATGCAAGGTAGAAACGATTGATTGATGGTCCTGTGTTGTAAAAAGAGGAAATCCTAAGATGTGTACCATAGATTGAGCAAAATAAATATTGAAACGAAAGAGCTCAATTAAACAGAAAGCTCAGGATGAAAATCTTAAACAGGGTTCTATAGATGATATATTTGAAAGGAAGGTTCTGAATATATAGGAGCACAGGGGGCGGTGGTAGAAACAGTTCCTGTTTAAATCTTGAGAAAACCTTCTTCGTGTCCAGTGTGCTTGTGTGCTTTCCTGGGTCACTCGATGTTTCAAGTTTGAGTTTTTAGGTTGATTTACAACATATAGTTCTACTTCAACTTGTATATTTTATCAAAATCAATTGTGTACAACTCTAGATTTTTTCTTTGATTTAGATTCTAGTAATCTATTTTTTTACCCAACATAACAAAACGTTGGCATTGATAAATCACGAAGCTATATACCACTCCCTTAGTGTCACCCTCTTTATATATATATATATATATATATATATATATATATATATATATATATATATATATATATATATATATATATATATATATATATATATCATCATCATCATCATCATCATCATCATCCTCAGCCTTTGCTAGTCCACTGCAGGATAAAGGCCTCAGACATGTCCTTCTACTCTCGTCTTTCTATGGTCTTTCTTGCCAGTCTATACCAGAAAATTTTCTTTGCTCGTCAATCCATCGTCTTCATTTTATTACAATGTATCGGTTGCAATCTCTGGAGACCCCATTCGGTTATTTTTGTTTTCCATTTTTTATCCGTTATTGTCATTATATGTTGCTCACGTCCATTCCTTTTTCTAAAATGTTGTTAGAATCCTCTACTTTAGTTTGTTCTTGTTTGCTCTTTTAATCTCTTTGTTAATCCCATCATTGCTCTTTCCAGAGCTTTTTAAGTTGTAACTAGCATATGTGTTCAAAGGCTTTAGTAAGGCTCAAAGTATCTGATGAATAAGTTAATACTAGGAGTACCATCAAATTAAATACTGTGCTTTTTAGAGAAAATGACATTTTACTTTTCATAATTTCCATTTAGTTTATCAAACCCTCTTCATCCCATGCTTATCATTTTCAAAATTGCAGCCTCATGTCCTGGGGAAACATTAATTGTCTGTCTGAAGTACGTATATTTATTAACGATCTCTAGAGGTTCGTCTATAATCCTTATTTGTTGCCTTTCTGAATTTTCATGGAACATTATCTTAGTTTTACTCATACTCATTTTCAGTCATAACTTTCTACTTTTTCTAATCTGCTATCAAGTACTGCAATTCCTCCCATGATTTTCTAAACAGAACTCTGGCCTCTGCAAATCTCAAGTTGATAAGGTATTCCCCATTAATAATAATTCCTACATTCTTATAACGTTCTGGGCATGAGAATTTAGGAAATATGGAGTCTTCATGTCTAACTCCTTTCTCAATCAGAATGTTCGCACTATCTGTACGTAGTTTCAGGATTGCTGTTATAACCGTATAGATATCTCCAAGCTTTCTGACATAAGAATCATCTAGGCTTACTGATTTCCTGCTTTTCAATGGTTTTCATGAATGCTGGTGCTCCGAAAGAATGAAAAACTTTTTCGTTGTCTATAAATGCCATACTTAGTGATTGGTCATGCTCAGTTGATTTTTCCATTACCTGGCTAATTATAGGGATATTGTTAGTCGTTAAATATCCGCTTCTAAATCCTGCTTTATCTCTTGGTTGATAAAAGATCTAGCTGTCTTTTTATTTGCCCTCATATGATCTTGGTAAAAGTTTTTTTTTTTTTTAATTTTTTTTTTTTTGGATTTTACTGAGAATATTGTTGTGCGGTAATTTGTCAGGTCTTTTGTGTCTCCCTTTTTGTGAATTTATATCACGATAAAGTTTTTCCAAGCTGTCTGGATAGATAATTCTTGCAAACATTTTGTGTAAAGTTCAGCGTGTTTGACTGTATCATGAAATATTTTTCATCTATTATCAAAGCAACTGTTAGGACATCTTCTCCTGCTTTGCCTTTTTCATGCCTTTAAATGCTTTCTTTACATCTAGTGTTAGTTTTGGTACCAACTCCTGTGTTTCATTACTTCTATTGGCAAAGTTATTACTTATATTACTATTGTACAGCATTGTAAGAAATCTTCTGCAGTTTTTATCTCTCCATTTATGTTGTTGATAATTTTCCATTTTGATCCTTTAAAGCAAATATTTGTTGGCAACTTGTTACGTATTTATGTACACATGCATAATAACAATAACAATAACAATAACAATAACAATAACAATAACAATAACAATATTAATGATAATATCCGGTGATGACCATAATGATAATGAAGACTTGCAATGTCAAATAAAAGTCACAACGGACATTTTATTTCAATTCGTATTATTTTCTTATTAGCAAAATAGTTTCCCATTTCACGCGTATTCCTCTAACATTGAGGATTTAAAATAATTTTGACGAATAGAAGAACAATTGCTT
>NC_090751.1:71967812-71990312 GCF_036898095.1 Palaemon carinicauda
TATATAAACACGAGTGCATGTACACACACACACACACACACACACACACATATATATATATATATATATATATATATATATATATATATATATATATATATATATATATATATATATAAACACGAGCGCATGTACAAGCACACACACATGTATACACACACACACACACACACACACACATACACACACACACACATATATATATATATATATATATATATATATATATATATATATATATATATAGAGAGAGAGAGAGAGAGAGAGAGAGAGAGAGAGAGAGAGAGAGAGAGAGAGAGAGAGAGAGAGAGAGAGAGCACTTCCATATAAATAAAATGAAAAATATCGAGTAGTCACAAAATCGGGATGAGACTGCTAGACCCTGCCTTGTCATCAGGATTTTCAACGGGCTCAAGTGCCGATGACATCTGGATTGAATCTATAGAATATGAGCCTTATATCCATAAGGTGATGGGGCTGGAAAGCCCTTCAACATAGAGGTGCAACTAGGCTACTCCCTGCACTTAAAATGTAATATGAAATAAAGCTAAAGAGATTGGAAAGTAAAATGGAAGCAGGAACAGAGAAAAAGCATAAGGCTGAAATTAGGTATGAAATGGAGCTGGAGGTACGTTGCGAAAACCCTCTAGTCGTACTCGACTTTAATGCACAACGGAAGGTACAACGATGGTACTAGCCCTACACGCACACGGGGCGAATGCATCTGATATTTTCTTGTAGTTGCTCATATAAACGTATAGTTGATGTAACGCTTTAAATCAACTTAATTGAATAGATAACCAGATAAATAGTGAACATGCTATATAGGCAATAAACACACGTGCGCGCAAACACACATAGTTCATATATATATATATATATATATATATATATATATATATATATATATATATATATATATATATATATATATGCATGTGTGTGTGTGTGTGTATGTGTGCGAAGAAGAATGTCACTTTTTTCTGAAAAGAAAAGTATTTAATGATAAGGGCCTACCAGTTTTAACATACGCATCAGAAACTTAGAGCCCTTCAGAAGCATTAGAACATAAGCTATTTACAACTCAAAGAGCTATGGAAAGGATAATGAATGGGATTAACACCAAGAGATGGAGAAAGAGCAACGTGGACACGAGAGCAAATTAAAGGGGAGGATATTCCAGCAAGAAGAAAAAAGAAATGGACGTGGGTAGGATATAAGAGAACGACAGGTAATAGATGAACAAAAAATTATAACAGAATAGGTCCCTGGAGATTGCAAACGAAACAGGGGAAGGAAAACGAGCTAAGAAAATTTTTGTTATAGGCTGGCATTGAAAGACCATAAACAGAAAGGAGTTTAAGGCCGTCTGAGGCATTTGTCTTACAATGCACTAGCAACCGTTTATAATATATATATATATATATATATATATATATATATATATATATATATATATATATATATATATATATATACTGTATATATATATATATATATATATATATATATATATATATATATATATATATATATATATATATATATATATATGTGTGTGTGTGTGTGTGTATATGTATATATATGTCCCTTTTTCATTTAAAAAATCAATAGCCTTCTAGGTCTCAGAAAGTTTTCAAGAATGATGTTGCTGCTTCCGTAATAGACAGGTTTTCCCCTATTCTTCACTTTCCTAAGTCTATTACTAATCGCTCCATTGATTGGTATTAGACTTGGGAACGTAAAGTGAACTTTTGAATGACGGTGCCCAACCACACCCTTCCTTTTTTCTCGCATAGAAATTAAATTTGGAACCCTTCGCTGTCAATCTATATGCACAGACATTCACACACATATATACACATTTATGCCCTTAGCACATCAATGAGGCTGGACATGTGGCTAGCAACCTCACTCCAAAAACACTTATTGAAATTTTAAAGAATTACTTCTTGTTGCTCCAACTTTAAACGAAAAAATATGCAAGGCATGTGAGACTTTCACATAGTTGAGAGGAGTTTCAACCCTGCTCAGGTTCGATGATATCCATGAAATAGGGACCCACTGCCCCTGTGACCCAATGGTGAGGTGGTGGGCAACATGGCTGAAGTGAAGTTCACTCTGTATTTCTGTTGACTTTTCTTGTATAAATTTAAAATTATACATATTTGGAAAGCTTATGACATACAGATTCTGAAAACCAACGTTGCCGTTTGCAACAAGGTACTATGGCAGCCTTATTGGTACTTTAAATGTTGTTGTCAAAAATTGGAGATACTACCTTATCTTTGCTTCTAATAATGCTATATATATATATATATATATATATATATATATATATATATATATATATATATATATATATATATATATATATCGCAACAAATAGCCAAAACCTTCTATCTAAGGGTAAAGGAATTCGCCTTTTTTTTACATTTTAGTGTTATAATTGCCAGTGTATGACTGGCATATTGTCTTTATCAATATATGGCGTTTGGTAATTGCATATAAGCTACGATATTTCTGACCTTACTGACCTTTCATTTTCATTTCAGGAAATTACTAGACAGAATGAATAAATGCTAGACCATCAACATGGATAATGATACCTCTGCTAAGGTGATAGAATTAAAGGAACTCTTATTTTGAATGCCCATTTGAGTCTGATTTGAAGCTTCTGATTTCATTGCAGTAGAGGGGTACTTTGTAAGATGCGGAATATGTTTTTGTAAATATACATATGAAAGACAAACTGAGTGAAAATAAAACAAAATGCCTTGCAATGGTACATCCAAAGAGTCAGAAATTGAATGCATCATGCCAAGTCCACTGGTAGGTACACAGGGAAAAAAACATGTCAAGAAGCGAACATTTGCATAGAGTGAAGATGCTGCGTCTAATTCACCAGGTTCCTTGACTCCCTTTACAAGACCAGCTACAACTCTGCTAAACATTACTGTTTATTTTGTCAACTGGTCAATGAAGATTTAATTGCTCTAAGAACTGATGATGTTGGAAAAGCATTGTGGAATACTGTGGAGATATCTCAGAATTCAGTACTGATGACAAGATTAAGCGATAACATTTCTCCATCTGACGTCCATGCAATTTATGTACTTTATCATAAATTATGCTGGAGGAAAAATGTCTTTCAGTCCTCCAGAATGATAGCCTGACAGAGTCAACAAGCGCAGCTAGAACTGCCAATGTAAATAAATATCTTGTCATTGAGCTGATCAACCTCATAGACTTTCAAACTAAAAACCAGGCATACCTTCCCATGGATGACATGGAGGCCATGTATATTTCTACAGTATGTTAGGTGGCAATTAATATACTGAGAAGTGCACAACCAAATTCACTAGAAAATAGTTGAAGTAGCTTGCTGTGAAATCAGCAATACAGAAAGACCAAGCAAAGCCTTTAGTGCTATACTCTCCAGAAGCATGCAAGGAGGAAATAGTCTACACCTCCATGGTCAACAAGGGAAGTGAAATGGAAAAGAACAAAATGCTGTACATAGTAGCAAAACCTATCTGAAGAAATATTGCCATGTTCCTTGACACAGATGAAAAAAAAAAATAATAATAATTTCAGTGAGCAGCTGCAAATATGAAGTGTCACCAGAATTTTATTTTGAAACTGTGGATACTAGTGGGACCAGAAGAAGAGGTGTATACAGAAGTGAGAAGTAGAACTGGCAACCAGTCAGCTCTTACATTAAGGCAACATGTTATGTTTGCATACAAAATCAAGAGACAAGTACATTATAAACCCATGCAAAAGAAGAGTGGTTTCCGAACAAAATACAGAAGAGAAAATCCTCAGGTTGTAGGACTGGCACTTACTGTTTATCAAGAAACAAGCGAATTATTGAACTTCTCTATGCTCAAGATTACTGTATTTCGTACAACCATTTCATAATCTTATAGCAGTGGTTGTTAACATGGGCTACCTATATCCTCATGGGGTATAAAACCTGAAAACTGGGTGTACGAGACTTTATACCCAGTACAATGGTCCTGAATTTTCAATCTAAGAAAGTAAAACATATTTTCTTATCTTTTCTCTCACTATACTTGTCTCAACTACTTTTTTTCAAACTAACACTGTAAACAATTATCTTTCAATTTTTATCATTTCTTATATTCTTGATATATTGTAAGACTTGTGCTTATTTTTAGTGTTTGTACAAGCTGGGATCCTTAGCTTCCGAAGTTCAGTCACTTGTGTGTCCTTGGTTCTCACTGAGATTGTGGAACCATAGCTCATGTGTATTTGAAAGGTGCTGCATATGTTACCGGAGGTTGGCTTTTCAGCTATATAAACACATGGTGTGAGAAGCAGAGTAGAACCAGATGTAATCCATTACCTTCCATTGACAAGTGATCAATTAGTGTCAAACAACTGGCTGTGCCATGGGAGAGAAAGATGAAGTTTGAGAGTGGATAAGAAATAGTGCCAACAGACAAAGGACAACAAGGAGGGGTTGTTAGGTCTATCATGGGAAAACTCGTCCCATGGTATCAGGGGAAATCATACAATCTCATTGGCCAGAGGGTCACCTTAGTATCCAATAATTTCTTTTGGGCGTGTCAGGAAAACAGCAGGTCATGAATCAGGCACCTATACCCAAAGGATCTATTTTTTATAGCGTGTTCTGAATTTTCCTAGGGCCTTGCAGAAGTCAAGAACGGGCAGGGAGGCCCCAGGATAATAGAAGAGGAAGAACACCTTCCTCAGGGTTGGCCCCAACATCATTAAATCTTGTGTTCTGTAACTGTTAATAAACAATGTTAAACGTATAATTCCGCTTATCATTGAGATCCACGATACCAATAAAGTCTCCTATTACACATATACTGTACACTATGATGTTTGTAGTTAAGCATTGTAAATTGTCTGGATTTAATTTGATTCTGCTGAAGTGATTGCTGGTATTAAGATGAGTTACTGGTGCGAATGGCATTTGTGATTTGTGTTATGATTATATTGGTTACAATATAACAAATTTTTTTGTGGTGTATAACCATAATATCGTCTGGAACAAATGTAGAGAAATATACTATTCAAGGCACAGTGAATGAGGAGGAATATGGTGTATTGTGTATTGTGGTTGTGATACATTATTATAATGGTTTTGACATGTTATACTGGTTATAACATCCACGCTTGCTTCTTTCCATATATCGGTGTAATCCCCATCTGATATATTTTGTCTAAGAAACTTAACTGGAATGATGATTACATTCGTTAAGTTCTAGCTACACGTATTAGGGAGGTATATGGTACCTAACAACCATAGTGCATACTTTGCAACATAGAATTTACAGATGTCAATCTCAAACAACCGAGACTCAATGAACACTTCAACAATTACCATGGCGGTGCAGATGATGGACATACCTTGAGAAAAATGAAGATCAAGCAGAAACAATTTGATCATAGTGGTACTCTGTCAAGTGTAGCTTTTGTGTCAGTTGTAAAACCTTTCTTGCAAGCAACTTATGAAGTTTCCCTTTTGTGTGCAAAGAATTAGAAAAATCTCACTATTACAGATCTTCTTGAACCTTGTGCATTTAAAATTTCAAATATAGTGTTAGGGACAGACACTGAAAAAAAGCTTAAACAAATACCTATGTCAAATGACTTTGTTTATTCAAGGATTAATGATATGTGTTGAAATATCTTGCAGCAGGCAATAACAGACCTGAAAGCTAGTCCTGTCAAAGTGAGTATTCTGCTGGAAGAGTCAACTAATACCATTCTTTAAAAACCTCTGTAAACTGCTGCAAAAACAATTGTGTTTAATCTTGTGAAAGAGATCTTTGCCGTGGAATGAATCTCAACAAATGCGGGTCCATTTGCAGTGATGGAGTCCCTGTCATGTTCAGAAATAAACCAGGCTTTATTACCCTAGTGAGTAAAAATGTTTCTCATGTGTCACTCACATCTTGTTGCAACATCCACTCACTACAAAGACACTACCAGAAAAACTGAAGACTGTTTTACCTGTTTATCTATGTGTAGTAATTTTCCCCAGAGGGCAAGCAGTGAATTCCACCAATTTTCATCTTTTTGTGAAGAAATTGGAGATGAGCATAGCGTTCATCTTTATCACACAGAAGGGAGGTGGCATTCCCGTAGAAGTGTACTTAAAAATGTCTTTGATCTTCATGAAGAAACTATGCAGTTTCTAAGAAATAAAGGCAGTGAAAATTCTGACCATTTGAAAATAGGGAGTTCCAATTTTCTTTGGCATATCTGGCAAATGTATTCACACCCCTCAATGAACTGAACGTGTCTATGTAGGGAACATAGATGAATATGATAAGAGATTGAGAAAAGTTGCCTGCCCTCACCAAGAAGCTTCCAATGTTGATAAAGCACATTGAAAGTGGAAATTTTGAAAACTTTGCTTCTCTTGATGAAGCTACTAGTGCTGAAGAGGAGCTGCTATCGTGAATGAAGTACAAGAACATTATAACGGATTCAGTCCATCTCAAGGTATTTTCTTCAACCTTGTTTCCATGGATGATAATGGTGTTATATGGATTGATCTAGTGGAGTAACAGACCAATAAAAAAAACCAAAAAAGTTTGGAAAAAATGCAACTGGGTATGTTTTGGTGTGCACAACTCAAAACACTCCCACAGTTATCAGGGAGGGCTTTGGAGGTTCTCATGCCATTTACAGTTGCATGCTTATGCCAGACAGGTTTGTATAAACGTGATGACATATGTATGGCATTTTAAAAGAAATAACCTGGCTTGAACATCATCACTAATGAGAAAGAACGACAAAAAAGCCACAAAAATGTGTTGGTGTACACTATATGGTATAATTAATATTTACTGTTATAATGTGCATTTATTGTACTCTACTAATTGACACTTGTCATTAGAAATCTGTTTAGTACCTGAATACACCTAATGATTTCTAAGCAAGGTTTGTGTCACTAAACATTGTCATGTGTTTGTATTGTATTCATATTTGATGAGGATATGAGAAAATTTTCTGAGATATTAAAATGGTTAAGAACCACTGCCTTAGAGACATCATTAGCTAATGCTGTTGTTGCAAATGCCAAAGAATTCCAAGGGCTGTACGTGCCTTCCTTTCTAGGGAAAGGTGCATTTGTTTCATTTGCTGCCGATAATACTGATTTTGCGATGGACACCGTGAATGGCAGATGCACCACCCATGGAACAATAACTGTATTTCATCAGAAAGCAGATGCCACTGGTTAGAGGTTTGCTCCAGCTCTAACTATAAAAAAATCATAGATTTTGTCTGCGGATCCCTATCATGTGCCTATACAAGTTATGTGAAACCAAGTCCTTGACATCAAAGGAGGGAAGAACCATTCTGCTTGAACTCTGGTATTGCAGTGTCACATGAGGTCAACACCTTAGGGTGGACCATTTCAGAACAACACACTTCCTATTTGGGCAGGTTTCAAGTTTCCTGTGTAAAAAATCAGCCTCTGGCTGATGCTGGTGCTTTGCCACTACTACCTGAAGTTCCACATGTATGGCCGACTCTGGTGACAGTAGTAAGGTAAGCAATAAGTTTGCAGAACCTCATACTTGTCAAAGAACACCTCATAGTCATAAATTTTGATAGGGCTCTGTATGTAAAGGCAGTTCGCTTTCAGGATGCCAAACAAGAATAATATTGAAGCATCAAGTACTTTATAACAGCATTGAGAACCCTTGGTACCTCAAGCGAAAATTCAAGGATTCATGATACCTGGATTGAGTCAAATTTGTATGGATCTGTCACAGTTCTGCAAATTTTAAATTGCATCCACTACAAAAGATCTCTTCAGACACATAATTGAGTTTTCATTGCTCTATTTAACATCATATATATGTATATATATATATATATATATATATATATATATATATATATATATGTATGTATATATAACATTTCCTCCTATGCCTAATGACGTAAAGGTCCTCGGTTAGATTTCTCCAGTCTTCTCTATCTTGAGCTTTTAAATCAATACTTCTGCAGTCACCCTACTTTACGCTTCATAGCCCTCAGTCATGCAGGTTGAGGACTATGAACACAGAAAAACCTTTACTATTGAATGTAGGAAACACTTTGCAGTGTTAAAGACTTTAAGAGAAGAAGAGCAGACAATTAATGAAGAATAGTGAGATACTAAGAACATATAACAGTCAGTTGGTAGGGATGTTTTGGGACATGCAGTTACAAGGAGAAAGACATGATATCAAATGATACTTGGGGTACTATAAAAAGGAGACAAAGACAAATATTGATTGTTTAAAGTCTTTGAGGAAGTAATGAAGTGACAAGGTAGAGCATGGTAATTATTCCAGTATTGATTGTGAAGTCAAAAGAAAAGTCAGGAATGACTAGAGAGAATATTTAGACAGGAAAGCAGTTGAGGCTGACAAAGCTATGAATTCAGGAAGTGGCTATGGTGAAAAAATTGGTCATAAAATTATTAATGAAATCTCAATTAGGGCAAAGAAGAAGAAGCACATGCCCATTAAAAAGAGAGATGGATCTGTTATAACAATAGAAGATGAAGAAGGCAATGTTAGATGGAACATTTTAGTGAGGTCATGAATAGGAGATATGAAGGAAATAATTTGATTGATATACCCGAAGCTGAGGAAGACCTTGATGTGCCCATGAATGGATTCAGTTTGTTTGAAGTCACTACTATCCGAAAAAAATAAACTGATGGAAAGCCCCTGAATATGATGGAATAACTGGCAAGATGACATGGCCGAAAATGAAGCGACTCTCAAAATACTTACAAGATTATTTTGTAGAATGTAGTATGAAGAGGCATAACCTGATGAATGGGAACTAAGAGTGTTGGTGGAAAAGGCAAAAGAAGGATACCTGACTGACTGCAATAACTACAGTGGCATCATACTTACAGCAGTTGTTATGAAAATATATATTATGCTCATTCTAAAGAGACTAGAGAGAAAGATTGATGAAAAACTGAGAGATGAATAAGCAGGACTTCGAAAAGGTAGAAGTTGTACTGAGAAAAATCTTATTTTAAGACATGTGGTACAGCAAAGTGTAGAATATAGATATCCACTTTGGATGGCATTTGTGGATTATGAAAAAGTATTTGATAGTGTGCTACGGCCAATTTTGTGGAGAGTCTTCTGTTATTATGGAATTCCTCTTGAATATATAAATTTCATTAAGTCTGTTCATGAGTATAGCAAATGCTTAGTTAATGTTAGTAGAGTCCTATCAAAAGAATTTCCAGTGAACAATGGAGCACTCCAAGGGAATGTGTTGTCACCTATGCTGTTTATCCTCCTCATAGATTTTGCAATGCTAAGAACAGTTGGGGATGGTGGAGAAGAATTGGACTAGATTGGTAACAGGAAATTAGCTGACCTAGATTATGCTGATGACACTGTCATTACTAGAAGAACACCACAGGACTTGCAAAGCTTGCTTACCAGAATGCATGAAATATCACATGAGGTTGAGGTCAAGATAAATAGATAAATACATATATCACAACATTAATTTGCGTTTTCACAATAATTCGTGAAGTTTATTTCTTCATCATATATGATGTTGCTGTTGAATAAGAATTGCACTTTATAAAGATGGATGACTGATTTGTTTGTAAGTGTAATAAACAGTTTATGTTAAATTGGTAATGAGGAGGCCCTAATGTTACTTTGTTGTGAAATTAGTTAACGCAATAAACATTTGATCTATGGTATATATACCTCATTTCTTCAATTAACTGTTTTACACGGTTTGTCCTAAGGCCTTTTTTAGTTAAAGTTAATTCCCTCAGATTTTAACAAAATTCATCTTCCTTTGCTTGATAATTAGGGAAATAGCTACACAAATACAACATTTTGAGGTCCATATGTCAGCCATCTTGAATATCCAACATGGTTACCATAAATGTCAGTGGAAATGGCTACATTGATTTTAAAACTCTCCTTGATATGGCAATTACTGTTTTTTCTAATCATAATTGCATTACCAGTATAAGTGGAAGAATTTAGTTTCAATTAAAGATATCATAGCTTTCATCCTATCACAAGCACATAGCAAAGCTTGTTATGAAAATGATCTTTAATGATATCAGTGTTGTAATCACTATCGTTAGATAATAATGAGTGCTAGTATTACCATTTTGTAAATGATATTAGAATAATTAGTATCATTTATTCTCTTGGAATGGAATGAGTCGAGACAAAAGTTTCTTATGAAAATTTTTTTTATGAGGATTAGGTGTCGTTATGTGGCATTTAGAACAACAACAGATGCTTCTGTAATATTTTTGGCTGTGCTTCATTATCCTTGTATTGTACGAGAGAGAGAGAGAGAGAGAGAGAGAGAGAGAGAGAGAGAGAGAGAGAGAGAGAGAGAGAGAGAGAGAGAGAGAGCGTTCTCTGGAATCTAACAAAGGGCTGACAAGTACATAATACAGGTAGAAAGGTTTTCATTTCTATGAGGACTACGCTCGTACTAATGTGATAAGAACTCTGGATTAGACTGACGCTTGACTAAATACCCTCTAAAGTTCCCACAAGCTTACTAAAAGATCAAACGACTACGAATGAGAGAGCTAAGGGTATCTCTCCTGTTTACGTCAGAAAGAAATATAGTAAAAAGATAAATAGTCAATGATCTGCACTGGCCGAATCAAGCATGCCCTTGTCTATCATTAGACCGGTAGCCCAAAGTGTATAATTCGAGTTTTAAACACAAAAGGATTGACAAGCCCCCTCACTAAATGCGGACATTTTTGTTTCAGTAGAAAAAGTATATACTTTTTTTTTTTTCTAAAATCACAATTAGCTGTTATATGTTAAACGATGAATGCAATTGTATAATGAAATGGTTATGCGAAATTAAACTGATTTCGAAAGTAATATTTTTACAAATTTAACTCTGAAAAAAAAGTTAAATTGAACCTCTGATGGATTTAGGAGTTGCTGTCGGGTGGAGAGCCAGTGTTGAATTTGTTGCTTTTGGTCTGCCTGTGTTCATGAGACTCCAAGGAAGGTTTCGGAAAAGTCACAAGCATATGTTTTGCAATAAGACAAAAGAAAATATTTAATTTTTAGGTTTTACTTATTCTACCTAAGCCAGAGTTCTGATCAGGATGCATAGCAGTTTTGAGTTGTTGCGGGTAGACGCTGCTTATCTAGGGCAAGGCTAACAAATACAAGGTCTGCTCACTTGCCCCAAAACCGCCGCGTAGGCGGAGCTTTGTCTACCTGCTTACTGCGTCACTATGCGATTTTCCATAAAGAAAACGAAAATAAGAAAATGTATTAGAAAATGGACAGAAATTGGAGAAAACTGCTATCGCCATACAATTTTGTTTTCTATAAACTGACGCCACTAATAATGATGTACTTCTGTACTGAGTTTTGTGAATGGGGAAAGTGTCTTAAATCTTCATTTATGTTATTTATGAGTAATGTAAAGTGACAAACTTTTTCTATATATAGGATTTCACTTGAAGATCGCATAAGTGTTATCTATTACCGTATTTTCAGCCAGTGAACATACAGAGACTTTGTTATAAAGAAGCTTTTTCCTCATTCATAATCAGTAAAGAAATTAATTTTCTTATGTCTTTTACAACCTTGTATCTATCTCTTGAGCTGGATGACATAAGTTCATATATCTCATCTAATTCATTGATGTTACTAGTCTTAGAAATATTTCAATTTTTTATTTATGCCTTATTTATAGTTTATTTGTTATTCCCTTATATCCTTTCCTCCCTGCTGGAGCATTTGACCTTATAGCATTTAGCTTTTCTAACCAGGGTTGTAGCCTGACTACTACTACTACTACTAATACTACTACTACTACTAATAATAATAATGATAATAATAATATTGATAATAATTTGGTATTGCTCCAGTCTTAGTGTTTTCTATTTTGAATTAATGTTATTTCCAACAGCTCGCAGTACAAACTTCTATACCGGACATGTTTTATACACACTCATACACTGTACCTGTTTTCCTTTTCATCTTATCACTCACTCTTTCCTGTACTGTTAATAGACCAACCTGTGTAAGCATGCTAGCTCATGTTTGATTATGTTTGAATTTTTGTGACGTTCTTGCTCGCAAGTCCATGTATATAAATGGAGGATTGTTTAATAAAGTTCGGTTGCCTTTACCTCGGCTCTCAGTTACAACCTAACTGCTCAGTCACACAATTGGTGACCATTGGAGAACTTTTTACCTCCTAACATCCCCCTCACTGCTGTGCCCTACTGTTTGTTGAAGCTGCCCACCGAACCTGACTCTTACATACACACCGCTTCAATGATACTACCGCCTTCGCCACCGGAGAAGCGTTCACCTGGTTCCAGTGTCCTGAAATCCAGTTTTATATCAAGGGCATGACTCACTCAAGCAGTAAAGCAGACTACAGTATGTCCTTGCGCTCACGGAGATCCCAGAGGACACATTCCCAGAAATCTTTGACTGGGTTTGCGAACAAGGGAACTCCACTCCCAATAGAGTTATGATGCCCTCAAAACATACATCCTGGAGCAGTACTCACCATCACCAGCTGCCCGTATGGCCAAACTTGTTCAGCTCTCTCAACAACCGTTAGGGGAACAAAAGGCTTCGCTCGCCCTCATGGAAACGGCCAGTATCGCTCACCTGCAACCTACTGCATACGGTTCTCCTCGTGAAGTAAATATACATCGTGCCCTTTGGGTACAGTGCCTACCCGAACCTGTACGCACAGCCATCCCTAATATCGATATTTTGCCATGAAGGTCCTAATGACCAAAGTTAATGCCCTTATGGACAGCCACTTGGCCACCTTCAAGACTTCCATCAACGCCTCCACTCCTGAAGAAGTGGACAACTATTCAACATCAACCAAAGCTGGCGTGAATGTGGTATGACACAGACACTCACCCTGTGACATCCCGGAGTGGTGAAAAAGCTGCCCATCACATATACCAGCCCTTGCTTACGCCCCAACTAACCACCTCTCCTGCCACTTACTGATGCCAATTGGCTACAGTTATACTACTACCACTCCATATTCGGGGCTGCTGCAAAGAAATGTGTGAATGGTTGTTAGTGACCAAAAAACGTGTAAGTAGGCCATCGCTTGTGGTGGTGGCCTCCCCTGTCACTAATCTTTTCTTTTACATGATGCCAGTATGGGCATGCAATTTTTGGTAGACATATGTGCTTGCCGTTCTCTTTTGCTAAGGCAACTCTCCAGAACACGATATAGTCTGTCTTAGGTTGCTGATGTCCACCTGGTAGCTGCCGATGGATCTGCAATACCCACCCATGGTTATGAAACCCTCACATAATAGTTTTGAAGGGCCAAATATAATTGGAAGTTTCTCATTGCTGACGTCACATTGCCAATCCTCAGCGTGTATTTCCTCTCACATTTCCACCTCCAGGTTGATACAGCTCACAGACAGTTAGTCAACATGGATTCGTACTCGTCCACACCTCTCCAACCAGCCCCCTTCAACCTTGCTGGCCACATCAGCACACCCACGGATACCTACATCCACCTCCTCACATCATGCTTGGAAATTTTCCTTCCAGAACTTAGTCAAATGCCAACAGTTCCTGCCAAACACGGTATTTATCACTAGATCATGTCGACAGGGCCCCCAGTGTTCACCAGATCCAGGTGTCTTGCCACGGATCATTTGGCCGCGCTAAACATACGTTCATCAAAATGAAAGAAATGGGCATTTGCCAAAAGGCCTCAAGCCCATGGTCGTCACCCTTACACACCGTCCTGAAGAAAGATGGCTCTCTGTACCCGTGTAGGAATCACAAGCGACTGAACATGCAGACAGAACCAGATCACTACCTCCTCCCAAACATCAGTTGCCCATGAACCCATAAGACATCCCCAAGACCGTTATCACCATCCCCTTTGGTACACACACCTTCAATTACTCCTGTTTCGGCTTTCGTAGTTCTGGGGCTACTTTTCAACGCCTCATGAATGGCATATTAGGGCCCCTCCCCTTCTGTGTATGTTACATGGACAACATATTTGTGTTTTATTGCCCCAATGAGGAACACCTCCGTATCATGCTTGATCGCCTACAACAGAACGGCCCTGTAGACCGGTATGACAAGTGTACCTTTGACGCAAGTGAAGTAACATTCTTAGGGCACCGCATCATTCCTGAAGGAGTCCAACCCCTTCCTGAGAAGGTAATATCTATTCAGAATTTCTCCACAACTTGACCGTCAAAGCACTGCAAGAATTCTTGGGCATGATCAACTATTATCACTGTTTCCTGCCAACCATCGCCACCACTCTTGTCCCCCTCTACACCTCCCTCAAGGGTAAGCCAAAAGACCTGAAGTAGGGCCCTCTTCAAGAAGTTGCCTTCTGCAATGCAAAGAATGCTCTGTCAACCACTGCTGCTCTTTCTTTTTCTGTGCTACATGCACCTCTCCCTTCTCTCCACCAATGACAGCGACGTCGCTATTGGTGCAGTACTCAAGCAGGTGGTCAACGGCTCACCCTACCCATTGCCTTTCTTCAGTAGAAAACCGTCAATGCCAGAATCGGGCTACTCTACCTTCGACTGTGAATTGTTGGCAGTGTCTATCACTTTCGCCATTTCTTGAAAGGTACTCCCTTCGTGATTCACACGTACCCTGTTGGCCACCATTCACCTGGGATTGGATTACAACGTCTTGACAGAAGCCAAACAAAGAGATCCAGAGTACCAAGCATGTAGGACATCCTGCACATCCCTCCGTAGGGAAGACGTCCCCCTTGACTCCAATGCCACCCTCCTCTGTGATGTCAGTACTGGTAGACCTAGACCGTGGATACCTGCTCCCTTATGCTGACATGTGTTCGATTTCAATTGGGGCCTTTCACATCCCTCTTGTCGATTTACTGCACAGCTACTGAAGGTGAAGTTAATTTGACACGACATTGCTAAGGATGTTAAAGACTGGGTCCATGCCGGTTTGTCATGCCAAACTTCAAAAGTATATTGATACACAGATTCAGGGGTAAGCACCTCTCCTCAATTTCAGCATTATTTTGCCCACATTCACGTCGACGTAGTAGGTCCCTACCCTCATTGCAAGGACATCATTACCACTCACTGACCTGAAGATAATCCCATGGAAGCTGCAACATCCGCCTCATGTACATCTGCCTTACTCTCTGGATGGATAGCAAGATTTGGTATCCCTTAGCATATTACTTCTGATAGGGGTACAACTTTCACCTCTCAAATGTGGACATCATTAGTGAATCTCCTGGGAATCACCATCTATCAGAAAACTACCTACAATACTGCTGCCAATGGAATAGTAGAACGTTCTCATCGCATCCTCAAAGCAGCTTGGATTGCCAGCTGCAAGGACTTCAACTGGTTTACACTGCTTCCCTGGGTCCTCCTGGGACTAAGGACCACTCCTAAAGACTCATTGGATGTCTCTGCATCCGAAATGGTGTATGGCAACCCGTTGGTTGGCCCTGCCAGTTTTTCCGTCCGGAACCTCCTCCAACAATCTATAGTGCCTACATCAAGTTGTGGGAAAATTTACTCCATGCTGCCAGACTTACAAGCCCCCAGTGAAGCAACATATGCTGACAGACTGCACTCAGAAATGCACGTTTTCGTGCGTAACCATAATGGCATGCTACTGCTAACGTTCCCTACACGGACCCTTTCCATGTGATACGTCATACGCCGATAGCATTCTTGATAAACATTCGTGGCAAAGAAGTCTGGGTCTCCATTGATCACCTAAAATGTGCATATCTCCTGCCAGATGACCCACCTACAGTGGGCCTCTCTAGAGTTGGGCGCCCTATTTCACGTGTCATTTTTAGGTGGGGAGCCATGTACCGCATGTGTTTCATACAGGCTCGTACACTGTAAGGGTTTTCCTTTTTTGTTATCGCTCGCTCTTCCCTGCACTGTTAATAGACCAACTTGTGTAAGCATGCTAGTTCATGTTTTATCATGTTAGAATTTTTGTGACGTTCTTACTCATATGTTCATGTTTCTGGTCTAAAATGAGTGCTACAAACCTAGATGTACGTGCCATGTCTTTTGATTGTTGACCTGTAAATAACTCACTTAATTTGTAATTCTTGTTTTTTTTGAGGAAACTAGAGAGTTACACCTCCTTCCTTATATACACTATACTCAGTAATTATTGGCGAATTTTCAAGTCTACCTTAGTTCATGATTATTATTATTATTATTCGCTAACCTACAACCCTTGTTGGAAAAGCAGAATGTTAAAAGCCCAAGGACACCAACAGGGAAAATAGCTCATTGAGGAAAGGATATAAGGAAAAACAAGAAGAGAAGTTTAAGAAAAATAATAACATTAAAATAAATCATTCATACTTAAATTATAAAATCTTGAAAATAACAAGAAGATGAAAACTTCAAAATAACAAGATGAAGAGAAACAAGATAGAATAGTGTGCCCGAGTGTACCTTAAAAGAGGAGAACTCTAACCCAAGACAGTGGAGGACCCTAGTACAGAGGCTATGGCACTACCTAAGACTAGAGAACAATGGTTTAATTTTGGAGTGTCCTCCTATAAGAACTGCTTACTATAGCTAGAGAGTCTCTTATATCCTTTCTAAGAGAAAAATAGCCGTTGAACAACTAGAGTGGAATAGTTAACCTCTTGAGAAAAGGAGAATTGTTTGGTAATTTTAGTATTGTAAAGTGTATGAGGAAAGCAGAAAATGTGTAAAGAATAGGCCAGACTATTCTGTGAATGTGTCGGCAATGAGAAAATGTGCCGTAACCAGAGAAAGCGATCCAATGTAGTACTGTCAGGCCAGTAAAAGGACCCAATAACTCTCTAGCGGTAGTATCTCAACGGATGGCTGATGTCTTAAGGGCACCTGAAAGAAAATTGGCGTATTTTCTTTATCAATACCCGCTGACAGTCCAGTAATAACTGAAAGGGTTTCCCACCCAGGACCCTGATCAGTTACCTGTCAAGTACATCATCGCTTACGAAGTTACCTCAAACTCTTTGTGTTCAAAACACGGAATAAACCTCTCCTGACTCCTGCTCTAATAATCCTTTGACATTTTGACCAACAATACTATTTGGTCCATTTATTAGTCTCTGGATCTGTTAGAAACGGAATGATGACGTGTGAACTATAAGTGAATGATATATACACAGTTCCGGTAAAAACTGTTGAACACTCCTGATCGGTTTACAAGAAATTTCAGATGGATCTCCTTTCTGTGAATCTCCTCGTATCCGTAAAGGAGCGCAACTTCTGCTGAGGACGTATAAGAAATTATCTGGTAGTAGACAATTTCAAATATCAACTGCTACATGAAAGATGAAATTCAAAACGCTACATGTAAGCAGCTTTAAAGACCATTTAGACTTATAAAATGGCCAGCGTTAATGATTACATCTCAAGGTGCAGAAACGCGATAAAATTGTGAAAGAGAAATGTAGTCCAAAATTCTATAATATATTCCTTTATCGGACAGTATTTCAGAATCTTTATGTTTATTTACAGATTCAGTGAAAAAAAATTTACAAACTAATAAAAAAAAAAGACCAAAAGACATCCAATGCCGAACCAGGACAAATATATAATAAAAATAAACATGTTCTACAGAATGTAAACTATACCAGTTCTGGATAAATATAAAAAAATAGACCCAAATTCAAATCAAACATACAAGGAGAGAGAGAGAGAGAGAGAGAGAGAGAGAGAGAGAAGAGAAATTATAGGGCCAAAACCACTATGGTTATCGATGGACAGAGAGAGAGAGAGAGAGAGAGAGAGAGAGAGAGAGAGAAATTATAGGGCCAAAACCACTATGGTTATCGATGGACAGAGAGAGAGAGAGAGAGAGAGAGAGAGAGAGAGAGATTATATTTTGTTGAATTAATCCAGAACTACTATGGTTATCGATGGAGAGAGAGAGAGAGAGAGAGAGAGAGAGAGAGAGATAAATTATCAATTATAGTTAGTTGACGTGGGCCAGAATCATTAACGTTATCAGTCGATCAATCAATCAATCAATCAATCAATCAATCAATCAATCAATTCAAGAGAGAGAGAGAGAGAGAGAGAGAGAGAGAGAGAGAGAGAAAATCGATTATATTTTGTTGAATTGGGCCAGAACCAATATGGTTATTGATGGTAGAGAGAGAGAGAGAGAGAGATGAGAGAGAGAGAGAGAGATAAATTATCTATTATATTTTGTTGATGTGGGCTAAAATCCCTAACGTTATCTGTCAATGGAAAGAGAGAGAGAGAGAGAGAGAGAGAGAGAGAGAGAAATTAATCTACTGTATTACATTTTGTTGACTTGGGGCAAAATCACTAAAGTTATCGATGGAGAGAGAGAGAGAGAGAGAGAAGAGAGAGAGAGAGAGAATAATCGATTATATTTGTTGACTTGGGCCAGGATCACTATGGTTATTGATGGAGAGAGAGAGAGAGAGAGAGAGAGAGAGAGAGAGATTGTCGATTATATTTTGTTGACTTAGGGCAGAACCACTAAAGTTATCGAGAGAGAGAGAGAGAGAGAGAGAAGAGAGAGAGAGAGAGAGAGAAGTAATTGATTATATATTGTTGACTGGTGCCAGAATCACTATGCTTATAGAGAGAGACGAGAGAGAGAGAGATAACTGATTATATTTTGTAGACTTGGGCCAGAAACACAATGGTTATCGATGGAGAGAGAGAGAGAGAGAGAGAGAGAGAGAGAGAGAGATATTATCGATTATATTTTGTTGACTTAGGCGAGAATCACAGTGAGAGAGAGAGAGAGAGAGGAGAGAGAGAGAGAGAAATAATGGATTATATTTTGTTGACTTGGGCCAGAACTACTATACAGTAGTTATCGATGGAGAGAGAGAGAGAGAGAGAGAGAGAGAGAGAGGGAGAGAAGAGAATATCGATTATATTTCTTAACTTAAGCCAGAATTACTATGATTATCGATGGAGAGAGAGAGAGAGAGAGAGAGAGAGAGAGAGAGAGATTATAGATTATATTTAGTTGACTTAGGCCAAAATCACTAAAGTTATCGATGAGAGAGAGAGAGAGAGAGAGAGAGAGAGAGAATATCGATTATATTTCTTAACTTAAGCCAGAATTACTATGATTATCGATGGAGAGAGAGAGAGAGAGAGAGAGAGAGAGAGAGAGAAATATCGATTATATTTCTTAACTTAAGCCAGAATTACTATGATTATCGATGGAGAGAGAGAGAGAGAGAGAGAGAGAGAGAGAGAGAGAAATATCGATTATATTTCTTAACTTAAGCCAGAATTACTATGATTATCGATGGAGAGAGAGAGAGAGAGAGAGAGAGAGAGAGAGAGATTATAGATTATATTTAGTTGACTTAGGCCAAAATCACTAAAGTTATCGATGAGAGAGAGAGAGAGAGAGAGAGAGAGAGAGATAGAGAGAGAAAAAAAAATTATGGATTAAGCTTTGTTGAATTCGGTCAGAATCATTAGTTGTCGTTGGAGAGAGAGAGAGAGAGAGAGAGAGAGAGAGAGAGAGAGATTATCTATTATATTTTGTTGACTTAGGCCAGAACACCTATGGTTATCGATGGAGAGAGAGAGAGAGACCCTTACCTTATTTTTAAAATTTTTTTTTTTGTTTGGGTTCCCCCAGGTCCCTCAGTGTGAGGCACCTCGCATGTCCACCAGAGAGTTGCTAATGCATCTTCTGGTGTATTTTGCATCTTCCAGTCTTCGATGGTCTGGGATGCATTTTAGGTATTTATCGAGCTTATTCTTAAACACATCTACGCTCACTCCTGATATGTTTCTTAGATGAGCTGACAGCACATTAAATAGTCGCTGCATTATCGATGCTGCATAGTGGATTAATGTCCTGTGTACCTTCCTTAGTTTTCCTGGTATATTTTTTGGCACTATTAATCTACCTTGGCTTACTCTTTCTGATATTTTTAGCTCCATGATGTTTTCAGTAATTCCTTCAATTTGCTTCCATGCTTGTATTATCATGTAGCGTTCTCTTCTCCTTTCTAGACTGTATAGTTTTAAAATTTGCAGTCTTTCCCAGTAGTCAAGGTCCTTAACTTCTTTTATTTTAGCAGTATAGGACCTTTGTACACTCTCTATTTGTGCAATATCCTTTTGATAGTGTGGGTACCATATAACCTTGCAGTACTCCAGTGTACTACGTACATAAGTTTTGTAAAGCATAATCATGTGTTCAGCTTTTCTTGTTTTAAAGTGTCTGAATAAAATTCCCATTTTTACTTTACATTTAGCCAACAGTGTTGCTATTTGGTGGTTGCATAACATATTCCTATTTAACATTACACCAAGGTCTTTAATTGCTTTCTTGTTTGTGATTGTCTCGTTATTAGGTCCCTTGTATGCATATACCATTCCTTCTCTGTTTCCATAATTCATTGATTCGAATTTATTGGAGTTAAATACCATCCTATTTATCTCCGCCCATTCATATATTTTGTTTAGATCTCTTTGTAATGAGTTCCTATCTTCATCACAAGTAATTTTTCTACTTCTTGTGTCATCGGCGAAACTTCTCACTACAGAGTTTTCAACATCCGATTTCTCGTCATTTGCAACCACTATCTGTTTTCTGTTTTGTAGGAATTCTTTTACCCATTTTCCTATCTTTCCCACAATATTATGCTTTCTCATTTTTCTCTCTAATATATTATGGTCTACCTTGTCAAAGGCTTTTGCAAAATCTAGATAGATCACATCTGTGTCTTTTTCATTTATCATATTTTTGTATATGTTTTCTTAGTGTGCTATCAGTCGGGTTTGTGTACTTTTTCCGGGCACAAAACCGGGTTGACCTATATTAAACATATCATTTACGACCAAATGATTTATTATTTTGTTTTTTTTTACCCCTTCATACACTTTCATTATATGTGATGTTAGACTAATAGGTCTATAATTGCTTGCCTCTAGTCTTGATCCACTTTTGAAAATAAGGGCTATATATGCTAATTTCTGTTTAACATATATCTCGCTCATATCTACGCTTTGTCTTAGCAGTATTGCAAGCGGCTTCGCGATAGTGTATGCAGTTTTTCTTAACAATATTGCTGGAACTCCATCTGGTCTAGCCGCCGATCCATTTTTAATTTCGCTTATAGCCTTTACAATATCTGCTTCATTAATATCTATATCCGTTAGATATTCAATATTTCCTTCTCTCATTTCTGTTTCATTATTCTCATTCGCAATTCCTGGCTTGAATTCACTCTTACATTTTTCTGCTAATATGTTGCATATTTCCTTTTTTTTTATTTGTTAATCGTCCTTCAATTCTTAGAGGGCCTATTTCTAATCTCCCTTTATTCATCTTTTTCGCATATAAGTAAAGTACTTTTTTTTTTTTATATCTTGATTTGCCCTTTCTTATAATTCCCGTTTTTCATTTTCTTTCGATTGTATAATATTTTGTTCTGGATTTTATATCTTGCTTTTTATTACCATCATTTTCCATACATTCTATCTTTAGCAAGATTTTTCTTCAACTTTCTAATTTTCTGAAGTAAGATCCTTCTCTCTCTTGTCTGATGTTAATTGTTTTTTTCGGTACATATTTTTCAACAATTTTCTCCAGTATTTTGAACAGTATATCCCTATTTACCTGTATATTATCACTTACGAATACATTTTTTCCAATCTTTGTTCAATTCTTCATTTATTTCTGATCATTTTATATTCTTAGCATAAAAATTATATTTTCCATATCCTTCCCATCGTTTTGTGCTTTGTTTATCTCTGCATTCACTTGCTTTGGAATGGGCTATTAATTCTATGACCTTGTGGTCTGAAATTCCCGTGTTATACACTATTTTTTCTTTAACATAAATCACCTCATTCACAAATACTAAATCTAGGACATTGTCCTTTCTTGTTGGAATGAGGTTTATTTGTTGCAAATTATGTTTTAATTGCCTATCTTGAAGCTTTTCAAATTGCCTCTTATCTTCTGCGCTACTATTACTCTCTTGTTTATGTGTATATATACAACCACTTTCTTCTATGCATTCTTTCCAATCCACGAAAGTAAAGTTAAAATTTCTGGATAGGAGTATATTCTAGTTTTTATGATTTCTTTTTTTTCTATTATTATGTCAAACTCCTTAGTATTTGGGGTTCTGTAAACTGCAATATTCACTAGTTTTTCATATTCAAGTTCTACTGCAATCAATTCACATTCTGTGTTGCTGTATTTTTCACAGACTTTTCCTTGATTTATGTCTCTTCCATATATTGTGGTTCCCCCTTAATTCCTATTTGTTCTGTGTGATCTATATGTTTGGAAACCCTTTATCTGGTCATCACTACCAGTCTCTTGTAAATACCATGTTTCACTTATATTCAATATATGTATTTTTTCAATTTGGGCTAGTTCTTCTAAGAACTCTATTTTCATTTTAGAGTTACTCGTAACTAAACCCTGTGCAGTC
>NC_090751.1:71997812-72005312 GCF_036898095.1 Palaemon carinicauda
TTGTTAATAGGCAAATAGTGTTGTACACAATACACTTTTTGGGGGAGTTCTTTTTCTTGTCATCTCCTATCTGATAATACATCTTCTATTCTAACTAAGAAGCGCTGGTGAGCTATAAAAACATGAATATATTGTATAAGGACAATGCGGCTTGGAGGAAATGCTTCACAAATGCAGTAGAGGAATCAAGTTAAACCAGCATCATAGTATTTGAGTGTATTTCCCTAAAGCAACTCTGGGAATTTGACAAAATATCTTTCTTCTTCTTCAAGTACCAAACTCATCTTGAATTAACCATCATCATGATTTTGCATAAGCAAGATGTCAACCCAATTGGTTGGAGGTTTACCACTAAAATCTCAACTTTCGAAGTTATTAAAAATTATGAAAAATGGCTATTTACCAGACTGTTGGAAAATAGTTTTATGTCAGATTCTTTTAATAATTCTTGAAATACAGGACTTTGTTATTTATAGGCATATGTCTTATCATTGTGTATGAAATTTCATTAGGGCTTGGGGCTATATTGTTACCTGTTTTTAAAACACAATCAAGTCCTCTATCAGAAAAGTAGAGGTTGTGATATTTTCCCCCAAGTTGTGAAATCTATTGGTTTCTATTCTTGACTGCATCTATGCTGGTGACCATGGTCAACTTTAGATTTGTAAGAAATATTTGAGAAATATTTAGAGGTTCCTTTGCATAATTAATAGTTGGTATTCTTATGGTAGGCTATTATTAGTACTTCCCTTATTGGGTTTCCTATTAAGGAACCTGATGAACCTCTACAATAACTTTAATGGAAAGTAAACCATTTGATGTTCTTTCTATACGTTTGGTTAATCATCAGTTTCATTTAAGTTTTTGAATGCTAGAAGATCATATTTATTTTATTATTTTTCTCTTGTTTCAATATAAGTGAAGAAAAATGAAGTTTCCTCTCTTTACCATGAAATATTGAAGAGCTACCAAGATTAAACAACTTCTCCATTTCTGGTAACTTTGTAAACTCTTCATTTGGTTATACCTCTCCTGGAATTGGTAAAGATAATTCCATTTGATAGGGAAGAAGGAGTTGCTTCGAAATGAGCTGGCAACATCCTTAAAGTTTATCTACTTGGCCTAATCCCTTTTATTCCATATCAGTTTCAAGTCTAGCTCCCTATGTTGCACTCTTGCAACTGTGGATGGAGATGGAAAAATCTAAATGTTGAACACTGTGTTTTCAATGTTGTGTCATAATTGTTTTCGAAATATAACCGATATTCAGCGTTATCCTACAGTAATATGCTTTGCATCAGACTTGTTACAGGCTTCTTCAGTTTTAAAATTTGGGAAAAGTCGATCAATTGGTTTATGATCCGTACCACAGTTTACACCTGGCATCAAGTATGCAGTCGTCATTAGTAGAGCTAGGATAGTTACTACATCGTTTACCATTATTAAATATTCAAGGAGGGCCCAAATTCAAACAAATAAAGTATCATAAGAGATTCTGCTTTTATCATTTAATTTTCCGTGTTAATAAATAATGGTATTTCAGGATCTTTTAAAGTTAGTATAATTATCGTTATTTTTTTTTAATCATACATAACTTTCATAATCTTTCAGGCACATTTATGAGATTTCCTCCTTAGGAGAATCCTCAATTAAAAATGACTCCTTGCCATAAATAATGTTGATATTGTGTTTGATATATAAGGTTAATTCACTATTGCCTTTAGTTTAGCATTAATCAAGGCAGTTCTTTTGCTATACTGAGTAATATCATCATATGTGATAGGGCCTACTTTTTTCTGGAGAAATATGCTAGTTTGGAAGAAGTACCGGACTCTTTCCTTTCATTTGCTAGGAACCAAATCAATGATTCTGTTCTTCTTTGATGCATGATCATTTCCGAATTCAAGGACTCCTTTGATTTCCAATCGCTGGGCGTGTAAAAATAAAATTTTGTGAAGCCATTTCCCAGAGAGCGCTCTCAATATTGGAGTTATCGATATTCATGTTTCTCAGACTACAAATTGTGCAACGGACCTCTTCATTGATGGTGAAGGACGCAAAGCTTCCAACTGATCATATTCATTATGGAAGTTTAACTTGACTCCCCTAGTATTTCTGAATGGTGGCAATGTCATTGACAAAGTCTTGAAGTCAGCTTCAAGGGGAATCGACCTAAAATGAAGGACACTATTTCTCTTCATTAATTTCAGATATTGCAATTTTCACTGAATTTTCATCGATTAATGGTTTAGTATTTTCTTTTATTGGATATTTATCCCATTTGTAGTACATAATCATGCCTCGAAAAGTACTTACAATAGGCTCTTGTTCTGCTGATATAACCAGTGATCCTTGAGCTAGCAGCCTGGAGATCTATAACTGGAATTATTTGCTCAATAGACTTATTTATTAGGGAGCTGGGGATTGGCAACAGTGTTATGGATCGTCAGATGGTCCAAAGGTAGGGGAAACAACATCCATTATTTTACATGTAATGAAAATTCTAGACGGCCGGACACTATACGGGCCCCAATTAGCCTTTTTAGAGCTCTACCTCTACTAGTGACACCAGCAGGAGCTGACTCCCTAAAGTCCACACCTTATCCATACTGAGGGGATGGCCCCCAACATGAATAAGGTGGCTAAAATTCAAGCCAAACTTACTGGATGGTGCTAAGGCTAAGGGTATTATATGAATAAAATCCTTCTTTCTCTAATCACTATGATGGGCAAGCTGGACAGAATGCAGAAAGAAACCGACAACCCCACCATCCATTGTATGTAGATATTTCCAGCCTTGACATATCAATATAACTAGTATATTGATAACTGTCAAGTCCAACATTTTTTGGGTGGTTAGATATCGATACTGCCAGAGCTTAGAGCAAGAATTCTGATCTGAAAAGAAAGAGAGATAGTGAACAGCAAGATAGGAGAAAGCTGAGTAAATATGGGAGAGGTTAAAGAGTTAATAGGAAAATGGAAGTACTGAGACATTCAGATTCGAATTGGGGAGAAATGTATTTCCCGTTTCGAGCACCATATATCATGCCATGCCGCTTCAGCATGGAAAAAATATTTTATACTGAACCTGAGCAGCTTTATCACGGCACTCTCTCATTAAGAGGGTTACCCAAAGAAAAATCTGCTTGAAACATTAGTTGCATGATAACCAGTTTATATTTAGAAGCAGATTTGTTTAATTTTAAACATACCGACGGTCAATTTAGTGTCCTATGAAGAAAACCTTTAATAATTCAGGATTTGTTTTAGACACAGGGAATTATATATCAGCGCGGCATATTCATGAAATAATACGGAAAACTAAAGCTGTACTTAAAATAGCTCATAAGATCTAAGAAATAAACCCTAATGTATCAAAATCTCAAAGACAGCGCATGTGTCTATAGCTAGACTTTTATCAAAATCTTGTGCAACTTCAATTGGGTTGTACCAACTGTGTGTCGCAGGTTCGTACATAGTTCATTTATTGCTTGTATCTTCGCTCTCCCCTCGCACTAAAAAGAACCTGAAAAAACATCTTGTTTCTCCTCTGTAACATTGTCTGTTTTTTTAACATGAAAATTCTTGTTGCCTTGAACTTTTGTATATAAAGGAGAGTGTTCTATGATAAAGTCACTCAGTTGTTTTCAACTTGCCTTTGAGTTACAACCTTCTCTCGGCCTGTCACATTGGTGACCCCGGAAGTCGACTCGCTCCTCCCGCCTTCCACGCCCCCCCCCCCCGCCCCTCCATCGTTGGTACCATGGAGGACTCTAAGGAAGTTATTGCTGCAACTCCCCCATTGAAACTTTCATCATTCGCCAGCGGAGAGGCGTTTGCTTGGTTTCAGCACGCAGAAGTCCAGTTTTGCATCAAGAGCGTGACTCGCTCAACCACCAAAGCAGATTATGTTCTCGCGGCGATACCCGAGGACACCTTCCCGGAAATATCCGACTGGCTTTGTGAACAAGGAGACACCCCAATAGCGTATGACGCCCTCAAAACATACCTTCTGCAGTAGTACTTGCCATCGCCAGCCGCCCGTATAGTAAAGCTTTTTCAGCTCTCGCAACAACCGTTGGGGGACCAAAGGGCTTCGCTTGCCCTCAGGGAAATGACCAGTATCGCTCGCCTGCAACATGCCGCAGACGGCTCTCCTCGTGAGGTGAACCTACTTCGTGCCCTTTGGATACGTTTACTAGGACCTATACGCGCTGCCATAACCGATGTCGATAGTTTACCCATAAAGGACTTGATGACCAAAGCCAACGCCCTTATGGACAGCCACTTCAAGACCTCCATCAACGCCTCCACCCCTGACGAAGAGGACGCCTATTCAACGTCACCCGAAGCTGACGTGAAGGCCGTAGGACATACACCCCTACGCCCGTGATGTGCCGAAGCGGCGTCAAAGCCACCCACCACCCGCCACTCGCACGCGCCCCAACCAACAACTTCTACAGCCACTTAATATCTCCCATTCGCCGCAGTTTTGCTACTATCACTTTAGATTCGGGGTAACCGCGAAGAAATGTGCCAAGGGTTGTCAGTGGCCAAAAAACGTGTAAGTAGGCCATCGCTCGTGGCGGTGGCCTCCTGTGTTTCTAATCTTTTCATTTCACATGATGCAGGAACAGGCGTGTGATTTTTGGTAGACACGGGCGCTTGTCGTTCTCTTTTGCCAAGGGAACTCTTCAGGACACGACGTAGTCTGTCTACGTCTGCCGACATCCGCTTGGTAGCTGCCAACGGATCTGCGATACCCCCCTACGCTTACAAGAACCTCACATTATCGTTCGGAAACGGTAAATTTAATTGGAAGTGTCTCGTTGCTGACGTCACATTGCCACTCCTCGGTGCGGATTCCTATCTCATTTCCACCTTCTGGTCGATGTCGCCCACCGACGATTGGTCAATGCAGACTCGTACTTGTCAACACCTCTTCAACCCGCCCCCTCTAACCTCACTCTCCACATTAGCGCACCCACGGATGCCTACGCCCACCTCCTCACGTCATACCCGGAAGTTTTCTGTCTAGAACTTTGCCAAACGCCCACGGCTCCTGCCAAGCATGGTATTTATCACCATATCAAGACGACGGGACCCCCAGTCTTCGCAAAATTCAGACGTCTGGCACCGGAACAATTGGCAGCCACCACACAGACGTTCGCTGAAATGGAGGAAATGGGCCTTTGCCAAAAGGCCTCCAGCCCATGGTCATCACCCTTACACATCGTTCTGAAGAAAGACGGCTCCCTCCGTCCGTGCGGGGATTACAGGCGCCTGAACATGCAAATTGAACTGGAACACTACCCCCTCCCAAACATTGCCGACGTGACCTCCTACCTGCACAAAGCTAAGGTTTTCTCTACGCTCGACCTCCTGAAGGGGTATTATCAGGTGCCTATGAACCCAGAAGACATCCCCAAGACCGCCATCACCACTCCGTTTGGTACATACACCTTCAATTACTCCTGTTTTCGCCTTCGTAATGCTGGGGCCACATTTCAACGTCTCATGGATGGCATCTTAGGGGACCTCCCCTTCTGTGTATGTTATGTGGACGACATACTTGTGTTCTCCTCCTCAAAAGAGGAACACCTCCGTCACCTGCGCATCGTGCTCGACCGCCTGCAACAAAACGGCCTTGTAGTCCGGTACGACAAGTGTACCTTTGGCGTCAACGAAGTGTCGTTCTTAGGGCACCGCATCACTCCCGAAGGAGTTCATCCCCTCCCTGAGAAGATCGCAGCCATTCAGGACTTCCCCGTGCCCTCGACCGTCAAAGCTCTGCAGGAATTTTTGGGCATGATCAACTATTATCACCGTTTTCTGCCAGCCATTGCCGCCACTCTTGCTCCCCTCTACGCCTCCCTCAAGGGCAAGCCAAAGGACCTGAAGTGGGGTCCCCTTCAAGAAGCAGCCTTCTGCAATGCAAAGAAGGCCCTATCAACTGCTGCAGCTCTCACTTTTTCTATCCCACATGCCCCTCTCCTTCTCTCCACCGATGCTAGCGACGTCGCTATTGGTGCAGTACTCGAGCAGGTGGTCAACGGCTCGCCCCGCCCATTGGCCTTCTTCAGCAGAAAACTGTCCAAGGCAGAATCGGGTTATTCTACCTTCGATCGCGAATTGCTGTCAGTGCACTTGGCTGTCCGTCACTTTAGCCATTTCTTAGAAGGTACGCCCTTCGTCATTCGCACAGACCACATGCCTCTGGTGCACGCCTTTACTCGCAGTCTGATGCCTGGTTCGCCTGTCAACGCCGACATCTCTCCGCCGTGGCTGAATACAATTGCACCCTTCAATAGGTCCCTGGGAAAATGAATCCCGTTGCCGATGCCCTGTCAAGAAACACGTTTGCTTCCGTTCAACTGGGATTGGATTACAACGCCCTGGCTGAAGCCCAACCACAGGATCCAGAGTATCAAGCATGTAGGACATCCTACACGTCCCTCTGTTGGGAAGACTTCCCCCTCAAAGACTCTAACACCACCCTCCTCTATGACGTCAGTACTGGTAGACCCCGACCTTGGATCCCTGCTCCCATGTGCTGGCAGGTGTTTGATTTCATTCACGGCTTTTCACATCTCTCATGCCGTTCTACTGCATAGCTGCTGAAGACGAAGTTCATTTGGCACGGCATTTCTAAGGATGCTAAGGATTGGGTCCGCGCCTGTACTTCTTGCCAAACTTCCAAAGTACATTGACACACGGATTCAGGAGTGGGCACCTTTCCTCAACCTCAGCGTCGTTTCGCACACATTCACGTCGACGTTGTAGGTCACCTACCCACATTACAAGGATATCATTAGCGAATCTCCTGGGCATCACTCTACATCACACAACGGCCTACAACCCCGCTGCCAATGGAATGGTTGAACGTTTTCATCGCACCCTCAAAGCAGCTTTGATGTCCCGCTGCAAGGATTCCAACTGGTTTGCTCAGCTTCCCTGGGTCCTCCTGGGACTAAGGACCACTCGTAAAGACGCCCTCGATGTCTCGGCAGCTGAAATGGTGTATGGCGATCCGTTGGTCGTCCCTGCCGAATTTTTTCCTTCTACAACCTCCTCCGACAATCTCCAGCGCCTACGTCACGTCATGGGAAAATTTACTCCATGCTGCCAGACTTACAAGCCCCCTGCGAAGCATCACATACCGACAGACTTGCACTCTGCAATGCACGTCTTCCTGCGCAACGACACTAACAAGCCACCGCTAACGCCCCCTTACACGGGCTCTTTCCTTGTCATCCGATGCAGTCCGAAAGCATTACTACTAAGCATTCGTGGCAAAGAAAACTGGGTCTCTATTGATCGTCTTAAACCTGCTTATCTCCTACCAGATAACCCGCCTACAGTTCGCCTCTCTAGATCAGGGCGACCTATTTAACATGTACAGTATGTCATTTTTAGGGGGGGAGCCATGTATCAACCGTTCATTTTGTGCTTGTATCTTCGCTCTCCCCTCGCACTAAAAAGAACCTGAAAAAACAT
>NC_090751.1:72007812-72052812 GCF_036898095.1 Palaemon carinicauda
GAGAGGTTTGGGAAGTGTTTAAGACATTGCAACCAACCGATGACACAAGTGAAGCTGCAATTAAGGCTCTTATCACATATTTTGCTCCTAAGGTCAATTAATTTTTTGAAAGGTACCAATTTACTGCACAGGCATATCAGAAAGAAAATGAAAGCTTAGATGTATTTGTGACTAGATTTAAGAATTTAGCTGTTTTATGTAAATTTCTAGAGTTAGAAAATTTCATCATAGATCAAGTTATTTCTGATCGCACATGGCAAGAGCTAAGAAAAAAAAAGACTGAAAGATTGAGAATTAACTCTAGAGAAAGCATTGATCATAGGCAGGACTTTAGAAATATCAAGTAGGCAAAGTAACATAATAGGTAATTCTACAAGCAATAAAATGGAAATTTCTAAAATTAGCAAGATAGGTTCAAGGTTATAAGATAATGAGAATAAGAAAAAGAGTACGTTAAAGTCTAGTCATAAGAAATTGCCTAACTTTAATGTCCCTAAATATCAAAATCAGGCTTATGTGCAGAAACAGCAGGAAAAGCCCAAATGCCAGAAGTGTGGTAAAACTGATTATCTTACTTACGAAACATGGAAATACCCTGCTACGGGACAGACAAGCCTGAATTGTTAAAAGATGGGCCATTTTATAAATGTTTGTAGACTTTGTAAACAGTACGCAAAGAATATAAATTCAGTAGATACTAAATGTCAAGAGAATAATGTGGAAAATGTTCACGATAGTCAGGATAGGTAAAAAAGAGATTGTACATTTCGCATAAATTCTGTCAACAAAGATGTAGAGAAACATATATTGGTAGAAGTGGTCATAAATGGTAAACATATTTGAAGACAAAGACGATACAGTAAAGAACGCTAAAGAAATTTTAGTTTTGAAACCAAATAGTACTCCTAGATTTTTTGCTCCAAGACAGGTACCATATGCATTGAAAAGTGCTGTTGAAAAGGAAATCTAAAGGTTAGAACGTGAAGATTCAGGGGAAAAGTTTACATTCTAAGATTGAGTTACACCATTACAAGGTTACGTTGAATCAATAGCTTCAAGTATCTCAACATCCATTACCAAATCCGAAAGACATGTTTGAAACTATATGAGGATGTAACGTATTTTCTAGGTTGGACCCTAGAAAAGAATTTCAACAGTTTCCAATGGATGAAAATTAACAAGAACTATGTACAGTAAATACATCCTGAGGTTTGTATATGCCAAAGAGATTATTATTATTATTATTATTATTATTATTATTATTATTATTATCATTATTATTATTATTATTATTATTATTATTATTATTATTATTATTATTATTATTATTATTATTATTATTACTAGCCAAGCTACAACTCTAGTTGGAAAAGCAAGATGCTATAAGCCCAAGGGCTTCAACAGGGAAAAATAGCCCAGTGAGGAAAGGATATAAGGAAATAAATATATGATGAGAACAAATTAACAATAAATCATTCTAAAAACAGTAAAAACGTCAAAACAGATATGTCATATATCAACTATAAAAAGACTTATGTTAGCCTGTTCAACATAAAAACATTTGCTGCAACTTTGAACTTTTAAAGTTCTACTGATTCAACTACCCAATTAGGAAGATCATTCCACAACTTGGTCACAGCTGGAATAAAATTTCTAGAATACTGTGTAATATTGAGCCTCATGATGGAGAAGGACTGGCTATTAGATTAACTGCCTGCCTAGTATTACGAACAGGGTGAAATTGTGCAGGAAGATCTGAATGTAAATGATGGTCAGAATTATGAAAAATCTTATACAACATGCATAATGAACTAATTGAAGGACGGTGCTAGAGATTAATATCTAGATCAAGAACAAGAAATTTAATAAACCGTAAGTTTTTGTCCAACAAATTAAGATGAGAATCAGCAGCTGAAGACCAGACAGGAGAACAATACTCAAAACAAGGTAGAATGAAAGAATTATAACATCTTCAGAATAGATTGATCACCGAAAATCTTGAAAGACCTTCTCAATAAGCCAATTTTTTGTGCAATTGAAGAAGACACAGACCTAATGTGTTTCTCAAAATTAAATTTGCTGTCGAGAATCACACCTAAAATTTTAAAAGTCATAAAAAGTTAAAGAAACTTTATCAATACTGAGATCCGGATGTTGAGGAGCCACTGCCCTTGACCTACATACAATCATATTTTGAGTTTTGTTAGGATTCAACTTCATACCCCATAATTTGCACCATGCACTAATTTTAGCTATATCTCTATTAAGGGATTCAGCAACCCCAGATCTACATTCAGGGGATGGAATTGATGCAAAGAGAGTAGCATCATCTGCATATGCAACAACCGTGTTTTCTAGGTCAAACCACATGTCATGTGTATATAGTATGAAAAGTAATGGACCAAGAACACTACCCTGTGGAACACCAGATATCACATTCCTATACTCACTATGGTGCCCATCAACAACAACTCTTTGAGATCTTTTACTTAAAAAAATCAACAATAATGCTAAGAAACGACCCACCCACTACCAACTGTTTGAATTTGAAAACGAGGGCCTCATGACTAACACAGTCAAAGGCAGCACTAAAATCAAGGCCAATCATACGAACTTCCTGACAAAAATCAAGGGATTTCTGTATAGCATTGGAGATTGTAAGAAGGGCATTACATGCTCGAAGGCCATTACGAAAACCAAATTGCAAACTAGGGAATAGATGATTATATTCAGCAAACCTATTAAGATGTTTTGCTAGAAGACGTTCAAAATCATACGAACTTCCTGACAAAAATCAAGGGATTTCTGTACAGCATTGGAGATTGTAAAAAGGGCATTACATGCTCCAAGGCCTTTACGAAAACCAAATTGCAAACTGGGGAATAGATGATTATATTCAGCAAACCTATTAAGATGTTTTGCCAAAAGACGTTCAAAATCTTTAGATAATAATGGAGTTATGGAAATTGGGTGGTAATCAGTTGGACTTAAGCCACCACAAATACATTTACATAGAGGAGTAACATTACCAATTCTACAACAAGTGCTAAAAGCTCCTCTTCTTGCTAAATTGCGCAAAATAAGAGATAACTTTGGAGCCAAGAAATCTTCAGTCTTTATAAAAAATAAAGGAAAAATACCATTTGGGTCTACACCTCCATAAGCATCAAGGTCCCTCAACAGAGCTTTAATTTCAGGAGATTGAAAAGCTAAACTAGTTAGTCTAGCCTCAGGAAAACAGGAATGAGGAGGTTCAAGTTTTTCATTACTCTGTTCACTGTCAAAAACATTAGCCAAAAGGGTTGCCTTTTACTTTGGACAATGAGTGACTGAGCCATCTGGTTTAAGTAAAGGAGGAAATGTTGCATCTACACCCAAGAGTGCAGATTTAATAGTAGACCACCATTTATGTTCCTGAGTTGTACTAGAAAGGGTTTCTTCTATGGTTAAATTGTACTACTTTTCAGTTGAGGCATAAACTCTCTGAGCAAAAGCTCTAAGCTGAGTATAGTTATTCCAGGTCAAATCTGATCTGATACCCTTCCAAAGATGATAGGCCTCTGGCTTCTCCAAATAAGCATGTCTACAATCATCATAGAATCACGGTTTGTCCTTCACTCGGTATCTTAGCACACGAGAAGGGATACGCCTATCAATTATGTTTACTAAATTCTTATTCAAGGGGACAACAGGATCAACACTACTATATAAATGTAACTAATTCAAGCACAAAAGATCATGCAAAATCCCATTCCAGTCTGCTTGAGATTTCATATAAATTTTACAAGAGTATGATACATCAGGGACAGGTTGCTCAGTCTTCACTGCTAATGAATTCAAGGCATGATCAGATGTCCCAACTGGAGAACGAACCTTATTTGTTATAACGCCAAGGGAGTCAGTGTATACGAGGTCCAAGCAATTACCAGAACTGTGAGTAGTTTCACTTATGATTTGCTCACAGCCTGATTCAGAGGCAAAGATAGAACTTAACCACTCCCTATGGTGAGCATTGAAATCACCAACAAAGACAAAAGAAGCCGTTCTATCATCTTCTTGTATCTTAGCCATAATGGTAAGAAGACAATCGAAGATAGAATCATCCATGTCTGGATTGCGGTAGATCGAACACAAATAAAAATTGTTATGCCTGCCACAAACTTTTATTACCTGAATCTCATGACATCCACATTGATAGCAGGACTTATGAGAAGCAGGGTACTCGGTCCTTATATACACCAGCATTCCCCTGGCCCTAGGGATGGCATCACGTTTCAGCATTATTGGCTTCTTAAAACCAGTTATAAGGAGCTCAGATGAGTGCCTCATATTAGAAACCAAAGTTTCTGAGCACAAAAGAATATCATGCTGTCTAGACGTAACTGTAAAATCTTGAATATTTGCATGAAGACCACGAATATTGCAATACAGTAGACGACATTGACGAAATCTAGGACGTACTGGTCCCAGATTTCGCTCAATGTCTTCAGACAACATAAGAATTAATGGTAAAAAAAAGACATCGTATTTAAAAACTAGATTAACAAGAATTATAACAAAAGCAATATGTAAAGAAATATATATAAATTGATTGGTCAAACCCATAGACTATAGAGAAAAAGTCGGAAAAACTGTTCAACATAGAGGAGCTGGTACGCCATTCAAGGCTAAATACCCTCCAGGATATCCACTTCAACTAAAGGGAGGATAGTAAGGATGGTTTCGAGAAGAAAAAGAATCAGATAAGGAAAAGACAACCTCTTGATAAACCACCAGGCATCCATGGCCCTTCTATTTAGCCTGCCTAACACACCATTTAAAAAAAAACAAGAGGAAGAGAAAGAAAAATAAGATAGAATAGTGTGCCCAAGTGTACCCTTAAGCTAGAAAACTCTTCTCCAAGATAGTGGAAGACCATGGTACAGAGGCTATGACATTACCCAAGACTAGAGAACAATGGTTTAATTTTGGTGTGTCCTTCTCCTAGAAGAGCTGCTTACCATAGCCAAAGAGTCTCTTCTACCCTTACCAAGAGGAAAGTACACTGAACAATTACAGTACAGTAATTAACCCCTTGGGTGAAGAAGTGTTTGGTAATCTCATTGTTGTAAGGTGTATGAGGAAAGACGAGAATCTGTAAAGAATAGGCCAGACTATTCGGTTTAAGTGTAGGCAAAGAAAAAATAAGCTGTAACCAGAGAGAGGGATCCAATGCATTAATGTCTGGCCAATCAAAAGATCCAATAACTCTCTAGTGGTAGTATCTCAACGGGTGGCTGGTGCCCTGGCTAACCTACTACCTTATGAAGTAGCAAGTAGTCCATATATATGGTAACAAACTATGGATAAGATTTTTTTCAGGAATGCAAGGAGAATTAATTTCAATAGATGATATATTAGTCTTTGGTAAAGATAAAAAAGAACATAGAGAAAGATTACGGACAGTTTTGAAGAAGTTGAAGGAACAAAATAGTACAGTAATTAAGAGCGAATGTATTTTAGAAGTTGATTATGTGAAATACTTAGGTTTTGTAATTATTAGCAAAGGTATTTGCAAGACTAGGGAGAATATTAAAGCAGTACATCAACAAAGATTCCAGAAAATGTTAAGGAATTACAATCATTTTAAGGTTTGGTGATATTTCATGGGAATTTCATTCAGAATTTATCTACAATTGCACATCTATTGTATAACTTATTAAATGAGGGTGTAGAGTGGAACTGAACAAAAGATTTCTAGTATGTTATCAAATGGATTTACCAATTAAATCAATTTGTGACGCATCAAATATATGTTTAGGTGCAGTATTGTTTCTTGCAATGCCAGTTGGAACAGTAAAACCAATTGCATTCACTTCTAAAGTATCAAACAAGGCAGAAAGGAATTGCTCTCAAACAGAAAAAGGTGTAGCATTAGTGTATGGAGTTAAGATATTTCATATGTATCTTTATGGAAGGAAAAAGTTCACGCTTGTTACAGATCCTAAACCTCTATTAGCAATACTGGGTCCCAAAGTCAGTTTACCTACGTTGGTAGCTGCAAGACTACAACGTTGAGCAATTACGTTAGCCGCATATCATTATGATATAGAATATCGTCCTACATCAAAGATGGGTAATGCTGATGCTTTATCTATATTTCCAGTAGAGAAAGCACTAGAAGAGTATGATGACAGTATATTGTTAGTTTCAGTATATGATGTACCCAATACAGGAAAGAATATTGCATAAAATACCAAGAAAAACTCAATAATTAGTAAAGTTTTAGAGAGTTTAATGACAGGTAGGGACGTATGTGGAAAAGACTCAAATTTTAAACAAGATAAGGATATTTTGAGTGAACTAAGCATAACACAAGGTTGCATTTTAAAGGAATCACGAGTAATTATTCCTAGTTCACTGAAAAATAAGATTTTGCCTGAAATGCATGATGATCACCTAGGCATTGTCAGATCAAAGTCTATTGCAGGGACTTTTGTCTGGTGGCCAGGTATAGATAGAGATTTTGAATTATTTGTGAGAAATTGTATGAATTTTGATATGCAACAGAACAATCCTCCTTTTGCTAGAATGTACCCATGGGAGTTACCCAGGTATCCATGGCAAAGAGTGTACAGTACATAGATTTTGCAGGTTCTTTCTTAGGTTATTTGATTTCGATAGTAGTAGATGCTAACAGTAAGTGGCCAGAAGTAATTCCAATGAAGACAACAACGTCTTATGTAACTGAAAAAGAATCAATGCAATTTTTTTTTACACATTGTATGCCAGCAAGAATTGTAACTGGTCTAAAGTTTACCTCACAAGAGTTTAAGGAGTTTTTTATTGTAAATGGTATTAAGCATACACTTTCAGCAACATATCATCCTTCCACGAATGGAGATCTAGAAAGATTTGTTCAAACATTTAAGCAAAGCATGTAGTGTAGAAAAGCCAATGTAAATAACACATTTCTTCATGTATTAAAGTTTTTATTGTCTTATACAACAACACTGCACAGCGAAATAGGTTTGACACCATCAAATTTGTTGATGGGGAAGAGGATTAGGTGCAAGTTAGATTTGCTGTATCCAAGTTTGCAAAGTGATTTAGAAAAAAATGGGTATAGATAAGTGGAAAGTCTCCCAAAAGTAAGACATTTTCCTCTTTTATCTAATGTCATGGTATGATCTTACAATACTCCAGTGAAGAGGATACCAGGAGAGATTGTAAGGGATAGGAAATTTACAGTATGATGTTCAAGTTCGTGGAAATATTGTAAAACATCATGTTGATCAATTATAGCCTTTTGGCAGGTAGTATGTTAGTCAGGGCACCAGCCACCCATTGAGATACTACCGCTAGAGAGTAATTCATTCTTTGGATCCTTCTCTCTGGTTATGGCTCATTTACCATTTGCCTACACACATACTGAACAGTCTGGCCTATTCCTTACATATTCTTCTCTGTACCCATATACCTGACAACACTTAGATTACCAAACAGTTCTTCCTCGCTTAGGGTACTAACTATTGCAATGTAATTTTTCACTGGCTATTTTCCTCATGGTAAGGGTAGAAGAGACTCTTTAGCCATGGTAAGCAGTTCTTCTAGGAGAAGGACACTCCAAAATCAAACCATTAATCTCTGGTCTTGGATAGTACCATAGCCTCTGTACCATGGTCTTCCACTGTCTTGGGTTAGAGTTCTCTTACTTAAGGGTACACTTGGGCACACTATTGTTTCGTATTTCTCTTCCTCTTTTTGTAAAGTTTTTAATGTTTATATATGAATGATTTATTCTACTGTTGTTATTGTTATAAAAATATCTTTATCTGATTGTTAATTACTTTTCTTGTAGTTTCCTTATTTCCTTTCCTTTCTGAGCTAGTTTCCAATTGGAAACCTTGGGCTTATACCATCCTGCTTTTCCAACTAGGGTTGTGGCTTGGCAAGTAATAATAGTAATTAAGTAAAAATCCCATAGATCATGTGAATGGTAGAGATAGAAAATTTTAAGAAATAGTTAGATCAAATGAATCAAATATCAACAAAGATGTTTAAACATCAGATGTAGATTCAGAATCTATTCATCTACCAGTACTGGATGGAGTTAGAATACTTCTCAATAGGATGAAAGAGAGAAGTCCCCCGAGAGATCAGATTTTTAAAGTTTTGTACAATGCGAAGTTAAAGGGATGGAGCCTTATGTATTTTGTACTGTAATACCAAATGCGCTACGTGTATTGAAAGTAATGTTGCATAGTATTGCATTGATTGATAGAACATGTTTAAACGTTAATCATAAGCGTAATAGCGAATGTTATGAAGGATTCAATAATTTATTAATTGCCTCAGAGATAGGCATGTGGTTCTTCATATTTTTGTGTTAAAGTTGGATCAAGTCTTTTAAGAGTGATGTTCATTTATTATTTTTATATTTTTATACAAAAGTTCTGTTTACGATGTACTCACTCTGGAGTCACAAGCCATTGATCGTTGTAGGAGTAATTTATGCCAAAAGGAATAATTGTATTAAAATACAATTATTCCTTTTGGCTTAAATTACACACGAATCATTCAATCCCATAAAGAAGATTCAGCAAAAATGCTGGGGTTGTGAAATACAACACTAATTCAATTATTTTAACCCAGTTATGTTTAACGGCAGCTTATCCAATTATATTCATGACAAATGGGTACACTCGGGCAGACTATTCTATCTTATTTTTTTTTTCTTCCTCTTGTTTTTTTGAAATGGTGTGTTGGGCAGGCTTAATAGAAGGGCCATGGATGCCTGGTGGTTTATCAAGAGGTTGTCTTTTCCTTTTTCTGATTTTTTCTTCTCAAAACCATCCTTACTGTCCTCCCTTCAGTTGAAGTGGCTATCCTGGAGGGTATTTAGCCTTGCATGGTGTATCGGCTCCTCCATGTTGACCAGTTTTTCCGACTTTTTACTATAGTCTATGGATATCATCAATCACTTTTATTATTATTCTGTACATATTGTTTTTGTTTTAATTCTTGTTAATCTAGTTTTTAAGTATGATGTCTCTTTTTTATTTCTATTAATTCTTATGCTGTCTGGAGACATTGAGCAAAATCCGGGACCAGTACGTCCTAGATTTCGTCAATGTCGTCTTCTGTATTGCAATATTCGTGGTCTTCATGCAAATATCCGAGACCTTACAGTTGCGTCCAGACAGTATGATATTCTTTTGTGCTCAGAAACTTTGGTTTCTAATATGAGGCACTCATCTGAGCTCCTTATAACTGGTTTTAAGAAGCCAATAATGCTGAAACGTGATTCCATTCCTAGGGCCAGGGGAATGGCGGTGTATATTAGGACCGAGTACCCTGCTTCTCATAAGTCCTGCTATCAATGTGGATGTCATGAGATTCAGGTAATAAAAGTTTGTGGCAGGCATAACAACTTTTATTTGTGTTCAATCTACCGGAATCCAGACATGGATGATTCTATCTTTGATTGTCTTCTTACCATTATGGCTAAGATACAAGAAGATGATAGAAAGGCTTCGTTTGTCTTTGTTGGTGATTTTAATGCTCACCATAGGGAGTGGTTGAGTTCTATCTCTCCTACCGATCGCCATGGCTTAAGAGCTTTAGACTTTGCCTCAGAATCAGGCTGTGAGCAAATCATAAATGAAGCTACTCACAGGTCTGGTAATTGCTTGGACCTCGTATACACTGACTCCCCTGGCGTTATAACTAGTAAGGTTGGTTCTCCAGTCGGGACTTCTGATCATGCCTTGATTTCATTATTAGTGAAGACTGAGCAGCCTGTCCCTGATATATCATATTCTTGTAAAATTTATATGAAATCCCAAGCAGACTGGAATGGGATTTTGCATGATCTTTTGTGCTTGAATTGGTCACAATTATATAATAGTGTAGATCCTGTTGTCCCTTTGAATGAGAATCTAGTCAACATAATTGATAGGCGTATTCCTTCTCGTGTGCTAAGGTACCGAATGAAGGACAAACCGTGGTTCAATGATGATTGTAGACGTGCTTATTTGGAGAAGCAGGAGGCCTATCACCTTTGGAAGGGTAACAGATCAGATTTGACCTGGAACAACTATACTCAGCTTCGAGCTTTTGCTCAGAGAGTTTATGCCTCAACTGAAAAGGAGTACAATTTAATCATAAAAGAAACCCTCTCTGGTACAACTCAGGAACATAAATGGTGGTCTACCCTTAAATCTGCACTCTTTGGTGTAGATGCAACAGTTCCTCCTTTACTTAAACCAGATGGCTCAGTCACTCACTGTCCAAAGGAAAAGGCAACCCTTTTGGCTGATGTTTTTGACAGTAAACAGAGTAATGAAAAACTTGAACTTCCTCATTCCTGTTTTCCTGAGGCTAAACTAACTAGTTTAGCTTTTCGATCTCGTGAGATTAAAGCTCTGTTGATGGACCTTGATGCTTATGGAGGTGTAGACCCAAATGGTATTTTTCCTTTGTTTTTTATAAAGACAGCAGATTTCTTAGCTCCAAAGTTATCTGTTATTTTACGCAAGTTAGCAAGAAGAGGAGCTTTTAGCACTTGTTGGAGAATTGGTAATGTTACTCCTCTATGTAAATGTGTTTGTGGTAGCTCAAGTCCCACTGATTACCGCCCAATTTCCATAACTCCCATATTATCTAAAGTTTTTGAACGTCTTCTGGCAAAACGTCTTAATAGGTTTGCTGAAGGTAATCATCTATTCCCTAGTTTGCAATTTGGTTTTCGGAAAGGCCTTGGAGCATGTGATGCCCTTCTTACAATCTCCAGTGCAGTACAGAAATCCCTTGATTGTGGTCGGGAAGTTCGTATGATTGGCCTTGATTTTAGTGCTGCCTTTGACCGTGTTAATCATGAGGCCCTTGTTTTCAAACTGAAACAGTTGGGAGTGGGTGGGTCGTTTCTTAGCATTATTATTGATTTTTTAAGTAGTAGATCTCAAAGAGTTGTTGTTGATGGGCACCATAGTGAGTATAGGAATGTGATATCCGGTGTTCCACAGGGTAGTGTTCTTGGCCCATTACTTTTCATACTATATACACATGACATGTGGTTTGGCCTAGAAAATAAGCTTGTTGCATATGCAGATGATGCTACTCTCTTTGCATCAATTCCATCCCCTGAATGTAGATCTGGGGTTGGTGAATCCCTTAATAGAGATTTAGCTAAAATTAGTGCATGGTGCAAATTATGGGGTATGAAGTTGAATCCTAACAAAACTCAAAGTATGATTGTAAGTAGGTCAAGGACGGTGGCTCCTCAACATCCGGATCTCAGTATTGATAATGTTTCTTTAAATTTGTATGACTCTTTCAAAATTTTAGGCGTGATTCTTGACAGCAAATTTACTTTTGAGAAACATATAAGGTCTGTGTCTTCTTCAATTGCACAAAAAATTGGCTTATTGAGAAAGTCTTTTAAGATATTCGGTGATCAATCTATTCTGAAGAAGTGTTTTAATTCTTTTATTCTACCTTGTTTTGAGTATTGTTCTCCTGTCTGGTCTTCAGCTGCTGATTCTCATCTTAATTTGTTGGACAGAAACTTACGGTCTATTAAATTTCTTATTCCTGATCTAGATATTAATCTCTGGCACCGTCGATCAATTAGTTCATTATGCATGTTGCATAAGATTTTTCATAACTCTGACCATCCTTTACATTCAGATCTCCCTGGACAATTCTATCCTGTTCGTAATACTAGGCAGGCAGTTAATTCTAATAGCCAGGCCTTCTCCATCATAAGACTCAATACTACGCAGTACTCTAGAAGTTTTATTCCAGCTGTCACCAAGTTGTGGAATGATCTTCCTAATCGGGTTGTTGAATCAGTAGAACTTCAAAAGTTCAAAGTTGGAGCAAATGCTTTTTTGTTGACCAGACGGACATGAGTCTTTTTATAGTTTATATATGATATTTTTGTTGTTGACGTTGTTAATAGTTTATATTTGATATATCTCTTTTGACATTACTTTTTTTAGAATGATTTATTGTTAATTTGTTCTCTTCAGTTATTTATTTCCTTATTTCCTTTCCTCACTGGGCTATTTTTCCCTATTGGAGCCCCTGGGCTTATAGCATCTTGCTTTTCCAATTAGGGTTGTAGCTTGGATAGTAATAATAATAATAATAATATATATATATATATATATATATATATACATATATATATATATATATATATATATATATATATATATATATATATATATATATATATATATATATATATATATATATATAATATACACACAGACAATCACACAGATACAAGGACACATCAAACACACGTCCGTGTGTGTATATACTGTGTATATATATATATATATATATATATATATATATATATATATATATATATATATATATATATATATATATATATATACAGTATATATATATATATATATATATATATATATATATATATATATATATATATATATATATACATAGTTATATATATGTATATATATATATATATATATATATATATATATATATATATATATATATATATATATATATATATATATATATACATATATATATTGTATCCACATTATATAATGAAGAGTAAGTATCTCTCTCTCTCTCTCTCTCTCTCTCTCTCTCTCTCTCTCTCTCTCTCTCTCTCTCTCTCTCTCTCTCTCTCTCTCTCTCTCTTGTCTACAATATATATACTGTATATATACTGTATATATATATATATATATATATATATATATATATATATATATATATATATACATATATATATATATATATATATATATATATATATATATATATATATATATATATATATATATATATATACAGTATATATACATATATATGAATAAATGTATATACATATACATACATATATCGCTCGCTTGCGACAACAACGTCATAACTCAAAAAAATGTATTTTTGAGTTATCCATATAGACATATTCATCTTCAAATGCTGATTTTTTTGGTAAAAGTGTCATAATAGTAGCTAAAGAATTGATAGCTAGAGGCGCTAAATGTCCTAACGACATACTGTAACATAATGAGAGTGTTTTAATTGATTAAAATGGCTCTTCTGAAAAATAGCTCTTTTTGAGTTATGACGACGTTGTCGCAAACGAGCGATATATATATATATATATATATATATATATATATATATATATATATATATATATATATATATATATATATATATATATATATATATATATATATATTCATATAATCATATATATACATATATATGTATATATATATATATCTATATACATATATATATATATATATATATATATATATATATATATATATATATATATATATATATATATATATATATATATATATATATATATATATATATATATATATATACTGTATGTGTGTATATATATATATATATATATATATATATATATATATATACACTGTATATATATATATATATATATATATATATATATATATATATATATATATATATATATATATATATATATATATATATATATATATATATATATATATATATATATATATATATATATATATAAATCATCATCTCCTCATACACCTATTAACGCAAAGGGCTCCGGTTAGATATTACCAGTCGTCTCTATCTTGAGGTTTTAATTCAATACTTCTCCATTCATCATTTCCTACTTCGCGCTTCATAGCCCTCAGCCTTGTAGGTCTGGGTCTTCCAATTCTTCTGGTGCCTTATGGAGCCGCCCAGCTGAATGTTTGGTGAACTACTATCTCTTGGGGAGTGCAAAGAGCATACCCAAAATATCTCCAACTACCCCTGATCATTATCTCGTTCACATGTTGCAATCGAGTAATCTCCCTTTTAGTTTCATTTTTAATCGTGACCTGCCATTTAACTTTGTTCTCAAATCTACTAAATCTATCAGAGTTTGTTTCATTGTCTTATCAGGAATCATGTCCATAGAGTAAAACTGATCTTACTAAACTGATATATAGTCTAATTTTTATATGTAATTTCAGGCGATCTGATCTCCAAATTTTACTTAACCTAGCCATTGCCTGATTTGCTTTATTCAATCTTTCAGTAAACTCTAATTCTAAAGACCCTGTATTGGAGATCATAGTTTCTAAATACTTAAATGATTCTCCCTCATTAATACTTTCTCCTTCCAATGATATTTCCTCTTTCATTGCATACTCCGGTCTCATCATCTCTGTCTTTCTTCTATTTATCTTCAGCCCAGCCTCATGTGATATGTCACACACTCTGGTAAGTAAGCATTGCAAATCCCGTGGACAGCATCATCAGCATACTATAAGTCTGCTAAATTCCTATCACTAATCTAGTCCAATCCTTCTCCACCATCTCCGACTGTTCTACGGATTACATAATACACGAGGAGAATAACAGAAGTGACAACACATTCCCTTGGAGTACTCCGCTGTTCACTGGAAATGCATTTGATAAGACTTCATTAACATCAACTTTGCACCTGCTATGCTAATGAACAAACTTAATCAAATTTACATATTTAAGAGGCAATCCATAATAACGCTGGACTCTCCATAAAATTGGCCGGTGCACACTGTCAAAGGCCTTTTCATAGTCCACAAAGGCCATAAAAAGTGGATTTCTATATTCTATGCATTGCTGTACAACATGTCTCAAAATAAAAATTTTGTCAGTGCAACTTCTACCTTATCTAAATCCTGCTTGTTCATCTCTTAGCTTTTCCTCAATCTTCCTCTCCGGTCTTTTTTAGAATAAGCATACTATATCATTTCATAAATATATATATATATATATATATATATATATATATATATATATATATATATGTATATATATATATATATATATATATATATATATATATATATATATATATATATATGTGTATGTATATATATGGATATATATTTGTGTGTGTATACATATACATATATATATTTTTATATATATATATATATATATATATATATATATATATATATATATATATATATATATATATATATATATATATATATATATGTATATATATATATATATATATATATATAAATGTTTGTGTATATATATATATATATATATATATATATATATATATATATATATATATATATATATATATATATATATATACATATATATACTGGGTGTACTGTTTTAACTGCAGATTAACCTCGTTGAATAAAAATTCAACCTCTGAAATATTATCAACTGGAAAAAAAAACGAAGTGAAAAGTTTTTTAAGGGGCAAAAGTTTCAGTGTCATGTTTGGTTTATATCTTTCCTTAGTTTTTAAAATTTGATTATATTTATCTCATAGTATATATAAAATTACCTGAAATACTATTGCAACTTTTCTTTCTCTTCTTATATAGAATAGAATATGTTCATGAACTTTGGAGGTTGTACCAACCGTGTTTCACACAATTGTACATAATTCCTTTTGTATATATTATGCTTGTATCTTCGCTCTTCCCTCGCACTAAAACGAACATGAAAATTCATGTCTGGTTTTTCCTCTGTGATATTGTCTGTCTTGTGAACTTGTTATGTCCTCTTGCCTTGAGGTTTTCTATATAAGGAGAGTGTTCCACAATAATATAACTCAGTCATTTCCAATCTGCCTTTGAGTTCACACCCTTACTCGGCGCCGTCACATTGGTATCCCCGGAAGTCGACTCGCTCCCACTGCCTTCCACCCCCACCTCCCTCGCCCCTCCATCGTTGGTACTATGACGGAGACTACATCAGTTGGCACCGCGGCCGCCCCATTGAAACTTTCACCGTTCGCCACCGGAGAGGCGTTTGCTTGGTTTCAACACGCTGAAGTCCACTTTCGTATTAGGGGCGTGACTCGCTCAACCACCAAAGCGGATAATGTTCTCGCGGCGATACCCGAGGACACCTTCCCAGAAATATCCGACTGGCTTTGTGAACAAGGAGACACCCCAATAGCGTATGACGCCCTCAAATCATACCTTCTGGAGCAGTACTCGCCGTCGCCAGCCGCCTGTATAGCAAAGCTTTTTCAGCTCTCGCAACAACCGTTGGGGGACCAAAGGGCTTCGCTTGCCCTCAGGGAAATGACCAGTATCGCTCGCCTTCAACCTGCCGCAGACGGCTCTCCTCGTGAGGTGAACCTACTCTGTGCCCTTTGGATACGCCGTTTACCTGAACCTGTCTGCGCTGCCATACCCGATGTCGATAGTTTACCCATAAAGGACTTGATGACCAAAGCCGACGCCCTTATGGACAGCCACTTCAAGACCTCCATCAACGCCTCCACCCCTGACGACAAGGATGCTTATTCAATGTCAACCGAAGCTGACATGAATGCCGTAGGATATACACGCCTACCCCGTGACGTGCCGAAGCGGCGACACAGCCGCCCACCACCCACCAATCGCTCGCTCCCCAACGAACGACTTCTACAGCCACTTACTACCTCCCATCCGCCGCAGTTTTGCTACTACCACTTCAGATTCGGGGCAACCGCGAAGAAATGTGCCAAAGATTGTCAGTGGCCAAAAAACGTGTAAGCAGGCCATCGCTTGTGGCGGTGGCCTCCCATGTTTCTAATCTTTTCTTTTTACAGGATGCAGTAAAGGGCGTGCGATTTTTGGTAGACACGGGTGCTTTTTGTTCTCTTTTGCCAAGGAAACTCTTCAAGGCACAACGTAGTCTGTCTACATCTGCCGACGTCCACTTGGTAGCTGCCAACGGATCTGCGATACCCACCTACGGTTACGAGAACCTCACATTATCGTTCGGAAACGGTAAATTCAATTGGAAGTTTCTCGTTGCTGACATCACAATGCCAATCCTCGGTGCGGATTTCCTCTCTCATTTCCACCTTCTGGTCGATGTCGCCCACCGACGATTGGTCAACGCAGACTCGTACTTGTCGATACCTCTTCAACCCGCCCCCTCTAACCTCGCTATCCACATCAGCACACCCACGGATGCCTACGCCCACCTCCTCACGTCGTACCCGGAAGTTTTCCGTCCAGAACTTCGCCAAACGCCCATGGTTCCTGCCAAGCACGGTATTTATCACCATATCAAGACGACGGGACCCCCAGTCTTCGCAAAATTCAGACGTCTGGCACCGGAACGATTGGCAGCCGCCAAACAGACGTTCGCCGAAATGGAGAAAATGGGCCTTTGCCAAAAGGCCTCCAGCCCATGGTTGTCACCCTTACACATCGTTCTGAAGAAAGACGGCTCCCTCCGTCCGTGCGGGGATTACAGGGGCCTGAACATGCAAACAGAACCGGATCACTACCCCTTCCCAAACATTGCCGATATAACCTCCTACCTGCACAAAGCGAAGGTTTTCTCTACGCTCGACCTCTTGAAGGGGTATTATCAGGTGCCTATGAACCCAGAAGACATCCCCAAGACCGCCATCACCACTCCGTTTGGCACGTACACCTTCAATTACTCCTGTTTTGGCCTTCGTAATGCTGGGGCAACATTTCAACGTCTCATGGATGGCATCTTAGGGGACCTCCCTTTCTGTGTATGTTATGTGGACGACATACTTGTGTTCTCCTCCTCAAAAGAGGAACACCTCCGTCACCTGCGCATCGTGCTCGACCGCCTGCAACAAAACGGCCGTGTAGTCCGGTACGACAAGTGTACCTTTGGCGCCAACGAAGTGTCGTTCTTAGGGCACCGTATTACTCCTGAAGGAGTCCATCCCCTCCCTGAGAAGGTAGCATCCGTTCAAAATTTCCCCGCGCCCTCGACCGTCAAAGCTCTGCAGGAATTCTTGGGCATGATCAATTATTATCACCGCTTTCTGCCAGCCATTGCTGCCACTCTTGCTCCCCTTTACGCCTCCCTCAAGGGCAAGCCAAAGGACCTGAAGTTGGGTCCCCTTCAAGAAGCAGCCTTCTGCAATGCAAAGAAGGGCCTATCAACTGCTGTGGCTCTCACTTTTCCTATCCCACATGCCCCTCTCCTTCTCTCCACCGATGCCAGCGACGTCGCTATTGGTGCAGTACTCGAGCAGGTGGTCAAAGGCTTGCCCCGCCCATTGGCCTTCTTCAGCAGAAAACTGTCCAAGGCAGAATCGGGTTATTCTACCTTCGATCGAGAATTGCTGGCGGTGCACTTGGCTGTCCGTCACTTTCGCCATTTCTTAGAAGGTACGCCCTTCGTCATTCGCACAGACCACATGCCTCTGGTGCACGCCTTCACTCGACAGTCTGATGCTTGGTCCGCCCGTCAACGCCGACATCTCTCCGCCGTGGCTGAATACAATTGCACCCTCCAATACGTCCCTGGGAAAATGAATCCCGTTGCCGATGCCCTGTCAAGAAACACGTTAGCTGCCGTTCAACTGGGATTGGATTACAACACCCTGGCTGAAGCCCAACGACACGACAGGATCCAGAGTATCAAGCTTGTAGGACATCCTTCACGTCCCTCCTTTGGGAGGATTTTCCCCTCGAAGACTCCAACACCACCCTCCTCTGTGACGTCAGTACTGGTAGACCGCGACCTTGGATTCCTGCTCCCATACGCCGACAGGTGTTTGATCTCATCCGCGGCCTTTCACATCCCTCGTACCGTTCTACTGCACAGCTGCTGAAGGCAAAGTTCATTTGGCACGGCATTTCTAAGGATGCTAAGGATTGGATCCGTGCCTGTACTTCTTGCCAAACTTCCAAAGTACATCGACACACGGATTCAGGAGTGGGCACATTTCCTCAACCTCAGCGTCGCTTCGCACACATTCACGTCGACGTTTTGGGCCCCCTACCCACATCATTACCACATCGTTACCTGTTTACCGTCATCGACCGCTCCACTCGTTGGCCTGAAGCCATTCCCGTGGAAACTGCAACGTCCGCCTCATGTACATCTGCCTTAGTCTCTGGATGGATTTCAAGATTCGGTATCCCTGAGCATATTATTTCTGACAGGGGAACCACTTTCACCTCTCAATTATGGACGTCATTAGCGAATCTCCTGGGCATCACCCTACATCAGACAACGGCGTACAACCCCACTGCCAATGGAATGGTTGAACGTTTTCATCGCACCCTCAAAGCAGCTTTGATGTCCCGCTGCAAGGATTGCAACTGGTTTACTCAGCTTCCCTGGGTCCTCCTTAAAGTAAGGACCACTCCTAAAGACGCCCTCGACGTCTCGGCAGCTGAAATGGTGTATGGCGACCTGTTGGTCGTCCCTGCCAAATTTTTTCCTTCTACAACCTCCTCCGACGATCTCCAGCGCATACGTCACGTCGTGGGAAAATTTACTCCGTGCCACCAACGGACTTGCACTCTGCAACGCACGTCTTCCTGCGCAACGACACCAGCAAGCCACCACTAACCCCCCCTTACACGGGCCCTTTCCTTGTGATCCGAGGCAGTCCGAAAGCATTCCTCCTAAACATTCGGGGCAAAGAAGACTGGGTCTCCATTGATCGTCTAAAACCTGCTTATCTTCTGCCAGATGACCCGCCTACAGTTCGCCTCTCTAGATCAGGGCGCCCTATTTAACATGTACAGTATGTCATTTTTTAGGGGGGGGGAACCATGTACCAACCGTGTTTCACACAATTGTATATAATTCCTTTTGTATATATTATGCTTTTATCTTCGCACTTCCCTCGCACTAAAACGAACATGAAAATTCATGTCTGGTTTTTCCTCTGTGATATTGTCTGTCTTGTGAACTTTTTATGTCCTGTTGCCTTGAGGTTTTGTATATAAGGAGAGTGTTCCACAATAATATAACTCAGTTGTTTCCAATCTGCCTTTAAGTTCACACCCTTACTCGGCGCTGTCACAAGGTACTTCAGCACACATGTGCGCCTTTGGGTCAAACTTTAGGGGTTGGACACCAAAATGGAAGGCATATGGATGACATAAAGTCTAAATAGTAAGTGTAGCTATGGTCGTAAACGCCTCTGAAAAGACCTTTGAGTATTGCCCTTAGTAACTTGCTTGGAGTACACAGAAGGCACTACTCCCCTTTCGGGGCCTAAATATTTTAACATTAATGACTTCGAAATATCGTATAAAACTGTTGTGTTCCAAGCTAGATCTTTATTCCATAACTACATTTTTTGCTTTTCCCCCTGCTATATTTCTCCAATACTAAAAAAAAGTCACACGTGTGCCCTTGGCTATTATCATCACAGGCAGATCCTTTTAACTCATTCCGAGATGAAGTTTTTTTCCATAATTGTTTATACTTTTCAGCTTTATCTCCTTCTAACCTTTGCATAACTATTTTTATTTTATTCTATTTTATTTCTTGCTGAATAATTCCTATATTCAGCCTCTAAGAGCAGAAATAAACAAAAGCGATTCTTTTATTACTTGTGTTGTTTTCATGACATGAAAGAAATTCGGGGTTATTTTGATCATGTGAAAAACTGAATCCTTAGTTCTCCAGTGGACTTGTAACGGCTGATGATATTATATATATATATATATATATATATATATATATATATATATATATATATATATATATATATATATATATATATATATATATATATATATATATATATATATATATATATATATATATATATATATATATATATATATATATATATATATATATATATATATATATATATATATATATATATATTATTACGACTAGCAAATTATGTATATTCCCGAGCTCCAAAACTCATCTGCTTTATATTACTTAGTTTGATACACAATAAAAAACCTCCGAGGTCTGAGAATAATATGCAACTCCAAGACAATAATATATATGAACACTGAATATCAAAAAGGTCTCTTTACTTTACACCCAAAATAAAACTGGATGATTACTATACTTTTAATGGGAACTATTCTTAAATCAAACTCTTACTTCTGTTCATAGTCAAGGGATACGAGCATAAGTATTAGTGATCGAAATAATACACAGTTTACAAAAAAAAAAAGTATATTCTATAAAAAATAACAAATAAAAAAAAAATAAAAAAAAAATAAATCACTCGAAATATCAAATCTGAACTAGACCTTAAAACAAAAATGATCCTAAGAAAAAAAAATATATAATTACTTGTTTCAATAGGAATTAATTTATGAAAATATTTAATTGTTCCAGCACGGAGTACTTACCTCGAACTACTGTCTTAGGAGTATCTGGGATCTCCTCCCATCCGACCAGAGTTTTGTGTAGTTTACCCTACTCCCGTTTTCTGTGAGGGTTAACCTCAGACGGAGTGATACGCGCCCTAAGGCTAACCCCGGGTCAGGGAGCATGCTTGCTTAGGTCTCGACCTCCAGTAAGTTCTCTGGTCGCGTCGCGACAACATCTCGACGCTCCCCTTAATCCCAGTGCGACTCTTTGTGTCCCCGACCCCCTTTGTGTCTCGCGTGGTCCCCACGTGGTATCTTTGTGCCTTTCCCTTTGCGTCTCCGCAGTCCCACGTGGTATCTTTGTGCCTTTCCCTTTGCGTCTCCGCGGTCCCACGTGGTACTTTTGTGCTTCCCTTGTTCCTTCCCTTTGCGTTCCTGTGTCTTGCGGTGTGTTACTAGTGCGACATGGAGCATCCCTGCCATTGTCCTGGGCCTATGGCCGTAAAGTCGTGTGGTGCTTTCCTGTCGAAACCGGAGGTGGACCCGCACTCTTTGTGTTCGTCGTGTAGGGGCAGAGTGTGTTCCTCTACGGCCACGTGCCCGGAGGGCGAGTCGTGGAACAAAGTGCAGTAGGTGCGCTTCGGCACTAAGAAGAAGAAGGCGTCCAAGAGGTCGCCTAAGAAGGCGAGCATCTCTTCCTCCTTTGCGTCTCCAGGAGTGTCGTCAGATCGAGCCTCCCTACCACCATCTCCTACCCAGAGTTGGGGACGAGATAAGTCCGTTGCGGGGAAGAAGCCGGCGGCCCTTACCCAGGAGTCTGTATTGCAGGATAGTAGGGTAGTGCGGTCATTCCAGGCAAGTGAGGGGCCTGAGGGAGGGACAGGTGTGTGTTCAGAAGACGGAGTCCTGGTGCTTGCGGGGCAGGTCTCATCAGATGACCCTATGTGGGGTAAAAATGTTCCTGCCTCTTCTCCCGCCTCTTGGGTGTGCTTTTCAGGTACCTCTGCAGCTGAGGGCGCCGTTGGGAAGGACGACTCACCGCCATCAGGCTCCCTCGGGTGGGTACCTCCGAGGACGCCCTGCAGGTCCCCGTTGAGAATGGAGGAAGGCTTCGGAACCTGGTTCCCCAATGAAGAACGTCCACGCTCCCCTCCAGCGCCGTCGACTACCTTACCAGACGTCTTCTTGCAGGCCCCGTCTTCCGCCGATCGTCGAGTTATACCTCCAGCGGCTCTTCGCGCGCCCGCCCCACCGGCGAGTTACGACGCGTCGTCAGACTCTTCAGCCGTAGCGGGTTCCTGTTCCTCGGAGGGCGAGGTCCGAAAGAAGTCCTGAAGACGTCGTGAGAGGTCCCGGAGGAGACACTCTCGTTCCCGCTCACGCTCCAGGTCTCGCCGCGGGGGTAGACGCTCCAGGTCCCCCAGAAGGAAGTTTAGAAGAAGTAGATCTCCTGAAGAAGAATGGGTAGTTATCCCTTGTAGCAAGCTCGTCAAGCTATCAGCAGTTCCGAGTTCTTCAGGTTGGCGCCCTAGATCCAGAACTCCAGAGAGATTCACATCCAGCAGCAGGTTCGACCGACGGAGGGACACGTCGTTTCCGGCCCCATCGGACAGGCGTAAGGTCGCGAAGGTTCCGGCTCAATCTGCTCAGCGGAGAGAGTCACCCCTTCGGTCTGGCAGCCATGTCCCATCCTCCAAGGTGACTCTTCAACGTCAGGAGAAGGAGAGACGGCTCCCCCCGTCGGGCAAGCCCACGGAAGCCTGGTCCTCCACGACGAAGGATAGACTTAGGACGGAGGGCCCGCCGCTACGACAATGCCCGTCCTTCGTCCAGAGCCATATACGGAGGCCCCCGTCAGAGGGGCTCCGTCCCGAGCAGCAGATCGCCCTACGGAGGACATGGAGAATAACATGGAGGGCTCAACAGCGGAGGTCTCGGCATACAGGAGAGTGATAGGGCTCATCAGGAGCCATCACAGGATAGAAGAGCCCGAACCCTCCTCCGAGGAAGCCTGGCGCTCAAGCCTCAACAGACTGGTAGAGGCCTCCGTCCAGCAAAGACCGTCCCTAGCACTCCCGGTGGCCAGGGATGTTAGGCTGGGTAGAGCCCACGTGAAAAAAATCGTCGCCAACCATGCTGAGGCTCCCAAGACCCAGAATTCCTCCAAGCTGCTCCAAGGCCTGAGGTCACAGAGCAAATTCTACCTTCCAGAGGGACAGCGGCCAGGTGTCTGTAAGGTAGAACCAGCGCTCGAGGTTTTAGGCCAAGGAGCACCGGAAGATAGGCCCCCGATGGCCCCGGTCTGTTTCTCGCAGTCGGAGGCAACGATGATGGAGGAGATAGCCAAAGATCTGGTCAACGTGTCTTCCTGGCTGGACTGGTGGGCCTCTGCCCTTGTAGGCGTCCAGTCCTCCTATGACCTCACAGTCCCGGAAAATTAGGCCTTACTGAAGGAGCTGATTAGCTCGGGAAGTAAGGCCTTAAAATTCCTTTCCTACCAGTCTCTATCGCAAGCTGCCAACTGAATCCTGCGGAGGAGGGACACAGTCCTTAACAAGATAACCAGGCATATCCTAGACAGGGAAGCGAAAGCCCTGAGAAGTCTGCCCCTGTGGGACAATTTCCTTTTCCCCCTGAAAGCAGCGGAAGAAACAATGGAAAGGGTCAGAAAACTAAAAGACGTGGGTGATCCCAGACCCCAGTCGGTGAGAAGATCTATCCATAGAAGGACCACTTCCGATGTTCCTCCCCCTCCTCGGGCCGCGCCTAGCCAGCCCAGGAGAGACGCCCCAGCGACGGCTTGGTCACAACCATTGCAGCCCTCCCGTAGGGGAACAACGTCAGCTCAGTCCTCCTTTAGACCTTCCTACGCGGCAGCCAGGAGAGGGCGTTCAGGCCGCTCCTCCAGAAGGAGATAGGGACAGAGGCCCCCTACTCCTGCCTAAGCCTCAGGTGGAGGGATGCCTCAGACATTTTTGGCAAACATGGAAAAGACCACGGTGCGGACCCGTGGACCATAACAGTTCTGAAAGAAGGGTACAGGTTACCCTTCCTAATACCAGACCTACGGGCAGAGTGGTTGGCTCCCAAGGACCCCTTGAGGAGGACAGCTCTGCAAGAGGAAGTCTCGGGGATGCTGGTGACGGGAGTGATAGAACCAGTCCAGGAGCCGAGCCCGGGGTTCTACAGCAGACTCTTCCTGGTGGAGAAGGCAACTGGAGGTTAGAGGCCAGTCATAGACCTCTCAGCCCTCAACAAGTTTGTGTGCAAGACCGACTTCAAGATGGACACTACGAAATCGGTCCTGGCGTCCTTGAGGGAAGGGGACTTCATGATGTCCATAGACCTCAAGGACGCATACTTCCAAATCCCAGTCCACCCCTTCAGCAGGAAGTACCTAAGGGTGAAATGGGGTGCCCAAGCATTGCAGTTCAAGACCCTCTGCTTCGGGCTGTCCACAGCTCCTCAAGTCTTCACAAGGGTCTTCACAACAGTCTCAGTATGGTCACATGAACAGGGCATCCGCCTGATTCGGTACCTGGACGACTGGTTGTTACTTTCAGCCTCAGGGGAAGTACTGAGGGAGCAAGGCGCGAAGCTACTGCGGTTCTGCAATGTCCTGGGCATCATCATCAACCTGGAGAAGTCTCAATTGATACCCTCCACAAGGATGACCTACCTCGGAATGGTCCTGGACTCCCGGTTGGCGAGAGCCTTCCCTTCCGCGGAGAGACTAGACAACTTGGACCAGATCCTCCGCCCCTTCCTGTCAGACCAGCCCAGGAGAGCGAAGGACTGGCAGAGATTGATAGGCCATCTCGTATCATTGGAGAAACTGGTCCCCCAGGGGAGGCTCAAGCTCAGGGGGGTCCAGTGGAATCTGAAGGAGCTCTGGAACCAGAGGTACTCCCCCCGCAAGGTGATTCCTGTTCTCCTGGAACGAAGGAAGTCCTGGAGTGGTGGTGCAGCAGATCGAACACACTCAAGGGAATGCCCTTCGCAGCCGACCCTCCCGAGATGCTCCTGTTCACGGACGTATCCAAGGGGGGGGGGGGGGTGTGCCCACCTCCTCGAAAGATCAGCTAGAGGCAGCTGGATGGACGAGGAGAAGGCTCAGCACATAAACATCCTAGAAATGAGGGCAGTTCGAAGGGCATGCCTAGAGTTCGTCAATCTACTCCGGGGGAACACCGTGGCACTGATGTGCAACAACGCCACGGTGGTGGCCTACATAAAAAAGCAGGGATGACTAAAATGGAAGGAGTTTAGCGACCTCACGTTGGAACTTCTGGAATGGGCCGAGGTGGAGCAGATCAGAATCTCCGCAAGGTTCATTCCGGGAAAAAGAAACGTCCTGGCTGACGGCCTCAGCAGGATGGGACAAGCAGTAGGAGCCGAGTGGTCCCTACACCCAGAAGTGGCCAAAGTCATCATCCAAAAATGGGGGTTGCCAGTGATGGCCCTCTTTGCAACAAGACTGAACTCACAGCTGCCTGTGTTTTGTTCTCCTGTGCCAGACCCAAGAGCGGCGTTAGAGGACGCCTTCCAGTACCCTTGGAACAATCTCGATGTTTACGCCTTCCCTCCTTTCGCGATGCTCAGGCAGGTGCTCAACAGAGTAAGGAGGGCCCACAACCTGAAGATGTCTTTAGTAGACCCCTGGTGGCCGGAGAGAGAATGGTTCGTGGATCTAAAGGAACTAGCGTGTTTTCCACCTTGGCCCCTCCCGGACAGGGCAGACCTTCTCCGGCAGCCCCACTTTCAAAGGTTCCACGAGAACTCTCGGTCCCTCCGCCTTCATACGTGGAGGTTATCGAGCGTCTCCTGAGGAAGGAAGGCTATTCGTCGGGAACAGCAGCAAGGATGTCAGGGTATCTGAGACGTTCATCGGCAGCGGTCTACCAAGCAAAGTGGGCCACTTTCACTAAGTGGTGCTCCTCCAGGAACATCAAGCCACTGAAGGCCTCCATTCCGGAGATTGCGGACTTCTTGTTCTATCTCAGGGACGTGGTCTACATGTCTATTCCGGCCATCAAGGGAGTCCGTGCAGCGTTAGGCCAAGTTTTCCTTCTGAAGGGCATTGAACTGGGAGCCTCTAGGCATATCTCGATGCTCATCATGAGTTTCGAGCAGGCATGCCCCCCCTCAAGCCCTTAGGGTGCCACAGTGGAATGTGGCCAGGGTCCTGAAGATGTTATCAGAGCCCCCGTTCGAGCCCCTAAAAGACATCGTGGACAAGGATTTCACCCTCAAGACTGTTTTTCTGCTGGCATTGGCCTCAGCAAAAAGGGTAGGGTAGATTCATGGACTGTCTTACGAGGTCTCGCACTCGAAGGGTTGGCGAGAGGCTTCCCTCAAGTTTGTACCATCCTTTGTAGCTAAGACCCAGAATCCAGCCGTGTGGGATCCCAGGTTTGAGGGCTTCTCAGTACCAGCAATACCTCGCTCAGACAGCCCGAAGGACTTAAGGCTGTGCCCTGTCTTGGCAAAAAGGAAATACCTAGAGAGGATGGCTAGACTTCGGCCTGGTATCAAAAGTCTTTTTGTCTCCACAGGCCCAGTGAAGAAGCCAGTCTCAAAGAACACTATCTCCTTCTGGCTGCGGCAGGTGATTATCAGAGCCTACAGTGGTGTGGAAATTCCTCTGCCGGGCAAGCCCAGGCCCCACAACATTAAGGGTCTAAGTACCTCGTTAGCATTCGAGAAGAATATGGCAGTGGGCCAGATCCTGAGAGCAGACACCTGGGCTAACCAGTCGACCTTCACGGCTCATTACCTAAAGGACTATTTGAGGAAGTCCCTGGACGGGTTCTCAATAGGAACCGTCATCTCCGCGCTCCAAACGATTAAACAGCGTAGCCCCAGAAACAACCGCGGGTGGTAAGACCAAGAGACACAGGTTCGTTCCTTAACCCCCCTTGTTCTTCCTTCCCCTATTTCCACTCGAAGATGGAATCGGGTAGTCCCCCGTAGCCTGTTTCAAGACACGCGATCATCGGAAGGACATGTCTCCTAGGAATTCTTGCAGAGGTGAGTTACTTAGACACTAAGATGAGCTTTTTGTGTAGTTTTCCCTATTTTCCGTGTTTCCTGAATGGCAACAGAACCTAGCCTCCTATCTAGGTTCCCCTGATTATGCTTAGCTCGGTCTCTAGGTCTAGAAGGCCACTCCCACCTCCTAAAGTGTAAGTCTTCTAAAAAAGTAGTTTGAGGTAAGTACTGCGTGTTGGAACAAATCACAAATTTTAATTTATTTGTACTTTTCCTAACACTACTTACCTCAAACTACTTTCGGTTAATGGCCCACCCTTCCTTCCCCGAGTGCCTTACTGGACCTCTTAAGAACCTAAGCTACCAAGAACTTACTGGATGTGGAGACCTAAGCAAGCATGTTCCCTGACCTAGGGTTAGACTCAGGGGGCGTATCACTCCGCCTGAGGTTAACCCTCACAGAAAACGGGAGTAGGGTAAACTACACAAAACTCTGGTCGGATGGGAGGAGATCCCAGATACTCCTAAGAAAGTAGTTCGAGGTAAGTACTTTTAGGAAAAATACAATATTTCTCTTAGGTAGTTAATACATAATCAGATACAATTATTATATATGCTATATGATACATCACTTATTTACAATCATATAAAGTAGCTGAACTCAGGACGGATATTGTTTATGAGATCGGCATTGTCCCTCGTTGATGTCGCTCACTATCACGCAGTTCACTGTAATGTTGCTACATTTAACATCATATTTAAGAAGACTTTATGATAGCTGTCTCTTTTCAATTATGGATAATACCATGGAATATGGCAGGATCAGAAAAACTGTTTCCCATCATTTGCATATGTAAACTATTCTGGGAACAATTTACTCCACCGCCAAAATAAAAACCATTCAGCCCATACCGAAATAAACGTTTGCTGTGGCTTTTCTAGGACAGATATCAGCATGAAAATTGGTATGGACAAAGTAAATATCTATCCCATAAATCCATGCATGTTTCATATAGGAATGTGAAGTATTCTACGAGTAATTTACGGTGCCGCCAAAAATCAGCCTCCAGTGGATATCAAAAAATTGCTCCTGTGACATTTCTATGGCAATTAACAACATGAAAGTCGGTATGAGTTTTGTTCACATAACACCCATCAAACCATGTGAAAATCATTTGGATATCTGTAAAACCCTAGGAGTAGTTTACCCCTCCTCACTGTTTTTTCTTTTTTTTTTTAGCTAAAACTCGTCACTTACGAATAGAAGTGACAGTCAGGGCATGCTTATAGCAGGCATGAACATGAAAATTGTCAGAAACAAAGCTTATATATATATATATATATATATATATATATATATATATATATATATATATATATATATATATATATATATATATATATATATATATATATATATAATCCCTTAAAATTTCATTTAAATATATTTATTGGTATAAGAGTTATTGACCCTGCCGCCGAAAATATCAGCTGAATTACTCTGAGATCAATTTACTCCACCACCAAAAATAACCATTTATCCCGTACCAAAATAAACATTTGTTGTGGCTTTTATACGGTTTCGTTTTCACTCAAGTATGGTTATAATAAGTTAGCGTGTACCTTCCTTTGACTTTCACTTCTTCCTGGTGTTTTAATAACGTAGATCCGGTCACTGATCTTCTCAAACGTCCAGAATGGTCCTTGTAACTTGTTGGTGAGAGGGAATATCCTTATTGGTAAGAAAACAACACCTGTTGTCCTACCGCAAACTGTCTGCCCTTGCTTTTCATATCAAACCTTTTCTTCATTTTTCCTTGGCTCGTTTTCAGATTTTCGAGGGAAAAGTTTCTTATCACGCCGATCATTTTCCTCAAGTTTTTGACCTATTCTCTATCCGTTTCCTCTCGATCTTTCCATTTTTCTGTCAACATTTTAATCAGTCCTCTTACTTCTCGTCCAAACACCATTTCATTCGGGCTACATCCTATGCTTTCTTAATAAGCATTGAGTACCTCAAATAACTTTAAAAGTAATCCGAGGCCCCATTCATTTCCTGTTTTGTTGCAGTACTTTGTTAACACACTCTTTAGGGTTTGGTTAAATCTCTGGGTGATAGGCAGTAGACAGTTGTTTTCTCACATCCAACAGTTTCATCACGACCATTTCATTCGGGCTACATCCTATGCTTTCTTAATAAGCATTGAGTACCTCAAATAACTTTAAAAGTAATCCGAGGCCCCATTCATTTCCTGTTTTGTTGCAGTACTTTGTTAACACACTCTTTAGGGTTTGGTTAAATCTCTGGGTGATAGGCAGTAGACAGTTGTTTTCTCACATCCAACAGTTTCATCACGACCTGAAAAAATTTTGACGTGAAATTTGTTCCTCGGTCACTCCGAACAATTCCCGGAGTACCATACTTAATAAAAAAGTCTAGTAGCTTCTCGGCATTTACTTTTGCACTTAGGTTCCTGTTGGGTATGGCTTCTGGGTATCTTTTCACTGGACACATCAAAGTTAACATATACATGTGGCCTTTCTTCGTTTTCGTTAACGGTACCACAAAGTTGACCATTATCTTGCTAAAGGGTTCTCCTCATAATTCAATTCGTTATAATGGAGCCTTCTTGATGCACTCGTTAGGTAAACGTGACATGCATGGCAAAACTGGCTCACATCCATATGCATGCCAGGCCAGAAAAATTATCTCATAATCTTCTCCGTCGTCTTTCTTATTCTCACACGCTACAGCGATCACCTGTCTTCTCAGTGGTGAAGGAATGAAAATCTGAAAATATATCTCGCCTTTGGCATTCCTAGTGATATCGGCAGGTCTCTGCTTCCTTATAAGCAGTCCATCCTTGAGGTAATAACAGGTGGGAGACTGGTGCACCTCACTCTCATCAACCACACGGTACAGTAATTCCGTTAACGTCACATCCTTTTGTTGAAATCCTATCAGCCTTTTCTGACTCACTTGTTGTACTTCTAATGCTGAGTTTTATATTTCTTCCAAGTCCATTGGTTCCCTGTCTTCCCGTTCATTAATCTGTCGTTCCTCTTCTCTTGGGCTCTCTTGGGAGCACACCTCTTGCAGACTATCATGCGAAACCTCTTCTTCCATAGACAAATCCTCCAAAGGTCATCGTTCCTTTAGTTTCTCTGTCTTCTTCAAGAGCTACTTTCTTCATCATACTCCTAGTCGTCAATCAACTAGGAAGCAGATATGGATAGTCCTTCTTAAGTTCAGTCGTAGGACTATACTTCAGTGGTTTCTCCTTTACAATAGGACAAGGCAAAAATGGCGCTCCACTAACCTCATTCCCCAGTAGGACTTCTACTTCTTCGACAGCCAATGAATCATTTACCGCAAAATCAAAATTACCTGTCACCAACTCACATGACAGTTTCAAACGGCAAATTGGAGTAACCTCCTCACATCCTATTACCTTCAAAATGACAGAATATCCTGAGAGAGTGTTCCGCCATTGAGTGTATGCTTCTCGTCACCACGCTATGATTACATCCCGTGTGGCACAATATCTTGACCGGGATCTGCTCACTCCTTCCAGAGCAACTAACATACCTCCACAAATATACGGTTTAAAGGTATCCATAATGTTTGAGGTTGTCCTATTTGTTCTGTGAACGTTAACTGGTTTATTTTCCTCCTCCACATTTCCCGTTTGATTCTTCGTCTTTGTACTCTGTGTAGATGAATTAGCCTTAACCACTTGGGTGACTGCTTTCGGTTGGTTCGACCAATATGCCTTACTGATATGGCCTTTTTTGCCACACTTATAACATACGATGTTAACCTTCTGCACATCTTTAACAACACCTGAAGGAGGATGATTCAACCATTGGTGCTGTGGTACTATCGCATTCTGTTTTGGAATAGTACCAGCGGTACTTTCGCTGTAACTATTGAACTAATTCTATTATTTATTACTGAACTGGTTTCCATGATTCAATGAATATTTGACACTTGGTCAGGGCAACGGTTGAAACTTCATACCCGAGGAGGGTTTACGATTGATAATATTATAATCTTCACTCAGCGAAGCGGCTCGATCAATATTCTTCACCTCTCGTACCTTATAAGCGTAATCAAGGAAAGTAATTTTCTCTTCATTCCGCAAATTACGGAAACGCTCATTATAATATTCAGTGGTCATCCGTTACATTTACAGCGCGTTCCTCTTTATTTTTGATACTCCTTCCTCTGGTCTTGAGACAATGCAAGATATACTCTGTGTCCTTTTCCAATAACCACACTCTGCTATAACACAGGCCATTTATCTTCTGGCCATTCCATCGTCGACACGACCGTAGGGAGCTTTCGTGAAATTCGGGATCAACCTTTGTGCCTTTCCCACATCAAACACAGGATCGTGCATAACAGGGGTCAATCTGTCTGAGTTAATGGTAACGTTTCACGAGCATTCAACAGCTCCAATTGCCTTGCATGTCTTGCAAGTTCTCTTGCTTCTTCTTTCTGTCTTTCTTCCCATCTTGCAATTTCTCTTACGTCTTCTCTCTCTCTTTCTTCTTATTCCCTTGCATGTCATGCAATTTCTCTTGCCTCTTCTCTCTCGCTCTTTCTTCTCTTTCCCTTGCATATCTTGTAATATCTCTTGCCTCTTCTCTCGGGTTCTTTCCGTTCCTCCAATTGTGCCACCACCTTCAACTTAATCAAATTCTCTTCCTCTGCAATTCGTCTAATCTCAGCCTCCACATTCATTTCTATTTACATTCCTTCAGTTTTTGGGTCACCTGATACTTGCTTCTTTACAAATTCTGCTTCAACCTTCTCCTAAAGGTCGTGAGCTGCTGCAAAATCTTCTTCGGGCAACTTTCCTGTGTTTATCCATGCTTTTAATGCTAGACACTTGATTTGGGCTTTAATCATTCCACCAGTTGCATGGCCACCATATGCCACTAAAATGGCGAGCCACCGAGCTTTAGTTACATTAGTTTCCAACAATTCCTGAACAATTGGGTTCTCCTGTACATTCAACTGCACCACCTTGTACTTTACAAAAAATGATACCTCCAAAAACATATCCTAACAATGCATAGAATCCTATCAACACTAAACTGGTCAAACCTTTAATCAAAACACAGCCCTTCTATTACTAATATTTGAAATAGACTTACTCAATCCCAGGTTCTGGGCACCAAAGAATATACATTACGACTAGCGAATTACATAAATTTCCCAGCTCCAAAACTCACCTTGTTTAAATTACACAATCTGGTACACAAGAGAATACCTCCGAGCTCTGAGAAGAGCACGCAACTCTCAGACATTAATATATATGAACACTGAATATCTAAAGGTCTCCTTACGTTACACTAAACAAAAACTTGATGAGTCCTTTACTTCTAACGGGTACTATTCTTAAATCAACCTCTTACTTCGGTTGTTAGTCAGGGTATACGAGCAAGTTACTGAGTTGACTATTGGTGATTGAAAAAATACACACCTTACAAACAAATATATTGTGTAAAAATAATAATTCAACAGTGATACCAAAAATAAATCACTCGAATTTTAAATCTGAGCTAGACCTTAGACTTAAGACTAAATGACACTAAGAATTTTGCAATCACTTGTTTCACTAGAAATTAATTTATAATTTTTTTTAATTTTGACAATTAATGAAAAAAATGACACTTTAACACTATAGAAAATAAATCAGATTTACACCTACATATACGTTTCTGTTACTCTTACAAGGTTGCCTAACTGTTAAACAGAGATAAATACTCTTCTCTTTTTAACCAAATCTCACAGGGCCATTCACTAAAAATTTACCATATAAAATGTATTTACATTAACACATTTTACTTTAATATTAAACACACAATATTATCACCAACGTTTGAACAACACTATACACGGTATACATTAGAGAAAAATCACTATTCATGTTTGAGAGGAAGTACGTAGTGGCTGGATAGATGCTGGTGAGAGGTCTGTTGGACGTTGGCTCTTTTGGAGGTGCAGGCTGGATCCCTCTGTCCTATGAATTGCTAGGCCTATATATGTCATCCTAATTCATTTTGGAATCTTTCAGTTCAGCCTTTTCGTAGCGTGGGGGCCTGTTTTAGCGGCAGCCTCTCACGACATCAGATTGCCAACTTGGCAGTTTGAAGTAGTGTCCATTTGTCGCCCAACAAGACAACAATTTCGACTAACTTCGCCCACCTCCTCCCATAAAATAGAAAAAAAGAATATTTTTTAGCCTAGAACCTTAATGCAACTTAATGTAACAAAAATACGGGAAATGAAAATTTAATTCTTTAAAATGACGTAAATTTACATATAGGTAACTGAATGAAAATAAAATTAGATGAATAATAACAGTTTTATGTAATTTACATACATTTACCTAATCCTACATGAGTGGAACTCACCTTACGAGCTGAATAAACATCTCTAAAACAAACAAAGGAAATACATAAATAAAATAATATACTTATGTTAGACCAGCATCGTAGGAATATATATATATATATATATATATATATATATATATATATATATATATATATATATATATATATATATATATATATATATATATATATATATATATATATATATATATATATATATATATTTATATGTATATATATATGTATATATATATATATATATATATATATATATATGTATATATATATATATATATATATATATATATATATATATATATATATATATATATATATATATATATATACATATATATATATACATATATATATATATATATATATATATATATATATGTATGTACAGTATATATATATATATATATATATATATATATATATATATATATATATATATATATATATATATATATATATATATATATATATATATATATATATATATATATATATATATATATGTGTGTGTGTGTGTGTGCGTGTGTGTGTGTGTGTGTGTGTAATCTTCATCTCCACCTATGCCTATTGATACACAGGGCCTCGGTTACATTTTGCCAGTCGTCTCTATCTTCAACTTTTAAATCAATACTTCTCCATTCGTCATCTCTTACTTCACGCTTCACAGTCCTTAGCCATGTAGACCGGGGTCTTCCAACTCTTCTAGGGCCTCGTGGAGCCCAGTTGAAAGTTTGGTGGACTAATCTCCATTGGGGAGTGTGAAGAACAGGATCTCATCCATATATGGCACTAAAGTAATCTCTCTTATAGTTTCATTTTGAATCCTGTCCTTTCATTTAACTGTCAATATTCTTCTGAAGGCTTTGGTCTTAAATCTACAAAATATGTTGGATTTTGATTCATTGGAATACCATAACTCATGTCCATTCAGTAACATGAACCTCACTAAACTGATATATAGCGTGATTTTTATATGTAATTTCAGATGATTGATTTCCATAATTTAGTTAATCTACTCATTGTCTGATTGCTTTGTGTAATCTTTCATAAAACTCAGATCATAGTTCCTAAATATTCAAATTATTCTACCTCATTAATCATTTCTCATTCCAATAATATTTCATCTTCCATTGCATATTCCGTTCTCATATTTTTTGTCTTTCTTCTATTTATCTTAAGCCCATCCTCATGTAATATTTCATGCATTTTAGTGAGCCAGTTTTGCAAGCCCTGTGGTTTTCTGCTAATAAGGACAGCGTCATGAGCATACTCAAGGCCAGCTAATTTCCTGTTACCAATCCAGTCCAATCCTTCACCATCCACATTTGTTCCATGCATTACAAAACAACATAGGTGACAACACATTCCCTTGGAGTACTCAGCTGTTCACTGGAAATTCATTTGATAGGACTCCACTAGCATTAACACTAGCATGAACAAACTTAGATATTTAAGAAGAACTTTATAGAAATGCAGGAATCTGCACAAAATTGGCATGTGCACGCTATGAAAGGCTTTTTCATAGCCCACAAATGCCATTAAAAGTGGATTCTTATGTTCGACACATTGCTGTACAGTGGAACCTCTACACACGAACGTATCTACATCCGAATTTTCCAACATCCGAAGTAAAATTCGAGCAAATTTTTTACTCTACACCCGAATTTTATTTCGACACACGAAGTAAACATTACGCCATTGAGCGTCGAGTGCTCAGTTCTCTATTCTTGTGTGTATCGTGTGGTTGTCCTCTGTTTGGTCTGTTATTAACCGTGCTTATTTTCTTCCTTTTCTCACATTTCCTTTTTGATTTTACCTATAATCATGGTGCCTAAGAAGCTAAGTTTCAGTCCAGGAAGAAGGCAATTCTTTCATTAGAATTGAAGCAAGAAATTATAGAAAAACATAAGATCAGTGAGCATGTTAGTGATACTGTATGGCTAAACAATATGGCCGGAATAGGCCTATGATCTCGACGATCATCAAGCAGAAGGCAGCCATTAGAGCAAATAACCATCGAAGGTGATCACCATTATGACAAGACATCTTAGCAATACCCTGGAAGAGATAGAACGCCTTTTGTTGATAGGGATAAAGGACAAAGAGATTGTTAGCAACGATCATTTGTGAGAAGGGCCAGCGGGATGAACAGAAAGAAAGAAAAAAGTGAAGCAAAGAAAACCATGATAGCATTAACAACCTCTTTTAAATAAGACTTCTCTCTTTTTCTGTTTCCCTCTAAACATAGCATTAACATGTTCTTTAAATAAAATCTCTCTCTCTCTCTCTCTCTCTCTCTCTCTCTCTCTCCCTCTTTCTCGTTCTTCTTCACTGTTATAGTGTTAGATACGTCTATTATTTTTTTTCCAAGAGAGAGAGAGAGAGAGATTAAACAAAAATGTGTTTAGAGTACATATGTAATAAATGAAATGGTTTGTTAATACATGTTTAAAACACATGACGTAATACGTCATTTTGGATGAAGATGCTAGCGTGAGATTTGCTGTAGTCATATAAAATCATAAACAGGATGCACTATGCAGCCTCGGCAATGTAACATTTTTCTGAAACGTCAACACCAATGCATCAGTGTGTGAAAGATTGTGTCGTCACCGGATGCAGGTGTCTTCCGAGAAAGAATGTAACAGTTTCCATATTGTGTTTAAATGCTACAACAACTAAGCATACGATATCTGTGATATCGATAATTTAAGCAGTTCATATCTATACTTCACCTGAATTGGTCATCCGACCAAACCAGCTCCACTCCTATGATGGAGATGTTTAACTCTGTTGTTTTTAGAGAATAAATACTTTTTAAAGCTAATAAGATGAACTTCGTTATCTAGACTTAACATCTTAAACAACACATACTCAATGTGTGCTTATAAAAGTAGCACACTAATAAATGGTGGCAGTGGTGGGATCTCTATGAATCAGAAAAAGATCTTCAAGTAATTATAATAATAAACTATAAGAATTAGAGGAAGATCTTCAAGACATCAAATAAAGCAGTAAAAACCAGAGAAGGATCTTCAAGAACTCAACGTTAATGTATCTACAATTTTGACTAAGTTACATAGTCCATCGAAATCTATAACATTTAATGAATGTTATACATACAAACTGATGAACTGGATCTTCAATCAACATCCTAGGAAACCCAGGACTGACGTTCAACGCTTACAAAACATATCCAGGAAGGACTACATTCAACGGAAACTCGAACGATACATCGCTAACAAAACATCAAGAGAGAGAGAGAGGATGTGACGACATCACACAGAAGCATATATAAGCTAAGTACAAATTTTTAAATTCATTCCAGTTTGAGCAGTGAAGTGTAGTTATCACGAGTCGTTTAGTCGATTATTACTGGGGTGAGTGGTTAGCTAATCTTTTATTTTCCTTTCATTAAAGGAAACTGTGTTCAACTCCGAATTCTCATCTAAAATTTTTTCTCTCTTTGTGCTAATTCCTTTTTCTTTCAGAAATTTACAGGAAATATCTTTGTGTTCAGTTTTCTTTCAGAAATTCTCAGGAAATATCTTGGGATTCGTAACATTGTTTGGGGAATTTTATTATACATATGCGTTTACGCAGTGGACGTCTGTATTCATATAGATATTTTGATAGAATTGCAAGGAGTCGAAGAGATAGGAAAAGAAATACAGCAGTCATGACTCCCCCTGTGAGCCCCACCCCTAGACCTAGTGGCATAGGCCAGACTAATCCTCCCCCAATTATGACGCTTGTAAATGCCAGGTCAGCAATCCTTCCTTTTCAGGGTCGAGTCAATGGGTTCTTGCCACAAAATGTGGAGTCATGGATTTCATCCGTCGATGCCCATTTAAATGCCAAACAATTTTGTACAATTACAAGAAGCTAAAAGTTTTATAGATTTTTCTAAGGGGGATGCGAGTGCGTATTTAAGAGGTGTTTCATTTCAAGAAGCAGTTACCTGGGATGATTTCAAAGTTAGGTTACGCACGGTCTATGGGGGTGAAGAAGCCTTGGATGTAGTATTAACGTTAAGAAATACAATTAATCAAGCCACTATGAATCGGCTTTATGTTATTGAGAGAGCAGCTCTCATAGCTGATAGGCTTAATGAATATCAAGATATTTTAGGTAATTCCACATAGGTTACTAGGGATAACATCTCCGTGAAAGATTTTTTACGATTAATGTATTTAACTTGCATGACACTTATGTTGCCTGAAGCTTTAGTGCTGTATTTTGATAAAAAGTTAACGCCTGCAAGTACGGAATTGGATGTATATAAACAGATAAAAAAACACATGGCTAAGTGTCCAGATCTCGATCCCGTGTTAACTCAAGTTTTTGCAAAGAATGAAACAAAGCCACATACAGTGAACGTAGTTAATAATAGTCAAGTATCGGGAATGACGTGTTATAATTGCAAACGTCAAGGTCACTTAAGCGCGGACTGCAGACCGAAATTCTGCTCGATACATAATAGTTCGACACATTCATACAATCAATGTTACTCGCATAAGACACAAAAGAATCCCAGAAATACACAGTCAATTCCACAGTCAGTTCCATATGGAAATAAAAAGAAAAATCCTCATTTTAATAAGAAGAAACAACCAAATGTCAATGCAGTTCAGAGTCCAAAGAAAACAAACACTTCTTCGAATATCGCTGAGCCTGGGTCGTCAAACCAGAACTCGCAAGGTCAGACTAATTTTCAGAATGTGCAGAGCAAAGCAAATACCACATAGTTAACTCCAGAGGGGAAGAGAGTGATGTTGGGTCAAGGTCATTCATGTCAACATCAATAGTATTGAATAATCAATTTAATGTTTTATCAGATAATTGTGAGACAATAGATTTTCCTATGAAACACACGGCTGAATTAAATAAAACAGAGCATGCTGCGTAGATTTGCAACGAATTCATATGATAATAAGCCAAAATGAGTTACGACCAACCTTATATGCTGTAAATTTAGAACACAAATCCTTTACGTTATTTTTTGACTCTGGTAGTCCACGTAATATCATGGATTTGAAGACACATCATTTGTTGTTTTCGAATTTCCGATTGAAAAATCCGGAGTTAGACTCTCGGGTATAGGAAATAATGAATTAAATGTCATAGGCATAACTCATGTTCAATTCAAAGTCGGTAAACGCACGTTTGCCGATACATTTGTTGTTGTACAAAACATTAATATGTATCCAGCTGTAATTATAGGATACCCATCTATGGGAAATCAAAACATTATCTTAGCCCCTGCCAAGCACGGCGTGTATATCAAAGGGAAATTCTATAAGTCTTCTAATACCTTAAAATCAGTTTTGGATAAAAAGGAGACGACAAATGTAACCGTAACGTACGTTGAAGAACCAATAACTTGTCTCACTAATAAAGAAATAATATACGCGACCCAACAGAATTCTCATTCACCCGTAATATCATCTCGCACGCAATCTATCGAGCCGAACGTAACTTCGAATTTAATAGTGCAAATAAAGAAAATGTTACCGGGATCTGAAATATTAATCCTTTCCGACACTTTGAAAACTAACGGATTGTCTGTCATACCAGCTATTTATACAGTAGGCTCACATCAACAATGTAATATCGAAGTCTGTAATCATTTAAATAACACTTTAGTAATTCAAAAAAATCAACATATCTTGGATGTAGAAGTTTATAAACATCGTATTCTTACCGTTGCTGAAATCAATCACTCTCAATCAGTTGCGGATGAATCCCTTTTGCAATCTATTAAAAATAAAATCAATAAAGACATTCAAGACGAAGAAATTCAGCAGAAAACTTTTGGACTTTTAACTAAATATCATGATGTTTTTACCACTACGGATGGATCCTTAGGAAAAACAGATGTGATCGAGCATCAAATAAGGTTAAAGGACAAGCAGAAAATTATCTATGTACCCTCGTACAGACTCCCTATAAAATTCCAGAATGAAATAAATGATGAAGTAGGTAAAATGCTGGAAGAAGGAGTCATTAGGAAATCAAACAGCCCTTATAATTTTCCTTTAATAGTTGTACCGAAAAAATATCGAACATGGCGTATCTGCGTCGACTTCCGTCGTCTAAACGAGGAGACGATCCCTGATCGGTTCCCAGTGCCATGTACTGACGATATTTTGTCTTTGTTAGGTCAGAATAAATATTTTACCAGTTTGGACTTACTTAAAGGCTTTCACCAGATATCATTAGAAGAAGATATTATCCCATACACAGCCTTCAGCACAGCCAGGGGACATTATGAATTTTACAGATGCCTTTTGGTTTACGTTGTGCTCCTATAACATTTACAAGAATGATTAACATAGTGTTTGGAGACTTGTTAGGGGATATATTGCATGCCTATATGGATGATCTTGTAATCTTTTCCAACACCTTGGAAGAACATCTACGTAAGTTAGAACTAGTACTACAGAGATTAAGACAACATAACTTAAGGGTAAAGATTAGTAAGTGTGATTTTTTCAAAACAGAATTAGTATATTTGGGTTTCATGGTGTCAAGCCAAGGTCTTAAAGTAGTCCATGATAAGGTGTCGGCTATACGTAATTTTCCCATACCTACAAATGTGAAGGGAATACAGCAATTTCTGGGTTGTAGTGGATATTACAGGCGTTTTATACGCGACTATTCAATAATAGCCGCTCCTTTAACTGATCTTACGAAGAAGGGCGTAGATTTCATATGGTCTGAGCAACATCAACAGGCGTTTAATACCTTGAAAGATGAACTGTGTAGTTCTCTTATCTTAAAATTTCCAGACTTCGGTAAGGAATTCTTCATTGCAACAGACGCCTCAGACTTAGGAGTAGGAGGGGTATTGCTTCAGCAATATGATAAACAATTTTTCCCGATAGCTTTCTATTCTCGAAAATTGAGAACTTCCGAAAGTAAGTATGCAGTAATAGACAAGGAAGGGCTAGCTATTGTTAATTCACTAGTGCATTTTAAGTTCATAATTTATGGTTATCCCGTTAAGGTTCTTACTGACCATAAACCACTAACAGAGTTCTTTAAAGGCTTCAACCACAGCCCTAAACGAACTCGGTGGCATTTGATCATTCAAGATTTTGGCGCGAGAATCGGGTATTTACCTGGGAAAGCAAATATCATTGCGGATGCATTATCACGCAACCCCGTGTCATCTTGTACGGAGCCTTTAGCTGAATTAATAGATATATCAACATCCATGCCTATTGTTAAAACGATATCTGAACAAGAAGATTTAGGCTGGAGCGCGGAATTATTACAGACTGAGCAAAGAAAAGATCAGAAAATAAAAACAATTATAAATGCTTTGAAAGGCAATCATAAGGAAAAGGGATATATAAAGTATAAGCAGCAGAATTATGTAATCAAAGATAATATTCTGTGTAGGACTGTGAAAAGGAAAACCCGCAATACACCACATTGTAACTAACGACCAGGTAGTAGTACCAATCCCACTTATTTCCACTGTCCTGAATTGGTTGCATTCAAATCCATTACATGGACACCCGGGGTTCTCATTAATGTCACAGAAAGCCAAATCATTGTTTTATTGGCATACGATGCTTACAGATATAAAAAGACACATAGCTAATTGTCGCACATGTCAGGAAAACAAAGGGCATACGAAAACATTTGTCAGCCTCGGGGCTTATCCCGTGCCCAATCAACCCCTTGAAAGAATACATTTAGATTTGTTAACAGGATTTTACGAGTCAGACAGAGGAAATAAGCACCTCTTAGTAATTATAGATGCTTTAACTCGATATACAGAACTAATAGCGCTTAAAACTAAAACTGCGATTGAATGCGCTAGGAAGTTTTACGAGTGTTACATTTGTAAACTTGGAATTCCACACATGATAATCTCAGACTCGGGTGGTGAATTTAATAATCACTTTCTTACCTCATTGTGTGAATTCCTTAGCATAAAGAAAATAAATACCATGATATATCACCCAGGGTCGAATGGGCTATTGGAAAGAGCAAATAGAAAAGTTTTAAATATATTAAGAGTAACACTAGGGGGATCAGACCCCAACTGGGATATTGCAATACCTGCGGCACTGAGTACTCTGAATCATTCATATCATATATCAATTAAAATGTCACTGCATGAAGCATTGTATGGTACCCTAGGTAGAACGCCTTTCCATGTATTAACGCCTACAACTAATCTATCAATTCCTTTAAAAGAATATATAAATGCAAGTATAAGTCGATATGATATCCTTCGAAAGAATTTAAAAGAATCACAAATCATAATGAAAAGGAATCATGATAAAATAGCGAAGCCAACTAAAACATATACCGTTGGTGATAACATGTATATACAGATAAATGTGCGTAAAGGACTCAATTATAAACTAACACCTAAGTTTCAAGGCCCATTTAACATTTTGAAAACATTAACGGCCAATAGGTTTAGAGTTCAAAACGTATCCCAACCCACGGATGAGAGAATAGTACCATTGGCTCACATAAGAAATTAAAAAAAAAAGAAAAAAAAAAGAAAAAGAGAGGGAAAAAAGTGAGGGAAAAAATTTTTATTTGTGTGATTAAAAGTTTTCTTCTTAATACTGGAGTAATTACATATATTTTTCTCGTTACAGGTTTCCAAGATGAATTTTTTGTTGTTGGGAGTGATATTGTTCGCTCAGACATTTTTCTCGTGTGGGATGAGCTCTAAAACTAAAAGTATAGATTTTAAATATGGCACTATAGTTGAAAGTCAAGAAGACGTTTTTATTACATCGAGCAACGTAGTTGTAGAAGTGAATATGCAAGCAATTTTTCTTCAAGTGAATGATGTCACTAGCTTAAGAACCGCCATGTCAAGGTTTTCTGCCTCATTGGATGAGTTGCATAGAAGACATTTTCATTTGACTACAGAGAGTTTGCTTGGATCAACATTAAAAGTTGCAGAGATGCTATCTGATGACTTGAAAAATAAGACTTACGAGACAGGATCTTTGGCGTATGACCTTGTGATGTGGACTGTAGGACACGAACATAAAGAAAGACGAAATCCGTTTATTTATGCTGCATTAAACATCTTTGGGTCTATTGCAAGTTTATGTTTAGGAATTTCCAATCGTCTTAAGATTATTAGTAATCAAAATAAGAAAATTGAGTTCTTGACTCATGAAGATGAATTGATTATGTCAGAACTAAGGAATCAGTTAGCTTCAATCAATCAAATTATGGATTTAGTAAATAAACATTCAAATAATATCATTCAGATTATGGAAGTACAGGATTTGTTGGCAACGTTAACGTATTATGATTCAAGGATAGATCACATACGTAACAGAATTGCACATTTCATTGAGAAATCCAAGGATTATGTAGAAGCTATCACGTTAGCAACTAAAGGTGTACTGTCGCCCCCATTTGTTGCCTATAAATTACTTAAAGTTAATTCTGGAGAACGGAAGGGATAAACTAGGCTATGTTCCTTTGTTAGGCGAACGTAGGTTAGAATTTTATTACAGCCTAATTACAGTAAGCGTTGATAATAACAAGATTAGGATTACAATTCCCTTTGATTCTTCTGATGCCTGGCAATCTTACAGGATATCACCATTTCTGACTTTCATGACAAATCACTCAAATCCAGTAATATCCAGTTTGACAGGACACGTATTGATTTCCCCAGACAAGGAAACATATACGGTCATTAAAGACTTAAATCAATTAACTCACTGTTCAGACGCAATGGATAGAAAAATATGTACAGCTGACTCATTTGAATTCCATAAAAACTTAATGGATTCATGCGAGTTAGGTATAGTGCTAGAAGGTGCTCTCTCCCATACAAGTGAAAATTGTCTGGATAAGCTTTATCCCTTTGACAATAATGAGTTCAATTGCAGACTGAACAATGGCTCGTGGATACGATACGACAAGGAGGGCTTCAATGTATCATGCCCTGACGGATCCACGTCATTCGCCCACATCTTTGTTGCAGCAGATAGTTGTATCAGGACTTCCCCTAATTCCATGGTGACTCTCTAATGACACTCATCAGAGAACGAGCCTACTTCGCGAACTTCACGTGGACATCTACAATGCCAGCACTACCTCTCCCGTACAATCAACAGGTTGCCAAGCGGTTGATGAAATTGACTGAGATGGACCACCTGTCACCGACTTATAAGGAAATTCTTCACCCCATACTACTAGCAGGATTAGGCATCACGGTGATGATATTTATCGCCGTGAACATCCTTGTTTGGCGTAGGTTACGGTACAGCAGGAAGCTAAAACAGAACGTTTCGCCATGTCCAGACAAAACTCCTTATTTAATTCAGTTTAAAGCCGTTTGAAGTGGCCACCTCATTCGCTAAAGAAGTAAAATGTTTGGAAACTGAGTTTGTAAGAAAAGCTGTTAGTACGCTAGTAATATGTAATTGAGGAAATTTTTGAACTTTGCATTGTTAAAAATATATTTAAAAAAAAAAAAAAAAAACATTTAAAAAAATATAAATCATTTTTTCTCTCGGCATCTAATAAAATATATAAGCCAGAATGTTAAAAGAAAAGAGAAAAAAAAATAAAATTAACAGAATCTATGGGCATCTAATAAAATATATCAGCCCTATATATATATATATATATATATATATATATATATATATATATATATATATATATATATATATATATATATATATATATATATATATATATATATATATACGAAACCGTGGTACGTGTACGTACCAGGAATTTGTGTTTGTGCAATAAAATTGAATCTTTACCAAGGTAACAAATTTTTTTATTAGTTACCGTATTGTGTTAATCTATGTTTCTGACAAAGGTAACAATTATTCTTTAACAAGTTACCGAATCATATGTATATCAGTATATTTTTTGGTACCATATAATCATTTGCTAGCAATGTACCATATATATGATCTGTATTTATCATGAATTTTTTTTTCTTAGCTTTGGTAATATCTTTTCATATGCATTATTGTTATTATTTTTTTGATGTGCCTATTTGGACATTCGTCCTCATTTGCTTATGGCTAAAGTTAAACAAAGAATAATACATATGTCCAGTCACACCTAGTAAACATGTTTTGGCTTGTTAAATTTTTCTTTTGAAAAAATTGAGATAGCTGGCCGAGCTAATGTAATAAATGAAATAGTTTTTTATTACATGTTTAAAACACATGACGTAATACGTCATTTTGGATGAAGATGCTAGCGTGAGATTTGCTGTAGTCATATAAAATCATAAACAGGATGCACTATGCAGCCTCGGCAATGTAACATTTTTCTGAAACGTCAACACCAATGCATCAGTGTGTGAAAGATTGTGTCGTCACCGGATGCAGGTGTCTTCCGAGAAAGAATGTAACAGTTTCCATATTGTGTTTAAATGCTACTACAACTAAGCATACGATATCTGTGATATCGATAATTCAAGCAGTTCATATCTATACTTCACCTGAATTGGTCATCCGACCAAACCAGCTCCACTCCT